>NC_059341.1:116723512-117026542 GCF_018350155.1 Leopardus geoffroyi
CTCCTTGTTATTGTTGAGTTATAAGGGTTCTTTACATATTTTAGAAATAAGTCATTGAGATATGTGATTCAGAAATACTTCCTCCCACCCTATGAGTTGTCTTTTCATTTTCTTGATGGTGTCCTTTGAAGCACAAATTTTTAATTCTGATGATGCTAAAGGATTTTTAAGTTGTTCTTGGATGCATACCCTTTGCAGGGGGGGCAGTGAAATTAAGAGGCGGGCCTATTTCTATACCCATATTCATAGCAGCGTTTTCACAAAGCTAAAAAAGCACAAAGTGCCCTTTGACTGATGAACGCATAAATAGACATAACTCAACCTTAAATAGCAAGGACATTCTGACATATGCTACAACATGAATGAAACTTTAAGATACTATGCTAATGTGAAATAAGCCAGTCAAAAAAGGACAAATACTGCACGATTCCACCTAAAATAGTCAAGTGCGTACATTCATAGAGACAGAAAGCAGAATGGTGTGAAAGCAGACAGGGGCTGCAGGGAGGGGATGCAGGAGTTTCTGTTTAATGGGGACAGAGTGTCATCAGTTTGGGAAGATGAAGAGTTCTGCAGATGGATGGTGGGGTCAGCTGAACAACAATGTCACTGTACTTAACGCCCCTCAACAGTACACTTTAAAAATAGTTAAATTAGCTAAACAAACAAACAAACCTGAGGGCAGCAGTTAGTTAGTTCCCCATCCTTGGCTTCTGGTTTCATCACCTTGCTCTTTCCTGGCAACTTCTATGCCAATAGGTAAGATAGGCCAATAGCACAAAAGTGAAAGGCTCAAACAATCTAAGAATGAGCAGCCTTCCAAGTTAAATGAGCAGCAGATGATTCCTCCTGTTGATGCCCATATTTGATTGAGGAGACTCTATACAATGTCAAGGACTGCACTGAATGTTGGGGATTCAAAGATACAGAAAATGAGGACCCTGTGCCCTATAGGAATTTACAGTTAAGAAATAATTTTCAATCCCATGAATGGGAGTCAATTAATTCAACCTCTCTGAATGACAATTCGGTAAAGGCTGGACTGAACAACGATGCATGAGTCTGACTACCCAGGAAGCTCTAGTTTCTTCCCTCCTCTGACACGACAGCACATCTTTCGACAATACGAAGAGCCGAAACCGCTTATTTATCCTATCCATTAAATACGAAAAGAGGATAATTATGTAATTTGGGATCCGGGCAGTCATTTTTCTGAATGAATTTATGCATATGTGTGTTCGCAACTATCTCATTTTTCTCCTGACTGCATGGAAAAGATCACTGCAGTCTATTAGTACACAAGTGGATTCATACTGCGGAATCATTAACAGCAGAGCCATCCCACTGAGAAGTAAGAGGAAATGTCACATATGACCAAAGGCTAAATTATCTATTAAATCAAGTCTTTGAAAATTACAGACACATTTAGTAGGTGCAAGACTATACCAGAACAAGAAAAATTCTAGCAGACTGACTAGTCAGAATAATCTGTGCCAAAAAACAACTTTTAAAAAGTAGCAAAAACATCTTTTGGACAGCAACAGGAGTTCATTCAACAACTCAACAAATATTTATTCAGCATCTCTTATGTGCCAAGCGCCATGCTAAGTTCTAGGGCTATGATAAAGAATGAGACTCGGGGCGCCTGGGTGGCGCAGTCGGTTAAGCGTCCGACTTCAGCCAGGTCACGATCTCGCGGTCCGTGAGTTCGAGCCCCACGTCGGGCTCTGGGCTGATGGCTCAGAGCCTGGAGCCTGTTTCCAATTCTGTGTCTCCCTCTCTCTCTGCCCCTCCCCCGTTCATGCTCTGTCTCTCTCTGTCCCAAAAAAAATAAATAAACGTTGAAAAAAAAAATTAAAAAAAAAAAAAGAAAAAAAAGAATGAGACTCAATCTTTCCACAGGACCTCAGTGTCTAACCATGGGAGATAAATATCACGTTCAGGAAGATGTGATAAATGCTGTGAGAGAAGATATATACGGTGCTATGGTGGCAACAGGATCATGGAGTGGCACAGAGAAACCAAGGAATGCTTGCCGGAGAAGAGGAGACTCAGGGTGCATAGAAGCAGCTAGGCCAAGAAGGTAGAGGGAGGGCTGGTGTTCCCGGGAGAGAGAACAGCACATGGAAGGAGACGGCACAGGTGAGACGCTGGGTTGTAGAGTCAGGAAGATCCAGGATACGTTGCAGCTCCACCACTGGTTACATAAGTGACCCTGCAAGTTAATTAATCGTTTCCAGCCTCATCTTTTTTATCTGTAAAATGGAAATAGCAAATTGTACCTCCTCACAGGGGATTCAATGAGGTAAGCACATAAGAAAAGCCTAATAAACACAGCTATTATCATCAAGATGATTTTAATAGAAAGGGGTATAAGAATTGAGAAAAACATTTGATCCTTGCACTTTGCCTTGAATTTGATCTCAACTTTCAGCCTTATCGTGCAATATTCACGTCCAATAAAATGATGATGTCTGGGAATGTAAACTGATGTAACCTCTTATATATAAATACACGTGTTGCAGCCAGGGTTAGATTCATTTGTGAGGAACCAAGACCCAAAATGATGATTTAAACAAAATCAAAATGCATGTCTTTTGTATGTCAAAGTCCAGAGGTAGGCAGTGCAGCACCAAGGAAGCCAGCTCTGGTCCATGAAGTCCTCACAGAACCAAAAGTCCTCCAGGACACGGTGCCCACATCCTTCGAGGAGGCCCTTGTTCTCATGATCCAATGTGGTGGCTAGAGCTCGGGTGACCATAACTGTGTTCCAGGCAGAAGGATGGAGGAAGAGGTAAACAAGAAAGAGAAGGCAAAGGGCACACACCAGTTTTTTCAAAAGGATCCGAGAGGTTCCCCAACAACCCTTGCACTCACATTCTATCAGCCAGAACTAGCCACCTAGCCTCCTCTGGTGACCCGGAAGGCTGGGAAACAGAGTCTTTATTCTGGACGGCTATGTACCAGCTAAAACTGGCGGGTTCTGAAAAAGAGAGAATGAATGTTGAGCACAACTGGCAGTTGCTGCCACAACATTCCATATACCAGAAACTCAAAATACAATAAATGGATATTTTAAAAGGAGGGCATCATTGGCATCACTAAATGCTAATTATGAGAATTTGCTGCCAGGAATGCCAAGCCTATCGGGAGAACTGGATACACAGAGGTGAGCCACAAAGGAGATGGAAAGAGCTGTTCATAAGTTGCTTGGAGATAACTAGTTTAGCAACAGCTCTTTTTCTCCTCTTTGTGGGGGAGAATGTGAAAAAGTTAACTGATGCTTTCAGAGAATAATACAATGGTCAAGGTAGGCATATTCTTTGATCTAGTAAACCCATCACTTGTATTTTCTTCTACAGTGAAATGTACTATATGCACATATGTTTGCTGAAAAATATTCACTGAGAAAACAGATACTTAAATATACTGTAGGAGTGAATTACCATACAAAACACTGGCGTATATCATATAGCCATTAAAAATTAAAAAAAAACATGTATGGGGTGCCTCAGTCGGTTAAAAGTCCAACTCCCGATTTTGGCTCAGGTAATCATCTCGTGGTTCTTGAGTTTAAGCTCCATACTGGGCTCTGTGCTGACAGTGCAGAGCCTACTTGGGATTCTTTCTTTCCGTCTCTCTACCCCTGCCCCCACTGGTACACACACGCTCTCTCTCTCAAAATAAATACACTTTAAAAAATGTTCAAAAATTTTCTTCTGAAGCAAATAGAAATTTTTTTGATTATACTACTTTAGATTATTATAGATGTAGATTAAATGTATAAAGATGTGGACATGAATTTAACTTTTTAACACTGACAGACTGATTAAGGGTTCCAATCCCCAGCCCAGTGAAAAGCTAGATGGGTTTATATAAAGTTACAGGGATTTAAAAAATATAAATAACTCTCTGTTCTGTGTTCTCAAAGAATAAAAAAAAAAAATGTCATCAACAGTGCAAACTTAGTTAAAATGACATCATGTATGACTTTAACCACAATAGTAACTAACTACAAAGCTGACTATTCTGAATTCACCTCCTTTCCTGTCTCTGTATCCTTGATGGAACTAATGAGTAGATTACTGACAATATGGAAACTACGAAGCAAAGGAGTAACTATAACAGTTAAAAAAACAACAGGGGACAAAGTAAGTAAACCAAATGATCAAAATAAGATCCTCAGTTTCAAAATAATAATAATTAAAACTGCAATCTTTTCTTTTTTTATTAACTAAAAAACTTTTTTTTTTCTTGTTTTATTTTATATTTGAGAGCAACAGAGCGCAAGCAGGGGGCGGGGCAGGGAGACGGAGACAGAATCTGAAACAGGCCCCAGGCTCGAGCTGTCGGCACAGAACCTGAGGTAGGGCTTGAACTCATGAGCAGTGAGATCATGACCTGAGCCGAAGTCAGACGCCTAACTGACTGAGCCACCCAGATGTCCCTATTTTTTTTAATGTTTACTTATTTTTTGAGAGAAAGAGAGAGAAAGAGAGACAGTGTGAGCTGGGGAGGCGCAGAGAGAGGGAGACACAGAATCCGAAGCAGGCTCCAGGCTCTGAGCGGTCAGCCGTCTCACAGAGGCCATCCAACAGAGGCTGTGAGATCATGACCCGAGCCGAAGTGAGACGTTTAACCGACTGAGCCGTCCAGGCGTCCCCAAACTGCAATCTTTTACAAAAGGTTTGCTTCCTCTGAAAAACTCACATGCTCTCTTCTCTCCAAGAGTGTGAGTTACGTACCTTATCATGACTCCCTTTGGCCATGGCTGCCAGGAAGTTCTCCATAACAATCAAAGAGCCTACCTTCGCTCTTTCTCTTCAATGAGGCAGCTGAGCGGTTTGGCAGTGGCGGTGGCCTTGTGCAGATGCAGAGACACAGATCTTTGTGAAGACCCTGATGGGCAAAGCCACCACCTTTGAGGTCAAGCCCAGTGATACCACTGAGAACGTCAAAGTCAAAATCCAAGACAAAGAGGGCACCCCAGCTGTCCAGCAGCATCTGATTTTCACGGGCAAACAGCTGGAGGCTGGCCACACTCTGTCAGACGACAATATCCAGAAAGAGTCCACCCTGCACTGGTGCTTCGCCCATGGGGCGGCATCATGGAGCTTTCCCTCCACCAGCCGGCCCAGAAACACACCTGTGACAAGAGGATCGGCTGCAAGCCTCATGCTCACCTGCACCCTTGTGCGATCAACTGCCGCAAGAAGAGCAGCGGCCACACCGACAACCTGCACCCCAAGAAGAAGGTCAAGTAAGGTCCTCCACTGGCTCTTCCTTTGCCCACGGGGAAGCCTCCTGCCTGAGCCCCAAGGCCCTGGGCCTCAATAAAGTTTCCCTTAAGCACCATGGACACATAATAGTTTGCATTCTCTTTCCCTTGGTTCTGATTTTTCATTTTCTAGACCCGCTTCGTTAATGTCATTATTATACATCTGTTGAAAATCACTTCAATTTTTTTTAAAGGAGTAGCGTAAGTCAAATAAATTCTCTGGAATCTTTTACGTTCCATCAAAAATTGCATATACTTTAGCTCCTCCTAAGAGAGCTCGTCAGAACTATCCACTATTCCCAAGCTCCTATGACGTGCACTTTTTTTCCACTGGGGTTAGTCTGGTATTCAAAGGACATAGAAGTTTTATTCGTTATAGAACAGATACTGCTTGACTTGGCCAAGCCGGCTGCTGCCTTCATCATCACCGCAAAGAGACATTCTGCCTTAACACACAAACACCATGTTTCATCCCGATACCGTGCCTGCGGTTACAAAGTGATCGCTATCATTTTCTCAGCAGAAAAAGTACATTCTATTGCAATTCTCCATCACAGATATTTCAAGCCACCTAATATATGCCCCCTTAAAACACTGAACTAGCTGCCTTTGTAAAAGACTGTTGATTTTTATCCTGCATGAATTTTACAAGATAGACAACAAAGGTAAAAATACCAGGAGATTCAACAGCTCTCTCTGGTTGTATTTAAAGGAAAAATTATTCTTTTCTCTCTACAAGGACATCTTGTTTTTCCTTTCCTATCCATACCACCATTTCACGTTTTGAAAATCACATAATATACAAATAATCCCAAACCCAGCAAAACCCAAGAAGGTTCTCATGGAAATTAACTCTTGCAGCCCAAAGGGAGGATTTCTGATACACTGTTTCATGGCACGTGCATTTATAAATTCTCTCAGGAATATCTGTCAAGCACCTGCCGTGTGCCTGGCACCAGGCGAGGTCTACACTCTACCTGCCCTTTTCCTACACAATGTCGTTGTGGGGAACACAAACACATCAGCCGAGTTGATTTTCTGCTTGCTCACTACGGTACGGTTGCACCGGCTTAAGTTTTTAAGGATTCTTGTACCTCCAGCTCTTCAGTGTTCTCACGCAACCGGTGTCTTCTCCGGCACCCAGACCTCCTCCATGAATTCATGCCTGCACACCAGCAACTCTTGGGGCACTGTTCCAGTGCCGCGGCCCGTAGCAGTTACGGGGTGGTACCTGTTTTGTACCAGCTGGTAAGTATCTGCAACAGTGTCCCTGGTGGGCTCCACCTTATTCCAGGTTTGGCTGGCCCACAGAGCCAACGCTGCAGCCTCATTTGCCCACCTCACCCATTTCTCCCCGTCTTCTCGTGCCCCCTCCACCCTTCAGCTGCACACAGCAAACTCTGCAGATCAAAGACTCCCTCTTCGTTTCTCTCCAGAGGATCGAGGTCTCAGCTTCTCCATTCTGTGACAACTGAAGACGACCAGCTGGGGCTTGTGCCCCTCCCCACAAGAGGATGTTCAAAATGTCCACTTTGTAGGTAGCGCCAAGTACATAAGAGCATTCTCTCTTTTATTATTCTGACAAATCTGGATTATCACAAGGACCCTGCTTAAAGCAAAAATGTGCCACAAAGAAAATGCAACTGTGGGTAACTAGACAATCCACACCAGGGTTTGAAAATTATCCCAACTAGTGACTAGCACTTCGCGCAAGCAGCATCCCCAAATGAAGGCACTGGAGGATGAGGGTACCAGGTGCAGAATCTGAGAAATTGCTCCAGCAACGCTCATGCAAAGCACTGGCCTTCATGCTTTGATGGTAATGCACTCATTTCTCCAACTTCTAGCACACTAAACACAAGTGTAGTTTAATGATGGCAACTGGATTGAAAGGTAATTGGAAGCTGAAAATAGACACTTTGCTTCATTATAATAATCCTCTACCAGAAATGTTTGTTGTGTAAAAAAAAAAAAAAAAAAAAAAGCACTATTCCCTAGGCACCTGTTTACAAAGGAATTGCCATTCAAGATTTTAAGGGTATAACCATTAACACTTTTTAAGTCATGAATGCTAATAAGCCTATAAAAAAACAAACACATCTGTATTTATTTAAAAATTTTTATTTTGATCAAGGACCCAATATGACTGAATCCTATTTCAGGTACATAAAAATGTGAGAGCAATAAATTCAAACATAAGCCTATTCTGCTCACATGATTTCTTTCTAATGCCATTTTCTTCTCTCTTGTTTAAGTAGGCATCATGCCCAGCACAGAGCCCAGTGTGATGCTTAAACTCAGACCCTGAGATCAAGAGTCAGACACTCAACTAACTAAGCCCCCCAGGTGTCCCAAAGCAATTTTTTTCTATTCCTCTTTTCATTCCTATTCATTCCCCAAAATCAGGCACCCTACCATGCTTCATACAACTTCTTATGAGAGGCAAGACGTGAACAGCTAATATCATCCTAAATGGGGAAAAACTGACAGCCTTCTCTCTATAGTCACGAACAAGACAGGGATGTCCACTCTCACCACTTTTATTCACCATAGTACTGGGAGCCCTAGCCACAGCAATCAGACAACAAAAAGAAATACAAGGAGTCCCAATCAGGAAAGAAGAAGTAAAACTTTCACTATTTGCAGAAAACATGACAATATATAGAGAAAACCTGAAAGACTCCACCAAAAAACTGCTAGAACTGATAAATTCAGGAAAGTGGCAGGATACAAAATCAACATACAGAAATCTGTTGCATTTCTGTACACCAATAACGAAGCAGCAGAAAGAAAAATTAAGGATTCAATCCCCTTTACAATTGCACCAAAAATAATAAGATATCTAGGAATAAACTTAACCACAGAGGCGCAAGACCTGTACTCTGAAAACTATAAAACACTGATGAAAGAAACTGAAGAGGACACAAAGAAATGGAAAAACATCCCATGTTCATGGATTGGAAAAACAAATATTGTTAAGATGTCAATACTACTCAAAGCAATCTACAAGTTTAATGTAATCCGTATAAAAATACCAACAGCATTTTCACAGAGCTACAAAAACAACCCTACAGTTTGTATATATATTACAAAAAGACTTTGAATAGCCAAAGTAATCCTGAAAAAGAAAACAAAGCTGGAGGCATCACAATTCTGAACTTCAAGTTAGATTACAAAGCTATAATATTCAAACCAGTATACTACTGGCATAAAAACAGACACAAAGATGAATGGAACAGAAGATCCATAAATGAACCCACAACTAATGGTCAATTAATCTTTGACAAAGCAAGAAAGACTACCTACTAGGGAAAAGACAATCTCTTCAACAAATGATGTGGGAAAAACTGGACAGCAACACACAGAAGAATGAAACTGGACCACTTTCTCACACCATACACAACAATAATTCAAAATGGATTAAAGTCCTAAATGTGAAACCTGAAACCATAAAAATCCTAGAAGAGAAGACAGGCAATAACTTCTCTGACATCGGCTGTAGCAACATATTATGGATATGTCTCCTGAGGCAAGAGAAACAAAATAAAAAATAAACTGTTGGGACTACATCAAAATAAAAAGCTCCCGCACAGCAAAGAAAACAATCAACAAAACTAAAAGGCAACCCACTAAATGAGAGAAGATATCTGCAGGTGACAGATCTGATAAAGGGTTAGTATCCAAAGTATATATAAAGAACTTATAAAACTCAACACCCAAAAAATGAATAATCCAATTAAAAATGGGCAGAAGACATGAATATACATTTTTCCAAAAGAAAAATACAGATGGCCAACATACACATAAAAAGATGCTCAAAAAGAAAAAAAAAGATGCTCGACATCCCTTATTATCAGGGAAATGCAAATCAAAACCACAGTGACATATTACCTCACACCAATCATAATGGCTAAAATCAGTAACACAAAAAACAACAGGTGTTAGGATGTGGAGAAGGGGGAACCCTCTTGCATTACTGGTGGGAATTTAAACTGGTGCAGCCATTCTGGAAAACAGTACGGGGGTTCCTCAAAAAGTTAAAAATAGAACTACCCTATGATCCAGCAATCACACTACTAGGTATTTATCCAAAGAATACAAAAACACTAATTCAAAGGGATATATGCACCACGATATTTATAGTAGCTTTATTTCCAATAGCCAAATTATGGAAACCGTCCAGATATCCATTGACTGATGAATGGATAAAGAAGAGGTGGTGTATGTAAATGTGTGTGTGTACATATATACATACATACAATGGAGTATTACTCAGCCATAAAAAGAATGAAATCTTGCCATTTGCAACGCCACGGATGGAGCTAGAGTGTTACGCTAAGTGAAATAAGTCAGAGAAAGACAAATATCTTATCATTTCACTCATATGTGGAATTTAAGAAACAAATAAGGGGCACTGGGTGGCTCAGCTGGCTAAACATCCAACTTCAACTCGGGTCACAATCTCACAGTTCATGAGTTCCAGCCCCACGTTGGGCTCTGAGCTGACAGCTCTGAGCCTGCTTCAGATTCTCTAACTCTCTGCCCTTCCCCCACTCGCATGTGCGCGCTCTCTCTCTCTCTCTCTGAAAAAAAATTTTTTTTTTAAATGAGCAAAGAAAAAAGAAGAGATAAACCAAGAAACAGACTCTTAACTACAGAGAACAAACTGATGATTACCAGAGGGGAGGGGGGATGGGTGAAGAGGTGATGGGGATGAAGGAGCGCACTTGCTGTGATGAGCACCAGGCAATGTATGGAACTGCTGAATCATTATATTGTACACCTGTAACTAACAGTACTCTGTATGTTAACGAATTTAACTAAAAACTTAAGAGGCACCTGGTTGGCTCAGTCGGTAGAGCGTGTGACTCTTGATCTCAGGGTTGTAAATTCAAGCCCCACACTAGGTGTAGAGATTGCCTAAAAATAAAATCTTAAAAAAGAGAGAGAGAAAGAAAAACTTAAAAAAAAAAAAAAAAAAAAAGAGGCTGGGTGCACAGAGTAAGGGAAGAGACAAAATCATCCAACATTTTTTTCTCTTATGCTACCCCTACAGTCTGCCCAGCCTGTGGAGGTACACTGGGGGGTGATGGTGATGTGATGGTCAGGTAATGACAACAGCAGCTACAATTATGTATCTACTCTGTTCCAGACATGTCAAAAATATATTCTAACACTCTCTCTCTCTCTCTCTCTCTCTCTCTCTCTCTCACACACACACACACACACACACACACACACACACACACACCAATAAGGAATACTTTTAAAATCATTTTTTGGGGGACGCCTGGGTGGTTCAGCCAGTTAAGTGTCTGATTCTTGATCTCGGCTCAGGTCAAATCTCTTGGTTCATGAGATTCAGCCCTGCATCAGGCTCTGCATCGACAGTGCAAAGCCTGCTTGGGATTCTCTCTCCGTCCCGCCCCCATGCTCACACACGCGTGCTCTCTCTCTCTCTAAGTAAATAAATTCAAAAAACACTTTAAAAATATAATTTTTTGATTGCAAGTAACAGAAAACATGGCTAACTGTAGCTTACAGAAATGGGGCTCTATTTTCCTTGTGTAACAAGAAATCTGGATAGAAAGAATTCCAGGGATGCTTGGGAGCATGCTTAGGCCAAGGGGTTGCTGTCTCTGTGACTCTCCGGGTCTCCCCCATCACAGTCATGAAGTGGCTGCAGTGGTTTCCACACATCACATCCAAGCACGGCTACATTCAGAGCAGGAAGCAAGAAGGAGCACAGGAGGAGGTTCTCCTCCCCAACCCCCCTCTTGCCCAGGAAGAAAATCTCCCAGGAGCCCCCCTGCAGACTTCCCCTACATCTCAGACCAGAAGGCACTCACATACTTGTCTCTAAGCCCAGGGGCATGGCCCATTTTCCTGAGTTTAAGTGACTTTTGCCTGATTTTGGTAGTGGCTTTGGAGCAAACAAGATACAGCCTGACACAGTGCTATCATCTCTAACCTATAGCCGAGCAGACCAGATCTCAGTGAGGTGAGGTGACCGTGACCTGCCAAAGGTCACAGGTGGTAAGTGGCGGAGCAGGGATTCAAAACCAGGGATCAGGCTGTTTGTTATTCCACTGAACGGCCTCTCTGACTCCAGCGGTCTCTCCCGCTGGGACCCAATCATCTCTACTTAGGAAGCCCCCCTCTTTTTTTCTTTCATTTTTTTTTCTTAAGATAACCACACTAAGTCTGTGAATTCAACAGAAGAACTAAGTCCAAATCGGTTGGGTCAAAAGCACCTGAGCTATGGATGTTTCTGCTCTGCAGAGAACAGTCACATCCTAATCACCGGGGTCAGGGGTTGGACCCCTTTAACCCAAAGGTCACCAGGGGAGCAGCCATCCTGTTAACGGAGCCACAGGGACTGCAGGTAACAGAGACATGGGGCAAGTGAAGCCTAACAAAGACGTCATCCTCAAGAGTGAGGAGCAAAGCCTTTTGTAAAACTGCAGGCGTCCAGCGTGCACCTCCACCTCGGTCCCAGGCGGCACTGGGCATTACTTAGCGTTTTACTGCAGGCGCCGGGAGGCAGCAGGGGGGGCAGACAATGAAAGGTTCCCAGGGCACACACTACTGCCTGGGCAGCTTTCTTAACCCCTCGGAGCTCCGCTGCCCTTAACCATACAACGGAAATAACAGCAGAACGCGGGTCACAGCACTTCTTTGAGAATTAAAAGATACAATACACGTTAGAGGATTAACAAAACGCTCACTGGAAGAACATCAGTACAGGAGCGGTGGAGTGATACTGGCAGGAGAAACAAACGAATGCTTGCCCCGTAACCTCCAGGGTTTGAAAGATTTCAAGGCACTATCAATTTGCCTCACTATCCTGTCAGCTCTGAGCTTAAAAGTCTGCCTACCTTCTCCCTAAACTCACTCGACTGTGAACAATCACCCCCCAAAACAACCCACAGATAAAGTGTAAAATTTGATATCACGCATCTTGTTTTATTTTTATTCTGTGTATATGATTTCTTGTGTATTTGTGCGTGTGTATAAAGTATCCCAAGGAATCAAGAGAATGTACATACATTTTACATGCATTTTACATAAAAAGAGAATAATTAAACACCCACATACCCACCCCATAGTTTACAAAAATGAGTGATATCAGTATATTTGAAGCCCTTTGTGTCTTTCTATAATTCCTGGGCCCTTCCTCCCTCCCCCATGACCCCCTCCCTGCATAGGTAAACATCAATCTGAATTCTGAATTAATCATTCTGCTTTCTTTATAGCTTCATCACATATATATGTATTTGTAAGCAATAAATCATTTAATTTTGCTTTATTAAACTTCACGTAAGTGAAATTACATAGAAAGTATTCTTCTGCAACTTGCTTTTTCATTGAATATTCATTTTTTTAGTTTTACGTGTTTATACACATAATTATATTTCATTCATTTTCACTGCTATTATAATATAGCAATATAATCTGTTGTAGGAATATGTCACTCTTTACTCACCCATTCTCCTGTTTTTGGATATTGCCTTGTTAACCTCAAGATAGACAGGCTTACACAGATCCTAAATATTTAGCATAACCATACAATTTACTCTCTAAACTGAGCCACGTTTGAGAGTGAAGGGGAATGCTATTAATAATTATACTAAGGGGTGCCTGGGTGGCTCAGCTGGCTAAGCGTCTGACTCTGGATTTCAGCTCAGGTCATGAGGTCACTGTGGGACTGAGCCCTGCGTTGGGCTCTGCACTAAAGGCACAGAGCCTACTTGGGATTCTCTGTCTCCCTCTCTCTCTGCCCCTCCCCCACATGTGCTTTCTTTCTCTCTCTCAAAATAAATAAAAAATTACAAAATATATACAAAGACAACAGGCATAAACAAGATTGCATGTCACACCATAAATACTGAATATTTTCTCAGGATTTTTTTTTAAATTTTTTCAATGTTTATTCATTTTTGAGACAGTGAGAGAGCGAGAACACAAGCCACGAGCAGAGGAAGAGCAGAGAGGGAGACACAGAATCCGAAGCAGGCTCCAGGCTCTGAGCTGTCAGCACAGAGCCCGACACAGGGCTCAAACCCACAAACCATGAGATCATGACCTGAGCTGAAGTCGGACACTCAACTGACTGAGCCACCCAGGTGCCCCGATTTTCTCAGGATTTCTTAAGCATTCTCCTTAAGTGAAGACTGAGGCATTTAAGTCCAAGCCTGCTTCACTGTGGTTAGTTCACACTTCAGAAGCTGTTAGATTCTGCATTTGGTATATAACCCTGAAGGAAAGTCCTAACAATTATTCTTTCTATCCTGGGAAGAAGAAAAGCAAATTCTTTAGGAGGTAGATGGGAAAAATGCACAGCTTCCCAGCCTCTGCTATCTCAGATATTCAGTTTATCATCATGGTTTGAAGAAAATTCCAACTACAATGATAACAGCAAAGATAAAATTTTATTTTTTTAATGTTTATTCATTTTTGAGAGAGAGAGAGAGAGCGCACACGCGAGTGCGAGCACATGAGCGGGGGAGGGGTAGAGAGAGTGGAGGACAGAGGATCTGAAGCAGGCTCTGCCCTGACAACAGTGAGCCCCATGCGGGGCTTGAACTCATGAACCATAAGATCATTACCTGAGCCAAAGTTAGATACTCAACCAACTGAGCCACCTAGGTGCCCTAAAGATAGAATTGTAAAGGCCTTAAAATCCAAGTCCTTGTTCTGAGCCAGGACAGGAATAACGGCCTAGTACCTACTGCCTCATTTAATCTTGACTACAACCCTGTGTGGCAGATGTGGAAAATGAAGCTCAGAGAGGTAGAGGAACTTGTCTAAGGTCATACTGCACAAAAGGGGTAGATATCAAACACCGTCTCTAAGTAGGTAACCATACAATTTATTACACACCCATTTTGTATAATAAATGACATGTTGGGGAGTGAAAAGGGGGTGTTGTTACAGCAACGGCACCAGGAAGACAGGTGTAAACCGGGACTGTCCAAGGCACACGAGGACATGCGATCACTCCAGTTCCAGCTTTCCAAGGCGCTGTTGTAACCTTCCAGGTTTAGACACAAGTGATTGGGGGACTGGTCAGATTTTGGATCCAAATTTCTGCTGTTCACATTCCTTCTGGGTGGAGATGTACCTCCCCTGAAGGATATTTATAGTCCCTTACCCCTTCCTCTTCAGGACAGCTGCAAGACCTGGGAAGCATCCAGTAGCATCCTTGCATCCAGCACAGCAGGTTGGAGAGGATCATAGTTTGCATCCCTGAGATTCATAATTAGAGCAACACTCCTCCCCCCAAAGCATCTGAACAAGCATCGCCTGTTCAGGGCTGCCAGCAGCAGAATTAATGTCCCATTCACTGGAGCAGTCACAGCTCTGAGAGGCCGAGACCACATTCTCTGACTGGGGGATCTGCAGCCCCCTCCTTCAGCAGGTCCCTTGAGACCCCCAGCCTCACTCCTATCTGCCCACATGTATGCTCACACTCTGTCTCCCCCTACCCTCTCTCTCTCACACACATACACACACACGATAGTTTTTTTTTTAAAGAAACGTTTTGTCATTCATCAAGAAACACCACTGAAGATATATTCACTTTTCTGTATGTTTCTTATAAGATTTTATTTTTAAGTAATCTCTACACTCAACGTGGGGCTTGAACTCCCAACCCCGAGATCAAGAGTCACACATTCCACTGAATGAGCCAGACAGGTGCCCCTTTATATATGTTATACTTGAAGATAAAAGGTTTACTTTCCAAAAGTCTAAAACTAAACAAAACAAAACAAAACAAAAACCTAAAACTAAAGCCTCTTTTAGTCAAGTACTCTGTTACCTGTACCAAAATTATTTTCACTGTTAAACTATCTGTGTGACCTTGGACCTTTGGCAAGTCCCTTAATTTCTGTGTGTCTATTTATCTGTAATATCACCTAATGTTGTAGAGTGGACATAAGAAGTACTGGATACAAATACATGAAACATGCTTAGCGAGTGCTTGGCACACAAATAAGCCCTGAAAAAATGTTAGCTGTCTGACTTAGTGGTATTCCACCCTGGGACTTCTACCTCTATCTATCATCTTCTCTGGACAGGGCAAGGGCGAAGGCATACTGAAATGGACAAATTCATCTAACCCTATTGGGGGGCAAAGGAAAGGAATGGGTGAACCCTTTCTGGAGGACAATCTGGCCATATGTACCAAGACCCCAAAAATGTGTGTACCCAGTAATCACGCTCTAGGAATCTATCCTAAGGAGATGAGGCATGCAAACAAGATTCATGTCCGGCATCGCTGTTACTTATGTGCACTTGCGTGTTATATATAAAAGTCAATATCTGGAAACAATTTTTATACCAGGAAATCGTTAAAGAACTTCGAATGACATGGGAAAGTTGAACATAAAAGCAAGAGGACAGGGCGCCTAACTCAGTGGGAAGAGCATGTAACTCTTGATCTCAGGGGATGTGTGTTCAAGCCCCATGTTGGAGATAGAGCTCACTAAAAACAAAATAAACTTTAAAAGCAAGAGGCTTATCCATACCCATTAAAAAACAGTAATATGCATAAAAAAGATTAGAAGAAATTAGACCAAAATTTAAGCTAATTAGGAGGATAGTGCTACAGTAATCTACATTTTTTCCTTATACTTTTCTATATTTTTAATATTTTGTAAGTTTATATTACCATTTATAACCAGAAATATAAATGTTAAACAAAGAATTTGTGTCCTCCTAAGGCCTCTGAGGTTATGGCCAATTGCAAACGATCATATCTGACGAAGGACACTACACAATGGAAGATGCCTGAAGGAAGGTGACTGACAGTCTGGCAAAAGGCTTGAACAACAAGCCACAGAAGAACGGCAGAAGGAACGGGATGTGCACCCTGAGGAAGCTGTCATGTGGAAGAAGGATTACACTCACTCCACGAGGCTCCAGGGGGTCGAACCAAGACTATGGGCCAAAGGTGTGAGAAGGGGAGCACACACACTGTGTGATCATGCTATCAACCTCAGGCTTCCTTCCTGTCCACCAGTAAGGAGCTCCGCCAGAGGTGGCCAGTGGATTCTTTTGTGAGCATGTGGGCAACAACACAACACCGTCCTGAGTCCATCCCCTACCAGCCTCCCAGACCAGTGCAGTGTGTGCACAACCAACTACATGAGTCAGGATCCCTGAAATTCATACAATGAACATGAGCCTGGGCTTAAGTTAAGTACCTGGCTCTCCTTTTAATCTCTCTCCCATGCCCTGTAAGCAAGTGTCCTCAGATTTTACACTTATTGGGCCATTTCTCTCCATTTTTTCTGCTTGACCATCTTAGCCCAAGCTGCCATCACCTCTCTCTTCCATGGACCACTAAAAATGGCTTCCTAACTAGTTTCTCTTCTCTTTCCACCTGTGCCTCCAGTCCATTTGCTACACAGAAACTCGAATGGTTTTCTTAGGCTAAAGTAAAAAAATGATTCACACGACCACAAGACTCACACTGGAGACTCCAGACTTTAACAGGGCCCTTTCTCACTGACCCCGCACTCCAACCAAGCTGGCCACCTTTTAGGTTCCTCATTTGCACTCAACTCTTTCCACATGCCAAACCACTCCATCCCCAACTGTCTTGACCCCTCTGGAACTCAAACTTCAGGTATCATTCCCTAGTTTAAATCTCACAATGGCATCTCAATGCCCTAAGGATCCTTCACGTGGCTTATAGGATTTCTGTGAGCTAGCCACAACTAAATAGTCAGCACCTATAGCTTCCAGGCTCTCAATGAAAGAGAATGCCTCTGAGTCCTTCAAATGCACCAGCATTCCCTTGTCCCTTGGTTTTTATGCATGTTGCTTCTTATGCCTGGAAAAATCTTGTGGCTAATTCTTATCACCGTTAGGGTTCAGCCTAAATGTTACTTCCTCAGGAAGCTGTCCCTTAGCTCCAAATACTGGCTTAAGTGTCTCTGTGTGTGTGCCTACACCACCTGTAATTATTCCATCATATCATTTATAATACGCCACTGTAATTTTATTTCCTGCTATTTGGTAAACTATATGCTGGCAGGGACAGCATCTGTATTGCTCAGAACTGTTGAGTTAATGACTTCATTAAATACACGACTTTCCTTCCATGAATGAGCATGTTAAGGTAAAAAAAAAAAAAAAAAAAAAAAGGAAAATAACAGGAAATATTCTAATAAGTGGTATTGTCTTCCTAGAATAATGAAGCAAATCTGATTTCACTCAATTACCTTGTCCTAAACAAAGGTTCATGGGTTGTCACTTTTATTTTCACTACTTGGCACAGTAATTATTTTCCACCAGCATCTGAATGCCCTGGGGCAATCTTCAGTATGCACACAAAAGAATCAATAGGTACTAAACAGACTAAAAAGATGTATAACACTGAATTCATAAAATGGCAGGATATACAAGGAAAGTAAATCAGGAAAACACTGCTAGACATAGGAGTAATAAGCAAAAAATAAATCTTCCATAGTCTGCTTCCCTAAAGCCATAAATAGCTCCTATGAATTCGATAAAATTATTCATGCGAAAGACCTTCAGAATCCCAAACCCTGGTCTGGGTCCTGGCATGGATTCAGGGTCGAAGTTACAACAAACAGGGCCACTGCCCCATGTGCCTGTACCTGATGACCTTATGGAGCCATCATAACTAACTCTGGATTGCCTACCTCCAAACCTCTTTATATTTGAGAAAAATACACTTCCATCTCATTTCATAGTGGACAGCTTTGTGAGAAACATTGTCCTTTCCATATATCCCAAGTCAGTCTATTTCAGTGCACTGGTCCTAGCTCTCTACTCTGGAGCAAGGCATCCCAGTTTGCTCCCCTTTACACATCAGCCCTACAAATGTCTAGAGACGCCGTGGGATCCACCCTCACGGAGGAAAACCTCAGTGTCCATGTAACCTTGGGCAAGTTGCCTAAGTGTTCTGTGCCTCATTCTTCACCTACAAGGTAAAGGAAGACTCCTTCCTTTTCTCTCTCTTTTCTCAGAAATATTGCTCACAGGTGGGGTGCCTAGGTGGCTCAGTCAATTAAGCGTCTGACTCTTAATCTCAGCTCAGGTCTTGATCTCAGGGTCATGAGTTCAAGCTCCACACTGAGCATGAAGCCTACTTAAAAAACATATACATATATACGTGTGTGTGTGTGTGTGTGTGTGTGTGTGTGTGTACACAGAGAGAAGAGCAAAAGTTCTTGAGTCAGATGGAGGTTCAAATCACTGCATGGCTATGTGATCTTGGGCAAGCACTTAACCTCCACGAGCCAGTTCTCTCATCTTTAAAATGCCTTGTTTTGCAGGGCACTGTAATGATCGGATGAGATAGTGAACGTGAAGCACTTACCATAGAGGCTGATATTCGTAGGCCCAGGAGCTCACCACAAAACAGCAGCTATTATCATCTCCTTTTCCTCCATGTAGTACTGTCAGCTATGGCAACAGCAGCTAACAATTACTAAGCACTCGTGTCGGGCACTGCCTAAGCATATTTCACAAATATAAGTCATTTGAAATTCCCACATCCAGGCAAGCACTAATATAATCACCATTCTACAGATGAGGAAACTGAGGCATGAGATGCCAACTACCTTGCCGAGGTCACACAGCTTAGAGAGGCGAGTCCAGTCAATGTGACTCCAGGGCCCCTGCTGTTACTGCCAGAATACGCCATACTGCTGGCTATCTATAGGCACTGTCATGTCTCCCCAAGCAATGTGAGAGGTTCCTCAGGGCATGGCCTCCACTGTATACTTCTCAGTGCCCTCCATAGCAGCCACCAGGGAATCTTACCCACCACAAGCCCTTCAAATCCCTGGGGTAACAGATTAGCAGACAAGTGACAACAGAATCAATTAACCAGTTTCCAAAACACCTACATTGTCAGATGACCTCGCAGTAGACCATTTGTCTCCTGAACCAAGATGGGCCTAAAGTGAGGCACCAAAGGGTCTGTGCCACAGGAATGGAAGATCCCTCCACCCAGAGCACAGCTCTTGGACGTTAAGAATGAAATCCCTAAAGCCTTGACAAACTCTGAAAACAATTCTGACCAGTGTTTATATGCTTCTGGAGTCTGAACTGAGTTTAAGGCCTCTGTCTTTCATTTAAATTAAAATACCTGCCAGAGAGAATGAAATGCGCCCCAGAGTTTCCCCCTTGGCACTGATGGACCACAGAACTATTCATGCTGCTATTATCAGGGACATTTCTGAGTATATCACCATGCAAATAAGGGGCTAGGGAATGCAGGTGATAGGACACAAACCTCATCAATACAGAATCTATTAATTTGGAACATTATCATCCATAGTTCTGAATTTTATTTTAAATTATCTATAAAGAAAAATGACATGAATAACTGAATAAACACAATCAATTCATCCATTCTATTAATACTTATGTGAATCTGTCATGGGCCAGCACTAGAGTAATAGTCATAGATGTTATTCCGTATAATTCTCTTTAAAAGAGAACTCTTTAGTGCAGAAAGTTATGTCTACAATTCAAAATAAGTTTTAAGTCCAGAAAATTAAATTGTGGTATATTCACACAATGGAATGCTACGGTAACATATTCATAAGAAACTGCTGAACAGAAAAAGCAAGAGGTGGAACTCTCTTTAAGTATCCCATTTGTACTAAAAAAAAAAAAATGATGATGAAGAAGATACATACACAAGTGAATATGCAGTGATATGATTGGGAAGGCTAGTCAAGAACATCCAACGGTCTGAGATGAGAAAGGAATTTTTTTTTTGTTGTACTACTGTTATGTGGAGTTTACCATTTTCAAGTTGTTTTCATAATATTAAAGTTTACTAAAAGAGGCTAGCATGAGTTATTATTTATTGGTTCATGCTGAGCACAGCATCTGGCACATAATTGGAATTTTAGTATTTAGTGCACAAATGTAAATAAATGATGCTATTCATTACCATTTAACACATTTACATTTTCTATTCACTATATCAGGTTCCCACTCTAATCGTGCAAGCGAAAACACACTGGAGTGAGTCCAAGTCCCTGTATGTGTTTAAAGAAGTACAATTGCAGTGAATCTGAAAAATATTCTGTAACTCACACTTTTCCTTTATGCTCCCAGCCCTATTCTCTCTCGAGCTCTGCTCTACACTCTACACACACACACACACACACACACACACTCACTCACTCACTCTCTCTCTCTCTGTCTCTCTCTCTCTCAGGAAAACAGTTCACTGACAAAAGAAAAAGAATTAAGAAATGCTTTGCTGCTGTTACTAAAAATTCAGGTTGGTCAGTAATGTTTTTTTTAACCAGATGCTGATTTGAGGAAGGCAAATCTATAAATATGCATTACCACTTAATTGGCCATACCAATTAATTTTTCATGTATCTTTTGAAAAGCGTTGGTACAGATTCCTTTGGAAAAAATCTGCACCATTCCTAACAGTAAGCACACAGATGTTCTGAGCAGTGAGAGGAACCCTTAATGCACCCTGCAGGCCTATCAACAGCACTACACTCCGGGTTAAGAAGTTCTTAAGGTACACCGGACAGGACCAGCCTCTCCTGCTGCAGCAGTGACAGCAAGCCGGGAAGATGGAAACTGACAGTGCTTGTTTTTCTCAGTGATGATAAAGGTAGAACAAATTATGTATCTGCTATGAGTGTGCATTAGGTTGTTGTTTTTGTTGGACCTCCTCTCCCAGTAACAGCAACTAGGGGGGAAAAAAAGACATCTGGTAACTTCTTTAGGGAAAATCATAACAGATTTGTGGGTGTAACTCTACTCAATCTGTTTCGTAAATAAACCCCAGGCAATGGCATCAATGAAAAATCTTTTAAAAGACAATTTTAATAAGAGCAACGTCCTGGAAACTAAAGTTTTGATATCCCAGTAACTGTAAGAACCATCCTGTATGGAACTCATTACGTACTGGCACAGTGCAAAGCACTGGGTAGGCAAGTGAAAGTTTAATTCTCACAACTCCATAAGGTGTCACTACTATCCCCATTTTGTAGATGAAGAAACTGAGGCACACTGAGATGAACTTATCTGCCCAAACTCACACAGCTCGTGAGCAAAAGAACTGGAATTCAAACCCAGTTTGGAAGAACCCCAGGGCATTCTGGAGCATAACGTTCCAACAAGCTCAACAAGCCTATCAGAGAGAGAACAGTAAGAATTAGAGGGACAAGGAAGGAGTTCTCTTTATGCATTGAGAGAGCAAAAGGCAAGCTGACACCCTGCAAACCACCCCACCCCCTAAAGCGGAATATATACAACATTCCTCAGGTTCTAAGAACAAAGGCAGGGGAAAAACAAAATGTGCAGCTGATAAAGATCACAGTCATGTAGGACATGAAACTCCACAACTGTCTGTAACTGTCTTACTGATCTACAAGAAAAACACAATCTCAATAATAGTCAGACCTCCAGGAACCTATAGACTCGGTTTCCTGGAGCCCTATCATCACCTTCACCTCCACAGGACAGAAAACCCTGTGAAAAATCAGTCACTCCTCATAATCACAAGGCAGTTCTTTCTCCCCACGGGTCCTGTCCCAGTGCTATAATCAAAACACCTTTTTGCACTGTAAAACGTCTCAAGAATTCTTTTTTGACCGTTGGTCTTGACGATCCCACATTACTATGACTTCGGCACTTAAGCACAGCAGGCCAGGTACGACAGGCAGAACAGCAGGCCTGGCACTCGGAAGCCTGGGGTCGTCTGGTTCTACAATGAGCAGACCTGCTTGCACCACTTAGCCTGTCCAAGCCTTGTTCTCTTCAGCTGTAAGACAAGGCAGCTGGGCTGGAATACACTTCAGCTCTAAAACTGCACATCAAGTATAAACACAAGTACATAGAAATGATCTGGCCGCAATGGTAGAGAAGAAAGTTGAACTGTACAGAGCATACAATTGAGCACATCATGTCAACTTTGCGGGAAAAACCCTGGCAGATGGCATCCATGAGCAGTCAGCCTCCAATATAATTGCAACAATGACCTCCAGTGGCCACTGCTAAATCCAGCTGTCAATTTTTGGTCATCTCTGACTGATCAGCGGCATCTGATAGAGCACACTACTCTTTGAAACCTTTTCTTCACCCGACTTCTAAGAAACTAGCCTCTCCTCAATTTTCCCCTACATCACTGGCTGCTCCTTCAAGTCTTCTCTGCTACTCGATACTCACAGTCCCAGCCTGTGCAGGGCCCCAGGGTCTAATCCCAGACCTCTTTGCTCTAACATTCTTGTAATCCACATGCTGATGACTCGCATGTATCTATCTCCATCCCAGAACTCCTGGCTCTTACATTCAGCTGCCTACTCAGCACCTCTGCTAGGATGTCCAACCAGCTGTGTCCCCAGATGAGCTCCTACATTTCCCGAGTAAAGGGTCACTGCAGGAAATGAACACTTTGCTCTTTTGGGAGCTCAGAATAGGGAACCTTAAACCCGAAGTCTTTACAATAGTTTGCCAGTCCTTCTTGGACATATCCCTGCTCACTCCCCAGTTATCTCTCAGATCTCTTCTCCAGTTACTCTTCTCCACCCCCAGCCACTCTAGCCAGCCAAGCTTATGCTCTTACCATACTTGCTACTTAGAACACTCCCCTCCCCCGCCCCCAGCCCCGTGGAGTCCCACCAGCTCATTCCCTTGCTTTCTCAGGAATTTGTTCAAATATCACCTTTCAGTGAGGACTTTCTATTTAAAAAAAAAAAAAAATTTAACGTTTATTTATTTTTGAGACAGAGAGAGACAGAGCATGAACAGGGAAGGGGCAGAGAGAGAGGGAGACACAGAATGGGAAGCAGACTCCAGGCTCTGAGCCATCAGCCCAGAGCCCGACACGGGGCTCGAACTCACGGACCGTGAGATCGTGACCTGAGCTGAAGTCGGACGCTTAACCGACTGAGCCACCCAGGCGCCCCGAGGACTTTCTATTTTAAATTGCAACCTGCCAGGGGCACCTGGTGGCTCAGTTGGTTAAGCATCCGACTTTGGCTCAGGTCATGATCTCACGGTTGGTGGATTCGAGCCTAGTGTCAGGCTCTGTGCTGACAGCTCAGAGCCTGGAGCCTGCTTCAGATTCTATGTCTCCCTCTCTCTCTGCCCCTCCCCTGCTCATGCTCTGTCTCTGCCTCTCAAAAATAATAAATAAACGCCAAAAATATTTTAGTTGCAATGTGCCCTTAGGGCACTCTTTTTGCCTGTTCTTGTTTTATTTTTTTTTAATATTTTTTCTTAAGTTAGTTAACATACACTATAGTTTTGGCTTCAGTGGAATCCAGTGATTCATCACTCACATATAACACCCAGTGTTCATCCCAACAAGTGCCCTCCGTAATGCCCATCACCCATTTTCCCTACCCTCATCTACCTCAGTTTGTTCTCTGTATTTAAGAGTCTCTGATGGTTTGTCTCCCTCTGTTTTTATCTTATTTTTTTTTCTTCGTAAACATCTACCATGTGATAAAATACTATATTCCTGTATTTCATTACTGCCTATATTCTCTAACTACAACATAAGATCCAAGAAGGGGGAAGGGTCCGTCTTGTTCACTAATTATCTCCAACGTAGTAGGCATCCCTTATGGAAGAAAATGCTTCAAACTACTATCTCCACGCATAGTTTGTGAAGGGTAGCAGAATATGCCACCCCAAAATATGCTACTTTAGAATAAGGAATATTTTTGAGCTGAAGACAACTGAGAAGAAGCAGATACAGAAAAAAACTCTCTGCTTTCCCCCTATTTGCTTAAAAAGAGGACCTGAATTTGTCAAGGTGCCCCCATACCCTCTTTACCAGGAGGAATGGAAGTTAATCGCCAGAGGCACTAGACCCTCACCAGCCCAGGGAAGGCACCAGAGGAATCTGTATTAACAACTTTACTAAAACTAACCCTTCTCTACCATCAGTTTCCCCGTAGATTTTCCTTCCCACAACTCGCCACAGTAGAAGCTCAAAGACCTTTTGTCTAGCTGCTTCTCTAAAAATGTACTGTTCTTTGGTAAGATGGTACATAACCCCAAGTTCTAAGTACCTCTTTCAGTTACTCATCTGCAGGGCTCCCATATGTATGCATAATGCTCAGGGTAACATACTCGTTTTTCTCTTGTTCATCTGTCTTTTTTTCAGTCTGACATGCAGAGCCCCAGCTGGAGATCCTATGAGGGAAGGAGGAAAGTTTCCCACACCCTTACATTTGGGTACATCAGAGAACACACCGAGAAACAGAGGAAAATGATGAAAGCCTGTCCCAGACGCTAGTTTCTTTTCCTCTCCTCTAAAAATAGTGACCACTTTGGGTTCAAGGAGAAGTGTATACTGTGGTGTCCCAATTAGACTTCACAGTCCCAAATAATAAAGAAGTATAGTATCTTTAAAATAATGTTTTAAAAGTATCTAAAGTAGGACCAGTATGTTATCTCACACAGATTGACTTTTAACATGTGTATGACATCATACACACATTTTTTCAAGTAAAGTTGGGGAACTTGGATTCCTACAGCAATCCTGAAACTGTCTTTACATATCAATAGCCTATAATGCTATATAACTGTAGCAGATTATAGTGTCTGATTTTTCTTTCGTTTTTGTTTTGTTTTGGTTTTTCAAATTTGAAATCTGTCTTTCACACATCAGGATTCTGTAATGGCAAATGATGGTCACCAAGTAAGCGGTCAAAGTTCAAACACACCATGAAAGAGCCTGGGTCTAAGTCCCAGGTCCACAACTAGACCAGGTCTTACTATCTAGAAGAACTCTGCCGACACGCTGGACTTTTCTGACCTTTGGCTTGCTCACCTGTGGAATGGAGGCATTAGACCCCCAGTACGATTTCCATGAGGATGAATGAAATGCTCCACATCACACACTCAGGCAAGTGCTTTGCAAACAGGAAGCACTCAACACATAACAATTTGTCATCTTCAGACTTCACCTGAAGACTCTGGCTCTCAAAGACCTTGTAGACCCCAAACTGAAGTCCTACCCATTGCAGTAAAATATTCCCTTCTTCAGTTTATGCCTAATGAAAATGCATCCATTTTACGATAAAGATAAACAAATCAAATCACCTTAAGTGTCCTAATAAGATATATGAATGCAGATCTTAAAGATAAAATTCTTGAGGGTTAAGAACTGGCCAATGGGCAAATGAACCAGTTCTTCCCAAATAACAAAGAGGAACTATGACAATATCTTTAAAATAATGCTTTAAAAGTATCCGAATTAGGATCAGTGTGTTGTTTTCATATGCAGAAGGAAGTAGAGAACAGGAAGAAAAGAGGAATCATAAGAAGAAGGTATTTGCAAATGACATATCCAATAAGGAGTTAATATCCAAAATATAGAAAGAACCTATGCAACTCAACACCCAAAAAACAAATAACTCAATTAAAAAGTGGGCATAAGACCCAAACAGACATTTCTCCAGAGAAAATATACAGATGGCCAACAGACACATAAAAGAAGCTCAACACCACTCATCATAAGGGAAATGCAAATCAAAACTACAGTGAGGTATTACCTGACACCTGTCAGAACGGCTAAAATCAAAAACACAAGAAATAATGAGGGTTGACAAGGATGTGGAGAAAAAGAAGCCATCCGTGCACTGCTGGTACGAACACAAATTGATGCGCAGTGGAAAACAGTATGGAGGTGCCTCATAAAGTTAAAAACAGAATTACCATACGATCCGATAATTCCACTACTGGGTATTTACCCAAAGAAGATGAAAACATGAATTCAAAAAGATACATGTACCCCTCCATTTAATGCAGCATTATTTACAATAGCCAAGATATGGAAACAGCCCACGCGTCCATCCACAGGTGAATGGATAAAGAAGATATGGCGCACATATACAATGGAATATTACTTAGTCAGAAAAAAGAATGAGATCTTGCCATTTGTAACACCATGGATGGAGATAGAGAATATAGTGCTTAGTGAAATAAGTCAGAGAAAGAAAAATACCACATGATTTCACTTAGAGTAGAACCCGAGAAATAAAACAAAGAAAAATGAGACAAACAGACTCAAATACAGAGAACTGGTGGTTTCCAAAGGGGTGGTAGGTGGGGGTAGGGGTGAAATAAAGGGGATGAAGAAAACACTTTTCTTGATGAGCACTGAATAATGTATGGAATTCCTGAACCTAACACAACACTGTGTGTTAATTATACTTCAATTAAAAAAGAAGAAGATGAAGAAGAGGAGGAGGAGAAAAAGAAAAGACACTATGTAGAAAAAGTGTGAATTTGAAAGGATTACTTCAGCATTCAGGCCAGTGTCAACCTTATTCCTTTTTTTTTTTTTTTTAATTTTTTTTTTTTTAATGTTTATTTTTGAGACAGAGAGAGACAGGGCATGAATGGGGGAGGGGCAGAGAGAGAGGGAGACACAGAATCGGAAGCAGGCTCCAGGGTCTGAGCCATCAGCCCAGAGCCTGACGCGGGGCTCGAACTCACGGAACGTGAGATCGTGACCTGAGCTGAAGTCGGACGCTCAACCGACTGAGCCACCCAGGCGCCCCAACCTTATTCCTTTTTTAAGTAGGGTTATTGTAGAGATAAATCAGGAGGAAGCTATATATTCCACAATACCAATTTACTAATTTGTACACCTGAAACTAACGTAACATTGTGTGTCAACTACACTCAAAACAAAACAAAAAACCCCACAAACTACAATAAATAGCACCCACATAGCTTGCATCTACCATGTGCCATGCACTGTTCCAAGTGCTTCATGTGTCCTGTCCCATTTCACATCCTCACAACATCCTCTGAGTGGGTAGGAAACTAGGGCACAGAGAGCAACATGCACAATGTCCAACAGCTGGCAAGTGGCAGAGTCAGGACTCCAACCCAGGCAGTGCAGTTCTAGGGTCTGAGCTCAGAGCCACTATGGTACACTATCCCTGATTCATGTTCCCTGATTTCAGAGAGGGACAGGCCTTTTGCTCCTAACCCTATGTGATTCTGAAAGAGGTAAATTTGCCCCCTACCCTACTCTCAGCCACAAGTGTAGTCATATATTGTGACTCAAAGTAACCAGGCAGAGTCTACCTCTGAGATTTATTCTGCTGAAGCTAGGGGAAAAAAACTATCCTTCTCCTCTCTTGGACTGAGAGCTGCAAGGTTATGACCCCAATGCGGTGAGGTCCCTTGTACCCCACTACATGGAGGCACAAGGAAATGCTTAGAGCATGGGACCAGCCATAGACAGGGGCCAAAATGGAGACGGACAGATAGAAAGAGGGGTGGGGTAGGCTATGTGAGTCCCTGGATCTGGCTGTATCTGAGGCACACTACTTCCTGCTTTTCTAAGTTCTGGTAGGCACAGGGGAATAATAACCAATAAGACACCATCTTTATTCTTGAGGGGCTCACAGTCTAAGGTAGGAGAGCACATATGAAAACAAATAATTACACTACAGCGAGCTAGCTGGTTAATATAATTCCTGCCATGGGGCTTTTGCACTTGCTATTTCCTCTCCTGGAAACAGTATACTCCAAGATCCATAAACTGGTATATGAAGTTCCTAAGGCTGTTGTCAAAAAATATCACAAACTGGGTGGCTTCAACAACAGAAATTTATTGTCTCAAATTTCTGAAGGCTCAAAGTCCAAGGTCACAGTGTCTCTTTGAGGGCTATGAGAGAGAATCTGTTCCACCCTGCCCTCCTACCTTCCAGTTGTTTGCTGGCAATCTTTGGAATCCATTGGCTTATAGATCTCTGCCATCATCATCACGTGGCATCATCCCTGTCTACTGTCTGTCTCTAGATTTCTTTTTTAAATTTTTTTAAAGTTTATTTGAGAGACAGCAAACATGAGTGGGGGAGGGGCAGAGAGAGAGAATCAGAAGCAGGCCTCACGCTGTCAACATAGAGCTCAACACAGGGCTCAAACTCACCAACTGTGAGATCATGACCTGAGCCAAAATCAAGAGTCGGACACCTAACCAACTGTGCCACTCAGGCGCCCCAATATCTCCTTTTTAATAAGGGTACCACTCACATTGGATTAGAGGCCTATCCTACTCCAGTATGACCTCATCTTGACTAGTTTCATCTGCCACTACCCTATTCCCAAATAAAGTCACATCCTCAGGTACGGGGGCTAGAACTTCAACATGATTTTTTTTTTTTTAATTTTTTTTTTCCAACGTTTATTTATTTTTGGGACAGAGAGAGACAGAGCATGAACAGGGGAGGGGCAGAGAGAGAGGGAGACACAGAATTGGAAACAGGCTCCAGGCTCTGAGCCGTCAGCCCAGAGCCTGACGCGGGGCTCGAACTCACGGACCGCGAGATCGTGACCTGGCTGAAGTCGGACGCTTAACCGACTGCGCCACCCAGGCGCCCCCAACATGATTTTCTTACGGGACATAATTCAAACCATAACATCTGGCCTCTTCTTACCATTCAAGTCTCAATCCAAGTATTATCTCCACAGACAGGCTGTTCCTGATCTCCAAATTGAAAGTGGCTCTCCCCCAGGAACCAGTCACTCTACCTAACTGCCCTATTTGATTTTCTTCATATACTTAGCACTACCAGAAATTACTTGTTCATTTGGTTTTGGTTTGTCTCTCCACACTAGAATGTAAACCCTATGAAATCAAGGACTTTGTCTTGTCCATTTATCCAGTGCCTAGAGCAGTGCCTAACACATGGGGGTGGTTCAATCAATACCCGTTGAGTAAATGAATACACGTACCAATAAATATCACTTGTCCATTCATAAACATAATGCCAGAGAGTGCACGACTATGAATGAAAATAAAGCAAGGTAAGAGGACAAAGACATGCCACTTTGAATGGGGTGGCAGGGAAGGCTTCAGAGACACAACAATGAAGCAAACCAGAGATGGTTTCAAAGACAGTGAGGATGACTGTGGGTTGACAGCGTGACTGGAGTGAGCTCCAGGCATGACTAAGATATGAGGAAGAGTGGTGACAGCGAGGAGAGGAGGCGTGCCATAAAGGAAGCTGTGAGTAAAGGTGCCTGCATTTACTATCCTGTCTGGACCTTCGGCTTACAAAGCACTTTGATATTCCTGGCCACATAAAGTGCTCCGTTATTCGTGAAGTTGTCACAAGAGTCCTGAACCCCTCCCTCTCTGTCCCCTGGCATTTTGTTCTTGCTTCTGCTACAGCATTTCCAGCACTTTTGCGCAATTGTAAGTTTTCTATCTTACGTGCCTCTTGGCCCCCTCCAGTGAGCTCCTCAAGGGCAGGGACCCCAGAAGTTACTCAGCAGACGTGGGAGGAAGGGAACTTTTGACTGGCACTCCTCCTCCCTGTGGACGCTCCTTCTGCCATACAGACCAAGTTTTTCCCATTTAAAAACAAGGCTTTGGGGAGTGACCTCATGCAAAATGGCACAGCAGGAAGCTCTAGGAGTCGTCCCGCCACCAACATGGAAGGAGGTGACTAGAACCAACTACCCGGGAACCCTGGAGCCTGACGGATGCGTATGACAAGTGGAGCACAGGCTGCTGACCTTTTCTAGGCAAGCAGGGTGGGTGAACCAGCCACTGCCGCCACTCCTCAGCCCTGCGCAGCTGTGGGGAGGGAAGGGCCCACGGTGCCAGAACGGCTGGCTGGTGCGGGGTGGACGGTGAGGACCTCGCCCGCCTCCTAACAATCTGGGGTTGTGCATTTTGGTTGGAAAGCCTGTGTCATCACTGCTGCTACCACAGGATATGTGACAGGAGATAAACTGTCATGTTGCTACCCAGAGAGCCAAAATGTTTAGCCATGGGATTTATACATTATTAACTAATTTTTTCCCAACAAATACTGAGTAGCTTTAATGGGCCAAGCACTGGGAATACAGGAATAAACAAAACAGACAAAAATCCGAATTTACATTCTAATAGGGAAAGTGATGGTTCGCTGAAGCGTGAGGGAGGGTGGAGGCAGGAAGGGGTGTATCGTTCTTATCTTGAGTCACTCCAGGCCCCTCTGATTTGGGACCATATTATCGTATCACATTTTACTCATGCCAGGTCTCCTGGCCTGAACGTAAAGACCATGCAAGTTAATTCCTTAGGTCTCTAGTTGCTTCTCACCCCGACACCCAGGCCAGAGACCCAGAAACCAAACGTGACTCACAGTCTCTTGGTTAGGTCTGGAAACAATCACATAATTTCTCCAACAGTAAAGATGATATTTTGTTTCTTTGTTTAATTAGAGCTGTGTACCTATATATTTTTTTTTCTTAAAAAAAAAAAAAAAGATCTCCATCTTCCCAGGATGACTTAACTGGACTCCTGCCTGAGGCAGAAGCTAAAACCACTGTCCTCCAAAAGCCGACTTCCTGATGTGAGCCTTGGTTCAGACAAGTCATTCAAGCTCTCTGAGGGTCAGTTTCCTAGTCCGTTAAGTGGGACAGTAAAGCGTCACCTCATAGGGCTGTGTAGATGCTTCGATAAGGCAAGGATGTGAAAATGCTTAGAGCAACACCTGGCACATATGAAGAACTCAATATACGTTACTGGAAAAAAAAAAAAAGAAAGAAAGAAAAAGGAAAAGCTTCCCAACATCCTTTCAGCCCATCATTTTACTGAGAGAGCATCACTATCTGTCAAATCACACAACCCAACAGACGAATATTTCATTATCACAGCACACTAAGCAGCAAGGCAGATTTGGGGGGTGGGGGTCAGGGGAAGCAGGTTCCAGGTGATAGTGAGGGTCTGGGGTGGCTGCTAGATTTGGCTTCTCCAACAGCCCAGGGCCCTGCTTACCAACTTGAAATGTACCTTTGTGCAGAATCTCCCAGGGAGACTCTTGCCTCCTCCCCTTCTCTCCTCCTGTTTTCCTTTAAAGCTGATTCAACCAAGGGAAGCAAGGCCTCATTTTTCATAAGGGCATTCTCCCCACACCTTGACTTTCTTCTCTTCATTTGCATTAGGAACAGTACATCTGACCCTTTATTAAGGGAATGCTGGTGGCTCCTTTCGCAGCATGTGATTCTCTCTCCCTGATAGTCCCTCTCCCCAGCAGCCAGAAGCCTGAGTTCAAGAGTAGCATGAAGCTATGACCTGAGGCTGACTGCTTTGGGAGGAATCAAGCAAGGGCTGCAGAGCAACTCAAAAGTCATCTGATGGACCCATTATGCTAGGAGAAAGAAGTCAGAAAAAGACCAAGTGTGTTCTCACTTACACGTAGAATCTAAAAAAAGCCAAAGTCATGGGAAAAGACAGTAGAACGGTGACTGCCAGAGAGTGGGGAATTGGGGAGAGGTTGATCAAAGGGCACACACTTCTAGCTGTAAGATGTGTAAGTTCTGGGGATCTAAGGTACAGCACAGTGACTGTGTCTAACACTAATGGATTATATGCTTGAAAGTTGCTGAGAGATTTTTTTTTTAAGGTTTATTCATTTTTCTGAGACAGAAAAAGTGTGAGTGGGGGAGGGGCAGAGAGAGAGGGAGACATAGAATCCGAAGCAGGCTCCAGACTCCGAGCAGTCAGCACAGAGCCTGACACCAGGCTCAAACTCACAGGCTGCAAGATCATGACCTGAGCTGAAGTGGGACACTTAACTGACTGAGCCACCCAGGGGCCCCAAGTAGATTTTTTTAATGTTTATTTATTTTTGAGAGAGAGAGCACGAGAGGGGGAGTGGCAGAGAGAGAGAGAGAATCTGAAGCAGGCTCCAGGCTCTGAGATGTCAGCAACAGAGCCAGATGTGGGGTTCAAACTCACAAACTAGGAGATCAAGACCTGAGCCAAAGTCAGATGCTTAACCAACTGAGCCACCCAGGTGCCCCAAGAGTAGATCTTAAATGTTATCACCACACACGCAAAAAAGTAACTGTGTAAGGGGATCAAGGTGCTAACTAACCTTATTTCGGTAGTTATTTTACAATACATACACTTATCAAATCATCATACTGTGTACCTTAAATTTACATGTATATCAGTATCTCAATAAAGCTGGGGAGAAAAAAATCATCCAAGACATGTGGCATCTCCCCAGCTTCTTGTCCCACCGCAGCCTACAGACCTTTTCAGTTAGACTTTTTTTTTTAATAAAATGCATGGGGCGCCTGGGTGGCTCTGTCGGTTGGGCGGCCGACTTCGGCTCAGATCATGATCTCGCGGTCCGTGAGTTCGAGCCCCGTGTCGGGCCCTGTGCTGACAGCTCAGGGCCTGGAGCCTGCTTCAGATTCTGTGTCTCCCTCTCTCTGACCCTCCCCCATTCACGCTCTGTCTCTCTCTGTCTCAAAAATAAATAAACGTTAATAAATAAAATAAAATAAAATAAAATAAAATAAAATAAAATAAAACAAAACGCAAGAAACCACCTTCCCTGTCATGGCCTAAGAAATGACAACTGTTGGGAGGATTACACCTCCTCCCCAAGTGATAACATCTCTATGAGAACAGGGTCGGGGGCTCAGTCATTAAACACAGAAACTGGCCCGAGAACAGGCTGTTGAAAAAAACACGTTAAGTAAATTCCATTTTTATAGCATCGGCTGACATCTAAAAATTCCAAATTAGAAGCTATAAAATGTATGACAGGTATCTTCAGAACAAATTAACTGTGGGGTGCCTGGATGGTTCAGTCAGCTAAGCATAGGACTCTTGATTTCGGCTCAGGTCATGATTGTACAGTTCATAATTCAAGCCCCGCATCAGGCTCCACAGACAGTGTGGAGCTTGCTTGGGCTTCTCTCCCTCCCTCCCTCTCTCTCTACCCTTCCCCCCTTCACGTGCACATGTGAGTACTCTCCTTCTCCCAAAATAAATAAATAAACTTAAAAAAAAAAGAATGTATTCATTGCAAAATCAATTATGTGCCACACACCACTTGGGATTTTATGAAAATTAGCACCATCTCAAAATTGAAGAAAATGTACTATAAAGTATGCTTTGTTATTTTCATTGGTATGAATACAGACCCAATACTTAATTCTGGCCTTCACTATTATAAAGTGCCTACAGTATTTTCCCATTTTAAAGTGAGGAAAATAACAGCTACCTCACTGCATTTTTGTGAAGATTAAATGAGTTACCATATTTATATACTCAGAACAGGGCCTGTCAGATGGTGACTACTTATGAAACGTTAGCTATTATTGTTGCTGTTGTTATCAGGCACTAGCCTGGCTAACACTATTAGACCAAGTTAAATAGAAGTTCATTTACTTAATCTGCTCAAAAAAGTATTAATAGAAGCAAGACACACATATAATCCATGGTCCTGACAACAAAATTTGTCCTCAGAGCTTCAGATGTCTTCTAAAAGTCATTACCAGATCCTCATCACAGAGGAATTGCCTATACATTGCTTGTTTCTTAGAATGTGATTGTACCTTGAAGCAGAAACATAGATTTAGTAGACCTGAAATGTACGCCAGAGAGAAATGAATTAGCAACTTCACTAAAAGGCTCCTTTAAAAAAGGAAAAAAAAAAAAAAAAAAAAAAGACAGCAATTTTTACCTTCTCTTCATGCCAGATGATGTCCCTGATTCCATAAGATTTGGGGCACCTTTATCTGATAAGGGCCCAAGAGTTTATGAGAGCTTCAAACGACCACGCTCTGGGTTAAAAATAATCAGTGAGAAACAAAAACTGAGAAACAAGTGAGAAACGAAAAGCAGAAGTATGCTCAAGACTGCTCCATTTGCACTCTCCCACAGTGGGTGTTTTCCTGTCTATCAGATACCATCCTCCAGCCCAGCAGTTCCCTAATGGGTGACCTGCAGGCCACAAAACCACAGGATGCCGGGCCACATAAGGTTTTTAGGGTCTGGTGAGCTTCTCCTCCTGGAAAGCCACAGTGCCTACGGAAACCACAGACCCCCTTTTCCAAGGAACATTACTAGAATCCAGGTTTTGGAAATGCTGAAACAGCCTAAAATTAATCACTTCATTCCATTGAGGAATGACTGTGGGCTCATTCACCTGGCCAGGCAAAGCCAACACTCACTTAAAAGCAGATGGAGAAGAATGTTAACCCCATCCATACACACGGCCCCTCATTCGTTGCATGACTTCACATTTTGGATCAAGTCAAAAAGAAACTATCCTCAGGATTGATCTGGGAAGGTATAAATTATAGGAATGGTTTATGAGAAGCCATTCTCATAAAAGAAGTGATTTTAGAACTTGTGTAGAATAATGGGGCTCAGTCGGTTAAGCATCCGTCTTCGGCTCAGGTCATGATCTCAGGGTTCATGGGTTCAAGCCCCACATCAGGCTCTGTGCTGACAGCTCAGAGACTGGAGCCTGTTTTGGATTCTGTGTCTCCTCTCTCTGCCCCTCTCCCACTCATGCTCTGCCACTCTCTCTCAAAAATAAATAAACATTAAAAATTATTTTTTTAAAAAGATTTGTAGATTAGGAGAAAGGAAGAAGATGTAAGAGCAAACCTGTCAACAAAATGAATTTAATTCTCCTGTTTTTTGTGTTTTTTTTTTTTTTTTTGGTTTATTTATTTCAACAGAGCAGGGAAGGGGCAGAGAGGGAGGGAGGGAAAGAGAGGGAGAAAGAGAATCCCAAGCAGGCTCCACACAGTCAGCACAGAGCTCACCAAGGGGCTTGATTTCAAGAACTGTGAGATCATAACCTAAGCAGAACCCAGGAGTCAAACACTTAACTGACTGAGCCACCCAGGTGCCCCTCTCCTACTGTTAATTTTTAAGTCAAAGAGAAGACTGCAGGTGCATGGCAACCTGATCAGAATATGTCCAAAGTCATCAGGAAGAAATCTACTGATGTTAGTTTAGTGGGGTGACAAACAGAGAGGAATATTCAGGATTCTTTGTCAAACTTTGTCTGGAAAAAAATTCCAAAATCCGAAATATCTGTTTATATTATAGGTTTCCCTTTTTTTTTCTAGCACCCGATACATCATAGAAAATTAGGGATTTGGGGAAACATCTTGCCACCCCTCAGGCCACAGTGGTATTCACCCAACCATAATTGCCCCAAATGGCTCCATTTCTACCCTTCCTAATGACCAAATGTACGAAGGCACAGCATCAGCAGAGGGGAAGCTGAAGTTCCTGAAATAATAAGAACACAGAATAAAGCCATCTTGGGTTATGTAGTTGTTTCCCAAGATTCAAAACCACTCAGAATCTTAAGCCTGGGTCCCCTAAGTGGGGCAGGAGAGGAGCTGGGAAGGGGCTGCTTAGCTGAGGTTATAGAAAAGCTTTATTCCACAGGCTCTGCAGTTGAACAGAAAGTCATATAAAAGTGCCCATTTTGTTCCAGCACTGTCCAACTGAACCTTTAGTGACAATGAAAATGTTCTGTACAAACAGTGTTTAACATGGTAGCCACTAGCCACATGTGGCTATCCAGCACTTGAAATGTAACTAGTTCAACTGAGGAACTAAATTTTTTTATTTTAATTCATTTTAGCTTAAATAATCACATGTAGCCTGTGGCTTCTGTATTTGGTAGTGCAACTAGCTCATACATTTAATATTCCATCAACATGAATTCCACAAAAATGGAGACGGGTGGGGACCAAGAAAGGTTCTCCGGAAGTCCTGGGAAACGGACTATTTGCCTTATCAAAGAAGTAGGGAAGAATCAAGTCTATTATCTCATGAATCTCTAAGTATACTAGATTTAAGACAAGCATCACTCCCATCTTACTAAATGGGGAAACTGAGATAGAGATTCAACTAATTGATATAAACAGGAACTGCTATTTGTGGAATCTCTACATGTATGCAGGTTTTTACATGCAATCGTTTACAACCATCTTCCAAGGCAAACATTACTGCCTCTCTTCTCCTGGTGTGGTAACTGAAGTTCACTAAGGTTAAATGCTTAGGAAAAGCCACACAGCAAGTGAAGCTGAGATTTGAACTCAGAACTATTTTTAAAGCCCAAACAAAATACAGCAAAAATCAATTCTCCCTTCCAGATTTAGTCAACAAGTATTTTTTGAGCCTCTGTTATATGCACAACAGCATGCTAAGTGCTTGGGAGGGGGGAATACAAAGATGAGGAAAGAAAACCATTGATATCACTGAACCTCATACCTGTTGTGTGGGCTTGCTATTCTTCTCTAACAAGGGACATGAATTATTCAATTACTCACAGCTAGCTCCTCTTGTATATTACAGTAATCAACTGGTCTGGAATAAAAAATAAGCTAATATTTTTAGCACTTCAAAAACACGCAGAACTAAAAGCACATGTGACGAGAGAAAAAAACAGATAAAATAGACTTCATCAGAATTAAAAACTTTGGGGCACCAAAGGACACCAGCAACGAAATGAAAAGATAATCCAGAGAATGGGAGGAAATACCGGCCAATCACGTATCTGATAAGGGACTCGTATCCACACTGTGTTTTTTTAAAAAACTCTTACAACATAATAATAAAAAGACAAATAACCTGCACACATTTTTGGGTGTCCAGCTCTTTTTGGTCTAGGAGTGGAATATCAGATCACACAGTAACTCTATGTTTGGTATTTTGAGGAAGTGCCAAACTGTTAGCAAAGTGACTGCACCATTCAACAACCACAACAGCAAGGTATGAGGGCTCAAACTTCCGTGCAACCTCACCAACACTTGCAGTTGCCTGTCTTTTTCATCTTAGCCATTCCTGATGGTAGGAAATAATATCTCAGTATGGTTTCATACGCATTTTCCTAACAACCAGTGATGCTGAACATCACTTCTTGTGTTTACTGACCATTTACTTATCTTCTTTGGAGAAATGCCTGCTTAAATCCCATGCCCCTTTAATCATATTCATTACATAAGTCCTATTCAGTTCAAAGAAACATAATGGAGAGGAAAAACAAATTTTTTCTTCTATTCATCAATACAATTTCTTCAGGTATCTCAAAATGTGAAGCTATAAATGCCCAGATTCTCTTATAATGTGCCAGGTTGAAGGTGGGGACTGTGGGCTCACCTGAGTCTAAAGCCCAGTTCTCCTGCTTCTAGGTGACCTGGAGCAAGTGACTTAATCTGAGCCTCAGTTTCTCGTTCCTGCAAAACACAATTCACACACACACCTCAGAGATGTCTAAATGAGCAGGCTATCTAGCACGTGGTGAGTACTCAACAAATGCCAATGTTACTGTTTTATCAACAACATGGCATCATTACTGTTGTTATAACCCCAGTTCCCACAGGAAGCCTGAAAATGTGACTGACACATATGTTTTCCGTGTACATTTAGTGCTTCATTACTGCTCTACTCAATTTAATTCAGACTCCCAATGCCCAAACATAAACAGGGCTCACTGTCACCACCACTTGTTATCCCAGGGACTTAGACTTTGAAATAAGGCCCCCAAATATTTCACTGGATAGAACAAAGGCTGCCCTATCCCCTGGCAAAAGCAACAGGGGATATTTCCCAAGTCAACAATAGAAAAAAAATTTTTTTTAATTTTTTTTAAATGTTTATTTATTTTTGAGAGAGACAGAGACAGAATGCAAGTGGTTTAGGGGCAGAGAGAGAGGGAGACACAGAATCCGGCAGGCTCCAGGCTCTGAGCTGTCAGCACAGAGCCCGATGCGGGGCTCGAACCCACCAGCTGTGAGATCATGACCTGAGCTGAAGTCACTCAACCGACTGAGCTACCCAGGTGCCCCAGAAAAAAAAAATTTTTTTAATAGGTATGCTTTTGTTGTTTCTAGGAGAACTGAATGAAGAAGAAAATGTCCGCATCTCCTCAGAGATGGCTGGCAAACAGGGGTAAAGAACACTAGAAAATGAAGCTGCCGGCCAGGGGGAGCTGACAGAGGAACATGAGTACCACGTCTCTGCACCAGAGGATCACCAACACCCACGGAGCAAAGTAAGGGGCTGTGATATAGCTGGAAGCCAACCAAGTTCAGGGAACCCCCCCCCTTTTTTTTTTCTTTAAGTCTACATGAAAAAGGAAGAGAAACTGCACAGGAGTGAACTCTCTCCTCTGTAGGACAAACATCCGGTTCTCCTTTCCCTTTTGCCGAGCAAGGGTGGTGGAACAGGAGCCTGGAGAAGTATCTGCGGTTCCAAGTGGACCACACCTCATTACCAACGTCAGGTAAAGTGCAGCAGTGACCTCGGGCTTGCCCAGGCCACCCCACCAGCCCAGCCACACACACTACCCGCTGAAGAACCCAAATCTTCCAATAGCTCCTTCTAGCCACACATCTCCAAAAACATCTGGGAAGAGACAGCAACACGGTGCACTAGTGAGGAGCATGTGTGCTTTGGTCTCCACACTTGTTGGTTAGGCACAAGAGCCCCAAATCTCAAAATATTAAAAGGAAGTATGTCATGGGATTTGCCTATCACAAGGACCTCTTTTAGCACCCACGAAAACCTCACAGTCTCTGTGGGGACTTCTCCTGGGCACTATCTACCTCCTGCTCTGTAAAATAGGGAGAAGTTAAACAACTTCCTCACAGGAATGTCTGCTGGGGCCAAATGTAAGTGCTCCTGAAATCTGAGTGGATAATAATGTTCTTGTCCTTCCGGGTCTGTCCCTGAATGCTGCCTCTGTTTTGCGTTTTTCCACAATAAAGGCATAGAACTTGAGAGCTGAGAAGGCCCACGGGAGCTGAGAAAGCTGAAATAACTTACCACAGGTCACAGAGAATGGAAGGGGCCGAGACAACACTTAACAATCAGCTTTATCCATAAAAACCGGAAAGTACATTATTCAGATTATAATCCACTTTCTCCATAAAGAGTATGTCCCTGACCCGGAACTTAAGTGCTCACAAGGGAAATGTCAAGGGAATTAGGAATATGGATTCTGAACCAATAACAAGGTTCAAATTCAGTTCTGTCCCTTACAAAAGTGTGTGGCTTCAAGCAAGTTCCTAAACCTTGCTTTCCTGATCCATCACAAGGGGCTAATAAAGGCACCAACCCTGTAGACTACTCTGAGAATGAATGTACCAATATAATTTCCAGAATAGTGTCTGATGTAAATACTAGATAACTCATCATCATCATCCTAAAACAGAGGGGAAATGAGAGCGAAAACATTGGGGATTACATGAGAAAAGACAGTGTGTGGTCACTAAGTAGGTAGAGCACCATTTAACTTAAAAAATGTAAACATACACCAAAAGTCATCTTAACAGTGGCTAGTGGAACAGTGAAACAAGAACAGGTTATAAAACGTTAGGTACGACTCCAATGATGTTAAATAATCATATCTGCACACATATGTATTCTCCAAAAAGAAAGTGAAAACAACAAATGACATGTTAACAACAACTATCTGGGCAGTGGGACATGGATGGCCCTTACTGTCTTCTCTATTTCCAAAGTCTTATGCAGCAGATGTGTATTACTTCGGAAGTCAAAATAAATGTATGTTTTAAAGATTATTTTTATTTTTTAATTTTTTTAAAAGTGTATCTGTTTTAGTAATCTGTATATCCCAAGTGGGGCTTGAACTCACAACCCTGAGATCAAGAGTTGCACTTTCTACTGACTAAGCCAGCCAGGCACCAGTAAAGATTATTTTTAAAGAAGAAACTTGATAACAAGCCAGGTCTCAAACGGCTGAAGGGCTATTATAAGCAGGAGCAATGGGATAGGTGGAATCCTTAGAAGCAGTGTTTGGGAGGGGAGACCAAGAGAGGGGGAGTAGGGGGAAACCTCAAACCACTATGCAAATATGGAAGGTGATGCTGGAAAGTAGCTGGTCGGGAGGGGCAGGAAAGGAGAGTGATGACTTCCTCAGTCCCTCATTTACATGAGAGAGATTATGAAGACCTAGAAAAAAGGCCAAAAGAGAATCCTGGAGAAAGCTTATCAGCAACCCACTTGCTTTCCCTGGCTAAGACAGAACAGTCATCAAAATAAAAAGCAAAGAGGGGCGCCTGGGTGGCGCAGTCGGTTAAGCATCCGACTTCAGCCAGGTCACGATCTCGCGGTCCGTGAGTTCGAGCCCCGCGTCGGGCTCTGGGCTGATGGCTCAGAGCCTGGAGCCTGTTTCTGATTCTGTGTCTCCCTCTCTCTGACCCTCCCCCGTTCATGCTCTGTCTCTCTCTGTCCCAAAAATAAATAAACGTTGAAAAAAAAATTAAAAAAAAAAAATAAAAAGCAAAGATCAAAATGGCTGGAAAAAAAGGAACCGTGGGTCCCCACTGGGAGCAAGGCTGGGATACACCATCTGGGTTTGGTGCTTTGAGCCACTCTCCAAGTCTGAAATCATCGCCTGATCCCAGGAAAGACCAAGAATTTCCTTCTTTTCAGCATCCAGATGGAGGAAAGAGATCTGCCAACCTCAGGCTACTGACAGACACAAACCAGGGCCCAGAAGGAACTCACCGTGGGGTCTAAGAAGGCTGAGGTAACTGTGGCATCTTTCTCTGGAAATCTTCCTGGCTTGTCTTCAGTCCCCACTTCTAGTGTGGGTTTTCGACTTACCTCTTTTGCAGAGACTCCTTGTAGCTCATATGAAGGGGCAGAAACATGACAGACAGTAAACCAGAAGAGACAAAACAGAACACACAGAAGAGATGGCAGAGCAGCAAGAGGACCCTCCCAGCTTCATTTGGTTCAAGGTCCCTCTCTCCTCTGACAAGCCCCCAACGCTGTGGGAATAAGCACCCTTCCCAGTGCCACCCCCCCCCCCCCCCCCCCGCCCAGCACGTCTGTATCTTTCCCACCAGTTGTCTTTTTTGAAGAGTAACCTAGGATCATAGCATGTTAAGGTTCATCCAGGTCACCAAACAAGTTCCCCTATTTCAGAGATGAGGAAAATGAGGCAGAAAAAATAGGACAGTGCGTCTCCGCCTATCAAAGTCAGATGAGAATACACACTAGCCCAAGGTCTGTTCAGGGTCTTGCCAAGGTGATAAATCTTTGTACTAACAGAACCAGGGCAAGGAGGGAGCTGTTGGGAACAACTGTTGCTGGTCTGGCACTCACTGCTGCCTGCGAACTGGACTGCATTCCCCACTGTTCACTGGGAAAGCCCCAATCCAATCTACAGGCGCCTCCTGGACAGATGTCAACACATAAAATAACCCAGAAGGCTACATCAAATTCAGGCGTAATGGACAGGAGTGACTCTGCCCTTCTCATAAGGGGTAATTACAATAGAAATATCTCAATATAGGGGCACTTGGGTGGCTCAGTCAAGCGTCTGACTCTTGGGTTTCGGCTAAGGTCTTACGGTTTTGTGGGATCGAGCCCCATGTCAGGCTCTGCATTAGAAGTGCGGAGCCTGCTTGGGATTCTCTCTCCCCTCTCTTTCTACCCTCCCCCACTTGCACTATCTCTGTCTCTCTCAAAATAAATTAATTTAAAAAAAAAAAGAAAGAAACATCTCAATACAAAAAGTGACCCTGCAATAGTGGACTATTAGGACCTATGATGACCTATGGGTGATAATTTATGGATATTTGCATAGTCTAAAAGAAATCTTCCCCAAAATATTAATAAATATGAATAAAAATACCAATTACTGTGGTGGTTTTAAGATATGCCCACATATCCTTTGATACTCTTCCCTCCAGGAGGTGGAGCTTAAATTCCCTCCCTCCCCTTGAGTGTGGGCTGGACTCAGTGATTTTTTTTTTTTTTAATGTGAAAGAAAGAGAGAGAGAGAGAGAAAAGGTGCATGCACAAGCAAGGGAAAGGAGTTGAGGGAAGGAGAGAGAAAGAGAGGGAGAGAGGGAGGGAGGATGGATGGATCTTAAGCAGGAGCCTGATGCAGGGCTTGACTCAAGGACCCTGGGATCAAGACCTGAGCCGAAATCAAGAGTCGGACACTCAACCCGCTGAGCCGCCCAGGCACCCTCAGTGATTCTCTTCTAGTGAATAGATCACAGAAAGGAAAAACTAGTAAGTTTACAGTAGTGAAACCTGGCAGACCCCATAACCAAGGGATCAAAGTTAATATCATCAGTGGTTAAGTCATGTTGACATCATGTATTCCCTGATATGGCATGATGACAAGGGCATATCACCCCTACTATGCTCTTCCCAAAAATCCATAACCTGTTTAATCACAGACTAGTGAGACCCAAATCAATAGGCATTCTACAAAGCACATAATCACTACTCTTCAAAAGTGTCAAGGTCACATAATGCAAGATAAAACTGTCCTAAGTTGGAGGAGTATAAGAAGGGATGATAACTAAGTGCAACATGAACTAGATCCCGCAACAGAATATTAGTAGAAAACCAGGGAAAACTGAATAAAGTCTGTAGTTAATAACTAAAGTTAACAATTATACTGATATAAATTTCTTACTTTTGAAAAATGTGCCATGGTTATGTAAAATGTTAATATTAGGGGAAGGCAAATGAAAGATATACAAGAATTCTCTAAATTGTATTTCCAACTTTTCTGTGAGATTCTATTACTTCAAAATAAAAAGTTTTAAAATGAAACAAAAGTGATGCTCCAGGAAGATGCATCATGCTTACACTAAGGCTTCTTCAGGTCCCCACAAAACCCCTAAGTGTGCCCATCGCCCCCAGTTTGAGAAGCATCACAGGATCTTTTGGTTATCAACCACTTACTAATGCTACTGCCATGACAAGTGCACATCAAGAAGGAATGGCATGTATGATCCTAATTACTCAGTTGTCTTAAGTAAAGACCTCTTCTTCTAAATTCCATTTATATGAGGAGCAAGATGGAAACAGAGTGATAAGGCTCTGAGTATGGGGAGATTCCAGTCTGCTGTTTCTGGCCCATCACTCCACACTTTGCTTAAGACCTACACAGGAATACACCCAAAGGACAAATTCGGAGTGTGCATCAATATTAATTCATTTAGAGAGAAAACTTTGCTTTCCCCCGTCTCTTTCTAAAAACAGCTTGATTTAAATGCCTACTTCTACCTCAAAAGATAAGCTGTCACTAGACCCTCAACCATCCATGAGTGACAAGATAAAATCTATCCAATAACCTTCAAGGAAAACATTTAAAAGTTCTCATCACCTAAATGTTTGCATTTTACTTCATAGTTCTATTTCTGTGATTTGGAGGTAGAGTTTTTTTTGTTTTGTTTTGTTTTCCTTCATTTTTTAAGATGCAGCAACAGATTGCTTTGCAAAAGTGGCTCCAAATGGTGCACCTCTCTTATATCCACGTCCTTTATTCAACATGATTGTATGGCTTCTTCCATCAAGGGCACAGGGGTGGAGAGTGTTACTTCCCTACCCCTTGGAACTGGCTGGCCTTGTAACTTACTCTGACCAACAGAATAAGGCAGAATTGACAGTGTGCCAATCTGAACCGAGGCCCAAGGGGATTTGTTTACTCTGCTCACTCCATTGGAACCCTGCTCTACAGCCATGAAACCAATCCAGGGCTGGTCTGCTATAGGACAAGAAAATCAGAGGCTTAAAGATGAGGCCACCCACCTAGCCCCCAGCCAACCCAGCAGTTGACTCAGATACATGAACAACCTCAGCCAAGAACAGCCCACCCGAGCCCAGCCCAAACTGTTGATCTGTCAGATCACGAGCTAAGCAAATAAATCGCTAAACTTGAGGGGTAGTTTGTTACACAGAAAAAGTGCCTCGGTGGCTCGGTCGGTTAAGCGTCTGACTCTTGATTTTGGCTCAGGTCATGATCTCACAGTTGGTGGGTTCAAGCCCCGCATCAGGCTCTGAGCTGACAGTGCAGAGCCTGCTTGGGATTCTCTTTCTCCCTCTCTTTCTCTCTGTCTCTCTCTCTCTGCCCCTCCTCTGCAAATGAGCACTCTCTCGCTTGCTCTCACTCTCTCTCTCACTCTCTCTCTCTCACACACACACACAAAATTAAAAAAAACTATTAAAAAAATCTGATTCAATGCAAACGTGTGACTTCAATGCTATTAATTTTTCTGATCTTAAAAGTACTGCACACTTATTGTAGAAAGCTCAGCCAGTACAGAAAAGGAGAAAATTACCCATAATTTACCACTAGAAGAAAACCAGTACTCTGGTGTATTTCTTCCCAATCTTCAGCATGTATGAGTAAATGAAAATGGGACCAGTTTAGTTCTAATTCTATAGCTTGCTTACCCCTTGCAAACATTCTATAGTTTTTTTTAATGCTGTGAAAACATGATTTTTGATGATTTCACATTATCATGAATGTATAATAATTTAAATTTGTACCATATATTTTTGTAGTTTTTATATTACTAATAAAGGTATTTTTTTGTTACTGTAAATATATTGCTCATTTGAGTACAGAAAGCTTTATTCACTTCTACAGTTGTTTATTTTTTATTTATTTTTTAAGTAAACTCTATCCCCAACGTGGGGCTTGAACTCATGACCTTGAGATCAAGAATCACATGTTCTACTGACTGAGCCAGTCAGGCATCCTTACGATTATTTCTTTAGAATAAACTTCTAAAATTCTTGAGTCAAGGAGTATGGACCACTGGTCACCTACTCAAAGCCAGTCCCATCATAGTCATGGGCACACGTGCGCATACACACACATACCCTCTCTCGTTGGCAGAGACCCATTTTGCTCAGCTGTTCACCATATGCTCTACCTGTGCTCAGGGTGGGGCCTCTCTCCAGCAAAGGAAAGAGACTCTTGATTAGTCTAACCTGCAGGCCAAATCCAGCCCACCACTGGTTTTTGAATGGAATATTTCGTACCATGAGACACAAGGAAAAGTTTTTGGGGAAGCTTTGAGAGAGGTTTTCCTTATAAAAGATACCTGTGCAGGAAAGGATGGTCCCTATTCCCAACTTTAAATATTCATGTGTGAGGATATGTTATGTGAAACTAATGCAGCCATCTTGTGACCACCAGCAGCCAAGCCTGTGGAGAAGAGCCAATACACTGAGGGTGGCAGAGCAGGAAAAGGAAAGAACCTGTGTCCTTTGTGGTGGTGTTAAGCCTCGGAACTCTCCGGAAGCACTCTACACCTCTGGACAGCAAGATAATAAACCTAAACCTCCTGAATAGACATTTCTCTAAAGAAGACATACAGACGACAGACACATGAAAAGATGTTCATCATCATTCATCATCAAAGAAATGCAAATCAAAACCACAATGAGATATCACCTCAGGCTGGTCAGAATGGCTAAAATCACAAACACAAAAAAACTAGTGCTGGGCAAGGGCGAGGAGAAAAAGGAATCCTTGTGCAACGTTGGTGAGAATGCATTTGGTGCAGCCAAAGTGGAAAAACACTATGGAAGTTCCTCAAAAAATTAAAAATGGAACTACCCTATGATCCAGTAATTCTACTACTGGATATTTACCCAAAGAATAGAAAAACACTAATTCTAAAGGATAGATGTGTAATAGGCCAACTTATAAGACATCAGAAAGCTTATTGTATATAAGTTCAGCTTAAACTCACCTTTCATGAATAGTTGAGATAAAAGGCTTATGTAGTTCCCTATTAGGGTTACCGGAAATTACTAACCGCCCTATCTCGCTTCTGTGACCTCGCCTGCTTCTAAATAGATAACTTAGGATGCAAAACGCTCCCCCACCCCTTCTACCAAGATCTGGCCTAGGCAAGACCAACATGTAAAAAGTCACGTCGCGGCCCTACGGAATCTCAGGTGTCTAACTATGATTGGTCATTTTAAACCCTCTTAGGACAAAGACCTTTAAATTGATAGGTTCCCACCAAAACTAACGTCTGTGTGTCACAATATAATTGGCTACCATGAAATGCTGTAAATTGTAATTGGTTAACCAAATAATGACATATTCTGACTTGCTAAAATCCATATAAGCTCACTGCTGCCTTTGTTCGGAGCCATTCTCTGCACTTTTCTCCATAAGATCAGGAGATCAGGTTTGGCCGGGCCGTGAATAAAATCTTGCCTTGCTTCTATTCGGCGTCTGGTGGTTTTCTCGGCAGCACCCTGTTTCAATATGCACCACTATGTTTACTGCAGCACTACTTACGATGGTCAAATTGTGGAAGCAGCCCAAGCGTCCACTGATAGATGAACGGATAAAGAAGACATGGTTTACACACACATGCATAGATACATACACAAGATAATATTATTCAGCCATAAAAAAGAATGAAATCTTGTCATCTGCAACAACATGGATGGAGCAATAGAGTATAATGCTAAACGAAATAAGCCAGTCAGAGAAAGACAAATCCCCTAAGATTTCACTCCTATGTGGAATTTAAGAAACAAAACAAATGAGCAGGGGCGCCTGGGTGGCTCAGTCAGCTGAGCGTTCTGACTTCAGCTCAGATCATCATCTCATAGTTGATGAGTTCGAGCCCCACATCAAGCCCATTGCTGTCAGCGTAGAGCCTGCTTCGGATCCTGTGTCCCCCTCTCTCTCTGCCCCTCCCCTGTTCATGCTCTCTCAAAAATAAATAAACATTACAAAAAAAAAAGGGGGGGGAGAGAAGGACACCAAAAAACAAACTCTTAACACTTATCTTGATGATCACTGAGTAATATATGGAACTGATGAGTCACTATATTGTACACCTGGAACTAATATAACACTGTATGTTAACTACACTAGAATTAAAATAAAATAAATAAACCTAAGCCTCTTCTTGTTTATACCATGCTTGGCCAGGTTTTCCATTACTTGAGGCCAAAACAATAGAGACTCTTTAAAGGCTATCAACTCACACATTACCAAATTGAAAGACTGTAGGACTGAACCTCTTTTTCAGCACTCTATCGGTTTTATATAAAATCTATGAGTTAACTGGAGAAAAAGAACAAATGTAAAATACTCACTATTCTAATATCCAGAAACATGATGTAGTTTTCATTTGTTCAAATTAAAAACTACCTGCTAGTAAATTCCTTTTACAATGTGTTGTAAGAGTTTTTCTATAGGTCTTATGCTTTCTGTTGCTATTAAGAATGGAAGCATCTTTCCCATTATAGCTAACAGATTATTGCTAGTATACAACTATTGTTCCTCATGTATATACCCACAAGTTGAGCTCCCATAAAATCTAGGAGTGTTACCAGACTTGTTTTTTTTTTCTTCCAAGTTTTTATTTAAATTCCGGTTAACATATAGTGTAATATTAGTTTCAGGAGTAGGATTTAGCGATTCAACACTTACATACAATACCCAGCCCTCATCACAAATGCCCTCTTTAATAGCCATCACCCATTTATCCCATCCCCCTGCCCACTTCCCTTCCAACAACCCTCAGTTTGTTCTCTATAGTTAAAAGCCTGCTTTATAGTTTGCCTCTCTTTTTTTTATCCCTCCTAAGTTCATCTGTTTTGTTTCTTAAATTCCACATATGAATTAAATCATACGGTATTTGTCCTTCTGACTTACTTCACTTAGCATAATACTCTCTAGCTCCATCCACATCATTGTAAATAGCAAGATTTCATTCTTTTTGATGGCTGAATAATATTCCACTGTATACACAACTGTGTGTATGTGTATATACGTATCACTTTTGGATATTCACAAACGGATATTTCTTTATCCATCTGTCAGTCAATGGACATTGCTCTTTATATAATTTGGCTACTGTTGATAATATTGCTATAAACATCGGGGCACACATATCCCTTCCAATCAGTATTTTCGTATCCTTTGGGCCAATACCTAGTAATCAGACTTATTTTTTACTGGTATGTAATTATGTTATTTTAAAAACCTGTTTTTCTTCCTATAACCAGCTACACTTTAAATACATGTTTCATGCTTTATTGTGCTGGCAAGCAATGCCAGAACAATAATGAGTATTATCTTAAGGGGTTTTTTTTAATGGAAATCTCTAGTGTTTCCTACTAAGTATGATGTTAGAGGCTGGTTTAAAATATATGTACATGCTGTGGACACACATACACACTTTTTTTTGTTTACATACACTTTAATCATCATGCTAAAGAAATATTCTACTTTCCTAAGAATTTTATTTTTTAAATTAAAAAATTTTTTAACGTTTATTTATTTTTGAGACAGAGAGAGACAGAGCATGAATGGGGGAGGGTCAGAGAGAGCGGGAGACACAGAATCCAAAACAGGCTCCAGGCTCTGAGCTGTCAGCACAGAGCCCGACGCGGGGCTCGAACTCACAGACCACGAGATCATGACCTCAGCCAAAGTCGGACGCTTAACCAACTGAGCCACCCAGGCACCCCAAGAATTTTATTTTTTAAATTAAGAGTGGGTATACTAAAGTTTATCTTACTGGGACAACTGACTATAGGGTCTACTTATAGACTTCCTAAAAAACATGATTATATTCCTGGAAAAAAATGTTATCCCAACACCCTGAATGATTCCATTAGAGTCTCTTTTTTAAATTTTTTTCAAATGCTTCATCAGGTTTTTAAAATCACATGACTAGGGTAGCTCTTCTACTTCAGTGTGATAGCAATTACATACATGGGAATTACCAGATTATTTGGAAATTTAAGTAAGTTCTTTAGTAAAATTCCAATACCAACTCATTATCTCATGGTAAGAGGGGGGAAATTCCAACAGATTAAGTTAAACAGTTTATAGAGAAGGGAAGCAGGGCCGTCTTTGAAATACTCGCATTACAATGCACTAACATTTCTACAGCACAGGCTAGACATAGCCCTAAGGGATCACTTACCCTTTGTACTTCTGCATCTACTCTACAGTACTTTCCTGAGGCTGGGACTACTTAGCCCTGACTTCGTTGTTTTGCTTTGTTCTACTTTGTTCCAGAAACACTTCTCCATCTTTTCAAACAGTGTTACATAGGAAGGGAAAGAAAACCTTGGTTTTTCCATTTCTAAACACAAAGCCAACCACTTGTCTGTTCCCCCCCCATACCCATATGCATATATTTGCACAATAATGCTGCACAGAAAGCAAGGTAAAGATGTCCCTGGCATACAACAGTAGGTGCTTACAGCTCTTACTGTTAGGCGTGGTGGTCAGTTACATGGCTCTGCTGATCTTGGCTAGGATCACTTACCCTACTATAAGTATCACCCTGGAGTCAGCTGGTTGTTTTGATTTAGGGGACCCAAGGAAGCCGCTGGGTCTTATGGTCAGGGTACAGAGCAAGAATTGCTAAGGGAGCCATTTAAACATGTCTCAGGTGAGAGGGGAGGGAAAAGAGAGAAGAGAGACTCCATGGCCAACTACAGAGATATGGCTGGGTATGACTCAGGGGAGAGTGATGGTTCAGAAACCTTGTTCCACATCTCTGCCTTTTAGTGAGTCAGGAATATAGCAAAATAGAGGCTGAGACTATACACAATAACACCCATTAGAGCCTTCTCTATGTCAACAGTATATGTGAGGTTGGGGTAAGTCTGAGTTAAAGGTTTTACCATCACCAGGTGCCTCCCCTCGGGCAGGCTCTATACCTCTTAAGACACTGATAAAAATAAAATAAAAATAAAAAGCCAAGGGGTTGGACAAGTCTCAATGAACCTTCTAGCACCAATACTCCATGGCTATGGAAATTATTTTATTACCAAGCTAAACTTCGCATCATTCTTCAGGTCACCTTATAGTATGGCTGCTTACAATTTAAAAATTTTTTGCGATGTTTATTTATTTTTAAGAAAGAAAGAGAGACAGAGTGCAAGCAGGGGTGGGGCAGAGAGAGAGGGAGATACAGAATCCAAAGCAGGCTCCAGGCTCCAAACTGTCAGCATAGAGCCCGATGTGGAGCTCGAACTCACAGACTGTGAGATCATGACCTGAGCTGAAGTCAACGCTTTAGCAACTGAGCCACCCAGGTGCCCTTGCTCACAATTTTAAAAATCAGAAGGAACAATATCAACAGCAGAACCTTAAACCCAACTTCTAGAGATGGGTATTCTACCATCTTAGATTATCAAAAGCTGAAAAAGGATTATTATTCTGTCAAAGTGCCTTTGTGTGAAGAGAACCAGATGTGTACATGTCAGGGCAGTGTGGGTTCACTTGTGATTAAAGAAAGATTCAAATCCATTTCAAGTAACAATATCTTTGAATTCACTCATATTGAGAATTATCGTTACTTTCTCCATTGCAGTTCTTTTTTAAAAATTCATTTTCTGGGCTGATGGCTCAGAGCCTGGAGCCTGCTTCTGATTCTGTGTCTCCCTCTCTCTCTGCCCCTCCCCCGTTCATGCTCTGTCTCTCTCTGTCTCAAAAATAAATAAACGTTTAAAAAAAAATTTTTTTTAAATAAATAAAAAAATAAAAATTCAATTTTTTGAGTAGCTGATACATGCACGTGACATTAAACTCATAAGCTACAAATAATATAAAGTTAAAAGTTCCCTATCATCCTTATTCCTAAAATACTCAAATTACCCTCCTCAATGATAACCATAGTTACTAGTATTCTATAGGTATAATAAGTGCAAGCACTTGTGTGTACGTGTGTAACCACAGGCATGCACACACATTTTTCTTTTTACACTAATAAATGGCATTGTTCTAAAAATACTGTTTTGCACTTTGCTATTCTCTGTCTTAATGGTATATCTGAGGCATTATTCCATACAGAGCTGCCTTGTTCTTTTAAAAGACTCTATCATACTCTATGTGGACATGTTGTTATTTAACCAGTTCCTATCAATGGATATTTAGGTTGCTTCCAGTGTTTTGGTATCTCAAACAATGCTATTATTAGTAACTTTGTACATGGGCCATTTTTCACAGATGTAAGCCTATCTGTACGATAAATTCCAGCAAGGGATCGCTCAGCCTATGGATAACTGTGCATTTGTAACTCAGACAACAGCAAACCACCTTCCAGATACACAAGATCAGGGATTGGCAAATTATCCACAGGTCAAATCCAGCCCATCAGCTAAAAATGTTTTTGCATTTTTGGGGTGCCTGGGTGGCTCCAGTCGGTTGGGCATCCGACTTCAGCTCAGGTCATGAGTTTGAGCCCCATATCGGGCTCTGTGCTGACAGCAGGCCTGGAGCCTGCCTCAGATTCTGTGTTTCCTCTCTTCTCTGCCCCTCCCCCACTCTCTCTCTCTCTCTCTCTCTCTCTCTCTCAAAATAAATAAACATATATTTAAAAAATTTTTAATGTTTTTTGCATTTTTAAAGAGTTTTTTAAAAAAAGAAAGAGGAGGGGAAGAGGAGAAGAATCTGTGACAGAGACTTCAATGTGACCTGTAAAGCTTAAAATATGTACTGTCTGGTCCTTCACAGAAAGTTTGCTGATCCCTCCACTAGGCCAATTCACACTGCCATTAGCAATGTCTGCCAGTGTTTCTCCACTATTTCAGTTCTAGTCTTTGGTCAAATTGAGATTGAATGTAATAGTTCAACCACCTGGGAGGCTAGGTTGGTTAAGTGTCTGCCTCTCGACTTAGGTTCAGGTTGTGATCTCAACAATTTGTGGGTTCCAGGCTCACATCGGGCTGCACGCTGACAGCCCTGGAACCTGCTTGGGACTCTCTCTCTCTCTCTCTCTCTCTCTCTCTCCCTTCCCTGCTCCCGCACTCATGCGCACGCTCTCTCTCTCTCAAAAATAAATAAATAAACATTAAAAAAAATATTTTAATTTTTTTTTTTTTTTAATTTTTTTTTTTACATGTTTTATTTATTCTTGAGAGAGAGAGAGAGAGACAGGGTGTGAGAAGGGGAGGGGCAGAGAGAGAGGGAGACACAGAATCGGAAACAGGCTCCAGGCTCTGAGCCATCAGCCCAGAGCCCGATGCGGGGCTCGAACTCACGGACCGCGAGATCGTGACCTGGCTGAAGTCGGACGCTTAACCGACTGCGCCACCCAGGCGCCCCAAACATTAAAAAAAATAAAGCACTGCTTCAGGTTCTGTGTCAGTTGAAAGAAAAGTTGAAGCATCTGTAACACTTATGTACTGGCACGGTGATTTTTCCAGGCCAAAACACAGTCTGTTTCAGGATGCAAACATCAACTGACACTTGAGTTTGTCACCTCGCGGTCACAAGTGGCAAGAAAAGGTTAGAATCCCCAACTGTCAGAACTGAAAGCAACTTTAAAGGTTATCTGCTCTGAATATTATGGATTGTGTGTGCCGTTAGAATTTCAAGAAGAATTTAAAGGATTAAAACAATGTTGCCAATTTTCATCTTGCCAAGTCATTAAAAGATAAAACAATCCAACCACCATCTACTGTCACCATCGCTTCATAAGAGAAAGGAATTTAACACCAAAAACTAGGACATACTCAATCCTAGCATAAAGGAGAATCCATCACACTGAGTACCCTTAGCTTCATGACAAGCCGACCAGAGTCATTTTTGTTCTGTCAATTTTGCCTCAGACTGAGGAAAATTCCATGTCAAACCCATGTGTGGGAACCAACCTCATTGTTTTCTAAACAATCGAAGCTTCCACATCCAAATGGCATGCTCCAGATTCAATTCTGGTGACGATAAATTAGTGATCGATTCAGAACAAGAATTCAGGACTCTGCCACCCGCCCCTGCCCCCCCCCCCCCCGCCGTCTATGTTCCTATCTTCTCCCTAAACCACAATTCCTCACATGTCCAGAATCACAAAACAAACAGCGCAACTAGTCCAACACCCCAGCCATTTGCTGCCTTCCACTTCTCACTGTCTTTAGGTCTTAGGTCTGACCTGCTCATGTCTCATCCAAAATGTGTTTTTAGTCCTCTTCACAGAGGGGGAGGGGATGCAACAAACAACAGCATACAGAAAACTTCCTCTATTCTGAGTAGCTGGAGAATTCTACAATCATGTAGGCCCAAACCACACTCATCCACCCGCTGTAAATGTGTCTCTCTTCCAACCATCCTTATAAACAGGCTTTACCTCGCTCTCTTTCTTTATGCTGTCAGAGCCTGGCCTTCCCTACAGTGCCCATGGTAGACAGGGAGAGGGGAGTCCAGAAGTACATGCATGAGTTTTTACCAAAATTAATCTGTTGTGATGGTTAATTTTAAATTTTTTTTTTTACATTTATTTAGTTTTGAGAGACAGAGTGAGACAAAGTGAGAGTGGGGGAGGGGCAGAGAGAGAGGGAGACACAGGATCGGAAGCAGGCTCCAGGCTCTGAGCTGTCGGCACAGAGCCTGACACGGGGCTTGAACTCACGGACTACGAGATCATGACCTGAGTCGAAGTCAGATGCTCAACCGACTGAGCCACCCAGGCGCCCCATGTGATGGTTAATTTTAAATATCAACTTGACGGGGCTACAGGATGCTCAGACAGCTGGTGCTTCTGGAGAAGATGAATGGGCATCACCCAATCAGTTGAGGGCCAGGATGGCACAGAAAGTCAGAGGAAGGGTAAATTCATGCTCTCCACTGGAGCTGAGACACCCATCTTATCCTGCTCTTGGACATCACATCGGCACTCCCGATTCTCTGGATTTCACACTCAGTTCAAGACTTACACCATCAGCCGACTGCCAGGCCTTCGGACTCGGACTGAATTACACTACAGGCTTTCCTGGTTCTCCAGCCTGCAGACAGCAGATCACAGGACTTCACAGCTCCACAACTACGCGAGCCACTCCTTTAATAAATCTCATGTATGTATTTATACATATCCTATTGGTCTGTTTCTCTGGAGAAGCCTAATATGTCAGAGCCAAGAAAACGTCAATGGTTTTGAACATGGAGTGAGAGAAACATGATGACGTCTACAACCACATCTGAGCCCTCACCTTCCTCTGCCCTCCCTGGGCCCCGTTCATTCAATATTCCACTTTCTTCCGTGTGCCAGGCACTGCTGGGTTTCCCGTGACTGCTCACCCACATCCTGACATCAAGTCAGCCTCCTTTCGCACCACCTGCTACGTGGGCAGAACACTTCTTCTGGCACAGCTACGTCGGCCTCTGCCACTTAGCCAGACCCTGATCCTTGCCCTGTCATCTCCAGTAGGCCCTGAAGCTAAAGCTAAATGATGCTCAGGGCTGCCAAGCCTCCTGCAGTCCTTCCGGCATCACGCAAAGAATGCATTCGAGCAGTCAGCACGAACAGTAACTTCAGTAAGTACAATAGTGGCTCAATCCATTTTCTTTTCAATTAAGATTTTAGCTTTCACACAGCAGGGCTTTAACAGAAGTCTCAAGCCTGGGAGTAGGTCACCGAGAATGTACAATACCTATTTTAATGAGCCAAATAGCAGGACTTTTGCTGCCATTCCAGACGTTTTTCTCAAGTCTTCCTGTCACTCATGGTTCTGGTGCACAGCTGAAAATAATTTTCTTCCTTCCCAACACCTTGTTACTCCTTCCTCTCCAGTAATTACTACCTCAGTTTTTTATTCCCTTATAAAGCATTTTAATAAGACTAGTAATCCAAAGGAGAAACCAAGTAGTGGATGGAATTTTTTGTTCTTTGTAAAATAAGCTGTGGTGAAAAACACGCAAATTCTCGCCAAGAAATGAAACAGGTATCACAAGGAGATGGGACACAGGGAAAAGGGATGTGATCCCTGCCGGTGCTTCATGCTCTCTGCAAAATGACCTCTTCCTGTTTTGGCAGCAGGCTCTGGATAACATCACGTCTCTATAAATCACCTCAGTCATGCAGATATGATTCAGTCATTTATCCCCCAGAACCACAGGATGTGGATTGATTCAGATTTGACGTTTGGAGATAAATGAGGAAGCCAGGCCCACAGACTGTCTGCTTCCTTGTCGGGGTGCAAAAAAATCCATCTTGCCCACTACACCCAGGTGTTCGCTTCCTGGCTTGGGGTTTACATTTCCCAGGCATCTCCCATTAAACAGATGAGGGAGATGGCATGGTTTACACAAGCCACCAAAGCCACGCAATGGTGGAGGTAGAAGATACCATAGAAGTTATAAGAAAAGCAGTGAGCTACATGAACACATTAACAGAACAGTGAATAAAACAGGGCAGGTATGTGTATGTAAATGAAGTAAAAGCATAAATGCAGTTCCATCTGTCCAGGTTTGTGACATGCCGCATGGTCAGGTGCCTTTTCACAAAGTTCCATTCAGGCACCGATTCGCTCATTCAGCAAACAACTAGTGAGTGCTTGCTGGTGTCAGGCACAAGTACGAAGCCCCGGTGATATGATGGTGAGCCAGATATCCCTTCACATAGCCTATAATCCAGGGTTTACAGCTTACTTAAGCGTAATTACAACAGCTTCCCACTAAAAAATAATAAACTGACATCCTGGACAACTGAGAATTACCATATAGAGCTGACCCTTGAGCAACAACACAACACGGGTTTGAAGTGCACAGCCCCACTTACAGATTTTTTTCGATACAGTACAGCACTTGTAAATGTGTTTGCCTTATGATTTTCTTTTTTTTTTTTTTTTAACGTTTATTTATTTTTGAGACAGGGAGAGACAGAGCATGAACAGGGGAGGGTCAGAGAGAGAGGGAGACACAGAATCTGAAGTAGGCTCCAGGCTCTGAGCTGTCAGCACAGAGCCCGACGCGGGGCCAGAACTCACGGACCACGAGATCATGACCTGAGCCGAAGTCGGCCGCTTAACCGACTGAGCCACCCAGGCGCCCCCCCTTATGATTTTCTTAATAGTTTTCTTTTCTCTAGCTTACTGTATTGTGAGAATACATAATACATATCAGATACAAAATACATGTTGACTGTTTATGTTACCACTAAGGTTTCTGATCAACAGTAGGCTATTAGTAGTTTTGGGGAAGTCAAAAGTTATGCACAAATTTTTGTGGGAGGTATCAGTGCCCCTCACCCCTACGTTGTTCAAGGGTCAACAGTACACCATAAATGGATTCTCAATTTAAAAATAAGTAGACTTACAGAGCACCTACGTGGCTTAGTCGGTTAAGCGTCCAACTGGCTCAGGTCATGATCTCACAGTTGGTGGGTTCAAGTCCCATGTCAGACTCTGTGCTGACAGCTCAGAGCCTGGAGCCTGCGTCAGATATTCTCTCTCTCTCTCTCTCTCTGCTCTTCCTCTGCTTGTGCTCTGTCTCTGTCTCTCAAAAATAAATAAACGTTAAAAAAAAAAAAAATTAAGTGGAGCCTGGGTGGTTCAGTTGGTTAAGCGTCTGACTTCAGCTCAGGTCGCGATCTCATGGTTCATGGGTTAGAGACCTGAATCCGGCTCTGTGCTGACAGCTCAGAGCCTGGAGCCTGCTTCAGATTCTGTGTCTCCCTCTCTCTCTCTGTCCCTCCCCTGCTTACACTGTCTCTCTCTCTCTCTCAAAAATAAAATAAACATTAAAAACATTTTTTTTCAAAAAAACTTTAAAAAAATAAGTAGACTTACCTATAAGTACTCCACTTGTAAATGAGTAACCAAAATAATAACCCTGTTCATTCAGAAAACGTTTATTGAGGACCAGCTACATGCTAGTCACTGTATCAAATGCCGGGTTACCCAACTCACAAAATTCCTATCCTTAATGAGCTCACAACCTAAGTGAGAAGATAAAATAACAAATAGCAGCGCCTGAGTGGTTCAGTCAGTTAAGCATCTGACTCTTGATTTCAGCTCAGGACACGATCTCACAGTTTGTGAGTTCAAGCCCCATGTCGGGCTCTGTGCTGACAGTGCAGAGCCTGCTTGGGATTCTCTCTCCCTCTCTCTGCCCCTTCCCTGCTCGGTCTCAAAATAAATAAAATAAAATAAAAATTAACAAAGAGCTTCTATATAAGTGACAAAGGCTTTAATGAAGGGTGGAAGACATTCTGAAGGAATGGTGGGGGGAGGGGCGGGGACGACAGGCACCAAGGTCTGAAGGAGAGCAGCACTGACAGACTTGGACTGAGGTCTGATGACCGAGTAAGGCAATGCCAGGCAGGCATGGGGTTGGGGAGCTCATTTCAGATGGAGGGAACAACAAGTACGTTCTCAACTGAAAATAGTGCCTTCGGGGTGAGCAGAAAGTGCATCTGGGCAGCAGCCAAAGATAAGCCTAGAAAGGGAAACAGAAGCCATGTCTTGAAGGGCTCTGAATGCCCTGACTGCGGAGCTGGGCTTTATCTCGCAGGTGATGGACAGCCTCTGCTGTATTTTCGGCATGATTAGATTAAACGATTAGATTTGCCTGTTGAAACATTGCTCAGGCCGAGGTACGCTTCACATACTTCTGAAGGTGTGACTGAAGGCAGAGAGAACGGAGATGGGGGTAACAGTCTGGGCAAGCAATGACAGAACGGTGGCAGAAGCGGGATCGTCATCATTCGTTCCTTCTACTTAGATTCCAAATCAAAAAGAGTTTAACTGAAAACAAAAGACACTTATCTAAAAGAGATCATACATTACAGCTCAGCCTGGTCTTTTCGTTTAAATTAAAAAAAAACAAAACAAAACTAGAATATTATTACAAGAGGAATAAAACTGCTTGTGCCTTTTGACCTGGTAATTCCATTAAGGGATTCCTAAGAAAACCTAAATGAGAGAAAAATAACTTCCTTCAAAGATGTTTCTAAATGTACTACTCAAATAGCCAACAAATGAAAATAATCCAAACATCTAAAAATAAGGGATGGTTTAAATCAAATGTCATCTATCAACATGACTAAATACTACATAGATATGAAAATAACCAGAGCCATCCATGGGAATGTGTATGCGAAGAAAATATCAGACTCCAAAACAATATACAGTTGACCCTTGATCAACAACACAACATGCGTTTGAACTGTACAGGCCCACTTATGGGCAGATTTTTTTTATAAATACAATACGGTAAATGTATTTTCTCTTCCTTCTGATTTTCTTAATGATATTTTCTTTTCTCTAGTTTACTGTATTGTAAGAATAAATTACATAACATAATATACAAAATATATACTGTGTATGTTATTGGTTAAGTTTTTGGAGAGTCAAAGGTTATACATAGATTTTCAACTGCATGGGGGCGGGTGTCAGTGTCCCCTGCATTGTTCAAGGGTCAGCTATACATACAATGACAACAACCGTAAGTACCTACTATGTGCTGGGCGCAAGGCTAGGTTTAGGGAATACAAAAATAAGCCAGACATGGTCCCTGTCCTCTAAGATCTCAGAGTCCACTGGGAAAGCCAGACTCACATTACTGCAACAATGTGAGGAGTTCTCGACAAAGCTGGGCACCATGAGAGCCCAGAAGAAAACTTGCCCAACTTAGAGCCAACACATAAACACAACACAAACATGGGTATTAAAATCAGTGGCAGAACTCAGTTGCAAATCTGGAGACCCCAAACATGTACTTGTTCATTCTGTTTGATTATCCTGGGCATGAATAGAAACTGTGAAACTTATGGTGAAGAACACTCAAATCCCCAAGGGTATCTGCATGGAGCCCCTTAAGAATCCTTGGACGCTGGTTTGAGAAACAAGATCTAAAAATGGGAGGGTAGCAGCGGAAGGGAAAGACAAAGACATGCCCAACAGTATTTAGCTCCTGAAGAGGATCGAGAAAGTCAGAGACAATGTCAAAGATTGAAGCCTCAGCATCTGGAAGAATGACAATGAGGCTCCCTGAAATAAGAAACTCAAGAACAGGATCAGGTGTGAAAGAAAGAAAGAAGTTCCGTTTTTGACACTGAGTTTGAGGAACTTTGGGAAGAAGAAAGGTAGAGGTATTTAAGACTTTGCTGGAAATTTATCTCTAGAGATTTGGAGCCACAGGGTAGAGACTCAGTATCCAAAGTCATCTTCTGGAGACAGCTGAAGCTAGAAATGGATGTTGAACAATAGCTATGAACATATTTAACATTACTACATGTAGAAGATCTACCCCATTTAGTCCCTCAAATATCTGTTAAGCATTTACTTACTTTCAAAGTAGTATTTCCATCAAATTAATAAAATTATGGAATGAATACAAGATAATAAATTATATTAACGAACTATGGAATTAAAGGATCAGGCTATACACAGAGTAGATACATCAGTCTCGTGTTTTTCCATGGGAAAAACTCTCTACTTTTAAAATAAATGTAATTTGGAAATACAATTTGATTAATATAATTAAATGAAAGCTAACTTTTTCTACAGTGATATATTCATGACCATCTTGCTACCAAGCCTGTGAGCCTGAGATAAGAACTCTGGGGATTTATGCCTTATGTAAATGTATAACAAGGTATCTGGAAAAACAGCAAACACCTAACACTTGTGAAGGAATTTTGCAAGTAGGGGAATACTTAAACATTAGGAAATTGCAAAGTCCTAGAAGAGAGCATTTGTGCATATGTACACACTGCAGAGCTCTGCTGTTGAAAACAGTCTGGGCTGCCAACGGTGGAGGTGGCTGCTTTCACTCATTTGAAATCTACAATTACTCCTATGTAAATTAGAGGCAAGGCAGAAAATGTGAGAAATTCAGAATCAATTTATCTTCTTAGTACTGCTGAGATTCTTTTTGTGTTTGTGATCTGTATGTGCCAACATTACAATTCAGTTATTTCCAGAAATAATTTTTAAAAAAAAAAACATTTTCAATGATGAGTTTTGAGTAGCAAAACTGGAAAGCATAGTGTCAATCTGTTGTACATTCATGGAGTGCTGACTCTCACACTCTTCCTTTTGCAAACAGGCTTCAACACACAGAAAAAAGTGAAAACCACACTGTAAATAACAGGGCTGCAGAGGGAGAGGTAAAGGAGGAGAAACACAATTTGGGTTCAAACACCGGGTTGACATCAAAACATGAGTGCTCCTATTTCCACTTGCTGAGACACACATTCTCGAGAAGATAAAGTGAAGATAATTCTTGCTCTTCCTCACCTTCACTCTTCTGACTGCCTTATTGTCTGTGAAGACAAATGGCACAAGCCATTTTAGGGGGAAAGTCCAAGCTAGGATTTAGAGGGAAGCATGTATATGGTTTTCTTAAATCCATCAGCCGAAGCTTATGAACAAACCTCCCAAACACATCATAATTACCTAGGGGGCCTATTAAAAATATAGACTTCGGGGCACCTGGGTGACTCAGTCGGCTGAGCGTCTGACTTGAGCTCAGATCATGATCTCAGCGTTCATGAGTTCAAGTCCTGCATCCGGTCCTCTGCTGTTGGTGCAGAGCTCACTTTGGATCCTCTGTCCCTCCCTCTCTGCACCTTCCCCGCTCAGGTGCTCTCTCTCAAAAATAAATTAAAACATTATTTAAAAAATATATCTATTTCTAGGTCCTCTCACAGAAATTCTGATTCAGCAAGTCTGGGGAGAGACTGGAAATCTGTGTTTTCCCAAAGCCCCACCAACCCCATCGACTCCCACAAGTGACTCTATTAGCTAGCCAGGTTTGTGAATTATGAACAAGAGACCGCACTGAGACTTAGTTGCTCTGGAAGGAGTGATGGTTTCCATAAGGGCAGCAGTTTACAGTTTACGAAAAGCGCTTTCACATCAACTATTTCATGTCCAGTTCACAGATGAGGAAAATGAGGCTCAGAGTGGTCCACGGTCAGACCTCACTTCAGAGGCCACAGTACAACGTTGTCTCCACTACACCATCATTCAAGCACCAAATTTGTGAGCAATGGTGAACTCTTACCTGACCTCAGCTCTTACTTCACAGAGGAGCCACACGAACAACCAACAACTGTGGTGCACCTGGGCAATTCCTGCACCTGTCCACAGTTCAGAAAGACCATCTGCATCCTCATTAACCACTTTTTCCTATCTATTCAAATGGAACTTTAATAAATTGTAATGCATAACTTGTAACACAATTTCACTGTATAAATGTAATGAGAAATTATCTGAAGATTAAAAGTGTATCCACTTCTACAAAGAAAGAAATGTCCATACTCTCACTAATTTCTGTAACATTCTGCTGAAAGCCAATTGCTTTATTTTTATTTCAATGCATAATTCTAAATTTCTAGTTAATATAACTTATCAGGAACCTCAAAGGATAGGAACAAGACCCCTTGCAATTGGGAAAGGGTGCCATGAACATAAAAAAAAAAAAAATGGTAGGGGTGTGTGTCTATGAGAAGGCAGCAAGTGAGGCAGACAGGAAACTGAAATATCTGGGTTTGGAAGAGGTTTCTGGTTTTCTGTCCATGTAGCTTTGTGTAACCTATTGAGTATGAGGATGGGCTATGGGAGAAAAGGTTGGTTCACATACCAGAAAACAAATTGCAGACATACTGGAACACAAGGGAATCTCTAATTATAAATTATGGCCCACAGGCCAAATCCAGTGACCTGTTTTTTAACGGCCTAAAAGTTAAGAATGGGTTCAACATTTAAGGGTTGCCTGGGGGGGGGGGGGGCACCTGGGTGGCTCAGTCGGTTAAGCGGCCGACTTCAGCTCAGGTCATGATTTCACGGTCCGTGAGTTCGAGCCCCGCGTCAGGCTCTGTGCTGACAGCTCAGAGCCTGGAGCCTGTTTCAGATTCTGTGTCTCCCTCTCTCTGACCCTCTCCCGTTCATGCTCTGTCTCTGTCTCAAAAATAAATAAATGTTTAAAAAAAAAAAAAAAAAGGGTTGCCTGGGTGGCTCAGTCAGTTAAGTGTCTGACTTCAGCTTAGGTCATGATCTTGTGATTCGTGAGTTTGAGCCCTGAGTCGGGCTCTGTGCTGACAGCTAGGAGCCTGGAGCCTGCTTCAGATCCTGTCTCCCTCTTTCTCTGCCCCTCTCCTGCTCACGCTCTGCCTCTCTCTCTCAAAAATAACTTTAAAAAAATTTTTTTAGGGGCGCCTGGGTGGCTCAGTCGGTTGAGTGTCCGACTTCGGCTCAGGTCATGATCTTGCAGTCCGTGAGTTCGAGCCCCGCGTCAGGCTCTGTGCTGACAGCTCAGAGCCTGGAGCCTGTTTCAGATTCTGTGTCTCCCTCTCTCTGACCCTCTCCCGTTCATGCTCTGTCTCTGTCTCAAAAATAAATAAATGTTTAAAAAAAAAAAAAAAAAAGGGTTGCCTGGGTGGCTCAGTCAGTTAAGTGTCTGACTTCAGCTTAGGTCATGATCTTGTGATTCGTGAGTTTGAGCCCTGAGTCGGGCTCTGTGCTGACAGCTAGGAGCCTGGAGCCTGCTTCAGATCCTGTCTCCCTCTTTCTCTGCCCCTCTCCTGCTCACGCTCTGCCTCTCTCTCTCAAAAATAACTTTAAAAAAATTTTTTTAGGGGCGCCTGGGTGGCTCAGTCGGTTGAGTGTCCGACTTCGGCTCAGGTCATGATCTTGCAGTCTGTGAGTTCGAGCCCCGCGTCAGGCTCTGTGCTGACAGCTCAGAGCCTGGAGCCTGTTTCAGATTCTGTGTCTCCCTCTCTCTGACCCTCTCCCGTTCATGCTCTGTCTCTGTCTCAAAAATAAATAAATGTTTAAAAAAAAAAAAAAGGGTTGCCTGGGTGGCTCAGTCAGTTAAGTGTCTGACTTCAGCTCAGGTCATGATCTTGTGATTCGTGAGTTTGAGCCCTGAGTCGGGCTCTGTGCTGACAGCTAGGAGCCTGGAGCCTGCTTCAGATCCTGTCTCCCTCTTTCTCTGCCCCTCTCCTGCTCACGCTCTGCCTCTCTCTCTCAAAAATAACTTTAAAAAAATTTTTTAGGACCGAGCCTGGGTGGCTCAGTCGGTTGAGTGTCCGACTTCGGCTCAGGTCATGATCTTGCAGTCTGTGAGTTCGAGCCCCGTGTCGGGCTCTGTGCTGACAGCTCAGAGCCTGGAGCCTGTTTCAGATTCTGTGTCTTCCTCTCTCCCTGCCCCTCCCCCACTGATGCACCGTCTCTCTCTCTCTCTCTCTCTGTCAAAAATAAATAAACATTAAAAAAAATTTTTTTAAAGAATGTTTTTAACATTTTTAAATAATTGAAAAAACCTGCATAATATTTTATGACATGAGAAAATTATAGGACATTCATATTTTAGTGTCCCTAAATAAAGTTTTATTGGGACACAGCCATACTTACTCATTTTATGTATTCTCCATGGCTGTCTTCACACTATAATGGCAGAGTTAAGTAGTTGTGACAAGGATCCATATGACCCATAGAGCCTAAAATATTTATAATCTGCCCTTCAAAGAAAAAGTCTGCCAATCCCTGCTTTAAGGGAGGTGTTTGGCTGCTTCCTGAAAACTGATTTTGATCTAGCCTTTGTTTGCTGAATATGAAATAAAATACTGAACTTAGAATCACCTCACGTTTTCTTTGATACTGACCTAAAAAGCATACCACAGTCCAGATACCTCTGCCTGAGTTTCCCAGTACTGAAGTGACATTACTCCTGTGGTTTCCTAACCCAGAAGCAGGGGCAGGGAAGGGCTTCTGCACATTCAATTCTATTATCAGAATGACGGATGTATAAAGAGAAGCAGCCAGGTATACTAATCCTGCAGGGCCCTCTGCATGAGCCATGTCTGAGCCTTCCTTTTATTGAGGAATGGAGAGCTTTACCCTGTCAACAAACACTGTTGCCATTTTCCCAGCATTAATATTCGAAAGTAGGAAATGCAGCACATAAAGCATAATTCAAAGTACAATGGCAGGAGCTGCTGCTGTCCTCATTCCACTGAAGGCAGGAGGGTCGCCTATCAGAGTCCAGACGGTTCTGGTCCATTATCAGCAGCCCAGTTTTTGCCATTTCTGAAGGCAACACGAATTATAAAGCATTTGCTATTGTTGCACCAATCGGCTAATTCAATGGTCAGAACATTTCAAACCTCGTAATTTACGCTGGAAAAAGTGGGAGTCTCACTCCTTTGAACTGCCTGTTAGACTACCCCATGTCACAGCTTGCCTGGCACTAAGAACAAGAAAAATTCTCCGTTAGGAAATTAATGTTTATAAACACCCTGGAAAGCCAAATAATAAGCATCATGATTTAAAATAAAAGTAATCAGAATGGCTTATATTATTAACTTTGCAAGTACATATTTTCATTTGTGACTTTATCACACACATTGATTGTTGGCTCAACTTTTTTAAGCACTCGACATTAGGTTTTTTGTTTAAACTGGTCCAACCCTTAAAGTGTTTTGCTCACATTTCAAGCAACACTGAATCCAGAAAAGAGAGAAATGGTTTAAAGAGGCAATGAAATATCTTGTATAAGCACAGTGCCTTGTGCCTTGAATGTGCCTTGCTTGCATAAAAAGCATTAAGTAAATGGTGGCTCTTTTTATATCAGTAACAAAACATGCCAGGGTGCCTGTGTGACTCAGTCCGGTTCAGAGTCTTGATTTCGGCTCAGGTCATGATTTCACAGTTCATGAGTTCGAGCCCCACATCAGACTCTGCACTGACAGTGTGGACCCCTGCCTGAGATTTTGTCTCTCTCTTTCCCTCTCTCTGCCCCTCCTGCACTCTCTCTCTCTCTCAAAAAAAATAAATAAATAAGCAACAACAAAAAACATGCTAAAGAGAGAAGTCTATTTTGAAGCAACACTAGCCTACAAAATATAGATGTTCAAATGCAAAGAAGACCTAATCTGAGGTGACCCCCTGTTCTGTTTCCAAGGCTTAAGGGCCTAGTTACTGGACAAATTTCAAAAGACCTCACAGAACTATTTACCATCTGTGATCAAGGTCACAATCAGCAGCAACCCAACTCTCACTAAACCTTGCACTCGGCAGGCTATAGCCACACTGGTAGTGGTTGGGTTTGTTGGGGATTTGTTCCTCAAGATTCTGTTCTGAATGAGAAGGGACAAAAGGCAACTAAGAGCAAGGGAGAAGAGAAACAAGAGACAGTAATTCCCACCTGCCTCCTCTTCCTCTCCCCAAAGGGCAAATACTGTCCAGCACGTCAGGGAACTGCTGGGCTACTTATTCAGCTAGTACAAGATGAGATACCTTCAGTCACTCAACAGGTGCTTACAGAGCCCCTACTAAGGGCCTGCTGTTGTTCTGAGCATTGGATACATCAGTGAATAAAAAAAACGCACTCAACACAAAAAAGTGGGGTGACTCTACCTATCTGACATTAAGATGTAATCAGTAGTAACTAAGATCCGAATAAAGAGCTTGCACACTCACGCATATGGAGACTGGCTGTATGACAAAGGTGGCGTGGCATGGCACATTGGTGGGGAAAGGACAGTACTCAGTAAGTGTTGCTGGAATACCTGGTTATCTATCTGGAAAAGAAAAGTGAACCCCTACCTCGCTTAATACATTAAATTTAATTCCAATTGGATTAATGGTCTAAATATTAAAGGCAAAACTTGAACTCTCATTAGAAAACAGGTAAATATCTTTAGCCAGCAGACAACAGAAAGATTCCTTATGAAACAAAAAGCACAAATCACACACACACACACACACACACACAAAAATAACTTCCAATACATTAAAATTCATCAAAATATTCCATTTAGAAAAAGACACAAATTGGAAAAATATATTTGCAACTCGGTAAGAAAAAGTACAAGAGAGAAACGAGCAAAAGATATGAACTGACAATTCACAGAAGTAAAAACTCAAATGGCCAATGAATACCTAAAAATATGTTGGACCAAAGGTGCCTGGGTGGCTCAGTCGGTTAAGCCTCCAACTCTTGGTTTCAGCTCAGGTCATGAACTCACGGTTCATGAGATGGAGCCCCGTGCTGGTCTCTGTGCTGATAGCATGGAACCTGCTTGAGATTCTCTGTCTCTCCCTCTCTCTCCCTCTGTCCCTCCCCTGAGCATATGCATGCTCTCTCTCAAAATAAATAAATAATTTTTTAATATGTTGGACCACACTTGAATACATAAAAATATGTTCAACCATCCGAGAACCACAAACTAAAAGCATGATGAGCTATCCCACCTCTGTCAGATCTGCAAATAAATGTAAAGTCTGACAGTACCACGTGTTTGGTAAAAATACAGGCCATTCACAAACTGCTCATAAACCTCTCTGGAGGAGAATATGGCAATATTTAGCTGAACTGACAATATGCTTACCCTACAGCCCCACTACCTCACCCCTACATGCCCTAGCACTCACAAACAAGCACATACGCAAAATCAGAGCAGCACTGCTTTAAAACAACCAAAATATATGGCAAAAACAGAAAGAACAACTTAACTATGTAGTATTCCACTACATAAATATACTTAGCTCCAAAAATGCATGCTGAGCTACTGGTATCAGATGGTTAAATCTCACATATACAAGTGTTATGCAAAAAACCAATATGGGCATGTATATATGTTGTGATTTATATACATATAAAGTTTCAAGACATGCAAAATAATGGCATATCTTGCTTAAGGATATATGCATATGTAATAAAACTATTAAAGCGCACAGATATGTTAAATTCAGGACAGAAGCTTCCTCTGCTGGCAGGAAAGTATGGGGAGAGTACCATCTCTACTGGGGTTTTTCTTCCTTTGTAGTAGGGTCTTTTATTGAGGTATAATTTACATATAGTGATATAGATGTCAAGTGTACAGTTCAACGAGTCTGACTGACACATACACCCGTGTGAACCTCAAGCCTGTCAAGAAATAGAAAATCTCCATCACACCAGAAAATTTCTTCACGCCCCCTTCTAGTCAGTCCCCACCAGGAACCACTATTTTGATTCCTGTCACCACAATTCGGTTTTTCCTGCTCTAGAACTTCATGTAAATGGAATTATACCGTATGCACTCTTTTGTGTCTAGTTTGAGATCCGTCCATGTTCATGCATAAACAGTAGCCTGTTTCCTTTTTATGGCTGAGTAGTATGCATTCCATTTTATAAATACACTACAGCTTTTCTTAGTCATTTTTTAAGTTGTGGTAGATACATGAATGCCAATGTATTATTCTTTACACCTTTTTTTATATATTAAGTATTTCCTTCTTTAAAAAGTGTAGGTCCCAGAGTGCTAGAGATTCTCTAGAACATACACCTAAGGGTAGGTTATGTATATTGTCAACCCTATTAGACACTGCAGATTCTACTTTATGACCACAGATCTACTGAATCAGCAGCTTAGGAGGTGTTGTTCAGGAATCTGCATTTTTAACAAGCTCCCCAAGTGACTCTTATGTAAAACATGTTTTGTAAACCAGTTTATAAATACATTCTTTATGTATATTCTCTGTGTTCTGTAACTCCAATGGCTTCAATTATTACCACTTATATGCCAATAACTCATAAATTTATATCTTTCAATAAAACTTTCTCCTAAACTACAGACCTCTGCTATAAATATCTCTACATGAAGGGCCCACTGGTGCCTCTGTACAAAACTTCCCAAGTCCTACTCCTTGGTTTTCCTTCCAGTTTTATGTCTCAGTTCATGGCACCACTGTACATCTGGTTTCACCAAACCAGAAATCTGAGAGTCTGTCACTCTGAACTCCTCTCCTCCCTTATCTTCCACATCCTATTGGTTACTAAAGTCCTCTTCATTACACCAAAATACATCTTGAATAGAACAGGTCTCTCCATTCCCTTTACCATCTCCTAGTCTAGGTCATCTGGATCACTGTAATGGCCTCCTAACCAGTCCTGCCCCCTCCAGTCTTGTCCCTCCAGCCCACTCCCTACCTTGCAGCCAAAGGAACCTTCTGAAACAAATATTTGATTTTCAAAACTGCTTATTTAGAATCTCTCAATGGTTTTTATTTTTATTCATTTATTTATTTATTTGAGAGAGAGAGAGAGAGAGAGCGCGCGCGCGCACATGCACACAAGCTGGGAGAAGGGCAGAGGAAGAAAAAGAAAGAATCCCAAGCAGGCTCCATGCTGAATGTGGAGTCCAATGTGTGGCTCGATCCCACAACCCTGGGATCATGACCTAAGATGAAATAAAGAGGCAGACATTCAACCAACTGAGCCACTCAGGCACCCCTCTCCATGGATTTTTTTCATTGCCTTTGGGACACTCAAGATGGTTTACACAGCCTTTCATGACCTGGCTTCTCCCGACTTTTCCAACCTCAGCTCTTGCCATTACCCCCCTTGCTCTGTATCCATTTAGCTGCTCTGAATGCACCTCACTTCCTTAAATGTGCCATTCTTCACTCTTCCTTTGCATAAGCTGTTCATTCTACCTAGAATGCAACCCTCCTCCTCTTTCCCTGGCTGCCCTTGCTTGCCCTTCAAGTCTCAGCTCAACAGTCACTTCATCTAGAAGGCTTTTATGAACCCGCCAGATTACATTAGAAACTCCCATTACAATACCCTAGCAACTTATTTTCCCTTTGCAACAGATTATACCATAATTCACAGAACTGTTCGTCTTCTCAGACAGACTACAAATTCTGTGAGATCAGGGCCATGCAGAGCTTGCTAACCCACAACGGATTCCTAGCATACAGTAGGAGGTTCATTTTAAGTATTTGTTTCATGAGTGTTACCGTATTACATTTAGTCTACATGCAAAGAAACCTTATCAAATAGCCTCAGTTATTTCTTTCAATTGAAGATGTGAATAATTCTAAGTTCGGAAAGTTATATATTATATGCAATATTTACGTTTTACTCTCCTGTTGCTTTGGCGAACACAATCTGCCACCAGAGAAACAGTCCGTCAAAAGGAGCAAGAAGTACACGCAAAAGAATGAGACTGAACCACTTGCTTTCACCATACACAAAAATAAACCCAAAATCCAGTACAGACCTAAATGTGAGACCTGAAACCATAAAAATCCTTGAAGAAAAACAATCAGTAATCTCTCTGACATCGGCTATAGCAACATCTTTCTAGATACGACTCCTGAGGCAAGGAAAACAGAGGCAAAAATAAACTACTGGGACTATACCAAAATAAATAATCAACAAAATTAAAAGGCAGCTTACTATGGGGGCACCTGGGTGGCTCAGTTGGTTAAGCATCCAACTTTGGTTTAGGTCTTGATCTCACAGTTCGTGAGTTCAAGCCCTGTGTCAGGTTCTGTGCTGACAACTCAGAGTCTGGAGCCTGCTTCAGATTGTGTCTCCCTCCCTCTTTTTGCCCCTACCCCGCTCATGCATGTGCATGCGTGTGTGCGTGTTCCCTCTCTCTCAAGAATAAACATTTTTTAATTAAAAATAGACCTACCCTATGACCCAGCAATAGCACTGCTAGGAATTTACCCAAGGGATATAGGAGTACTGATGCATAGGGGCACTTGTACCCCAATGTTTATAGCAGCACTCTCAACAATAGCCAAATTATGGAAAGAGCCTAAATGTCCATCAACTGATGAATGGATAAAGAAATTGTGGTTTATATACACAATGGAGTACTACGTGGCAATGAGAAAGAATGAAATATGGCCCTTTGTAGCAACGTGGATGGAACTGGAGAGTGTGATGCTAAATGAAATAAGCCATACACAGAAAGACAGATACCATATGTTTTCACTCTTACGTGGATCCTGAGAAACTTAACAGAAACCCATGGGGGAGGGGAAGGAAACAAAAAAAAAAAAAGAGGTTAGAGTGGGAGAGAGCCAAAGCATAAGAGACTCTTAAAAACTGAGAACAAACTAAGGGTTGATGGGGGGTGGGAGGGAGGGGGGGGTGGGTGATGGGTATTGAGGAGGGCACCTTTTGGGATGAGCACTGGGTGTTATATGGAAACCAATCTGACAATAAATTTCATATATTGAAAAAAAAGAATAAACATTTTTTAAAAAGGCAACTTACTAAATGGGAAAAGATATTTGCAAATTACGTATCCAATAAAGGGCTAGTTTCCAAAATATATAAAGAACTTATACAATGCAACACACACACAAACAATCCAATTAAAAACTGGGCAGAAGACATGAACAGACATTTCTCCAAAGAAGACATACAGAAGGTCAATAGACACATGAAAAGAAGGACAACACATCTGGGAAATGCAAATCAAAACTACAATGGATATCACCTCACATCTGTCAGAATGGCTAAAATCAAAAACACAAGAAACAAATGTGTTGACAAGGATATGCAGTAAAAGGAACCCTCTTCACTGCTGGTGGGAATGCAAACAGGTACCACCACTGTGGAAAACAGTATGGAGGTTCCTCAAAATGTTAAAAATAGAACTATCCTATGATCCAGTAATCACACTTGTGGGTACTTACCCAAAGAATACAACAACACTAATCCAAAGGGATACATGCAACCTTAGGTTTATTGCAACATCACTTACAATAGCCAAATTATGGAAGCAGCCCAAGTGTCCATCGAATGATGAACGGATAAAGAAGTGGTATACATATACAATGGAATATTATCCAGCCATAAGAAAGAATGAAATCTTGCCATTTGCAACGACATGGATGGAACTAGAGTGTATTATGCTAAGCAAAATAAGTCAGTCAGTGCAAGACAAATACCAAATGATTTCACTCATACATGAAATTTAAGAAACAAAACAAATGAGCAAAGGAAAAAAGAAAAAAGAAAGAGAACCCATGAAACAGACTCTTAAATACAAATTGGTGGTTGCCAGAGGGGAGGTAGGTAGCGGGATGGGAGAAATAGGTGATGGGGATTAAGAGTACACTTCTCATGACGAGCACTGAATAATGTAAAGAATTGTTAAATCACTATATTGTACACCTGAAACTAATATAACACTATGGGTTAACTATACTGGAATTAAAATTTTAAACTTTAAAAAAAAAAAGGAGTAAGAAGTGGCAAGACTCAGAACTGGCCAGCTTGAGTCTCAAACCTTAAAAAAAAAAAAAAAAAAAAAAGCCCCATGAATTTTTCAACAGTGTTGCACCTGTCACACCTCAGTTACAAGGGAGGCACAATGCTTGAAATCTTGTTAGGTTTATAATGATTGAAGTGGAAAGGCTTTTGGCAAAAGGATTCAAAGTGTGTATTTTTTGTTCTGGGATTTTCAGTCTAAGGCACAGCTGGGTACACTCGGCTGTTGCCAAGGATGGAGGCTGCGTGCAAATTCACCGGCAGTTTACCTACAGCAAAAGCTCTCGATTTTAACTCTCCAACCTTCCACCCACTTTTTGAGGGATATAAATATTAAAAACACAAACTCTGATGCCAGAATGCCTGGTTTAAAATCCCTGCTACATCATTTATTAGTTGTGGTATGCTGAACAAATTACCCAGCCATTCAGTATTTAACTTCCTCATTTGAAAATGGGAATAAAACAGCATTTACTTCATAGGTTTGTTGTGAGGACTGAACAAGTTAATCACACATAAGGCACTCAGAGTAAGGGCTCGGTAAGTTTTCCATACATCTAGGGGTAGAGGAACAGGTTTGCAGGAGAAAGTAGGGGAGACGGACAGGGAAAACAGAAGCAAAAGAAATGTGCTATGTAATTTGAATAATCTTTTGAACCTCAGACAAGTCCTTTTAATGTACATTAACTAATCCAAGTCGCACAGCTAGTAAACAGCTGAGCTGGATTTGGAGTCAGGGAGTCCGTCTCCAGAGACCAAGCCCTGAACCACTAAGAAATACTGTCTCCCGTCTTCACATCTGGCCCTTGGGGAACAGAATTCCTGTCTTGTAAAGGAGGAAGGGAAACAAAATGATGCAAGGAATGGAAAGAAAGAAAGAATAAGTAAAATAAGGCCAGACTCATTTATTTTCTCAATTTAAGAAAGGTAAAGTGACAAGTTTCCCTTTATCCTCCCTTCGCAGACCTGAGAGAGCCCACCATATTTGTGGATGCTTTGCTTTCAATTCAGGAAGCCGGGTTGAAATCAAAATCACTGTCAAAGACTCCAACAGATTGACAGATCCTTCTGAACATAAATCCAAATGTGAAATGGAAATACGGGACACGAAATCCAAGAGTGAGCAGGAGAGCAGTGGATGGAAGGGTTACAGAAACCATACTTCTGTCTAGATTGGAGAGACAAGGTAAGGTGTTCTAGAGTCAGACAAAGGATTCATATTCTTGTCTGGCCTGTAACATCAGAAAAACAACTTAACATCCCTGAGCATCACTTTTTTCACCTGTAAAAAAGGAACAAGAACATCTGCCTCCCCATGGATAATACCTGCCTCTCCATGGATAAATAACTCTGATGCAGTTTTAGGAAGAAACAGAGAGGCACCCTCACACACGAAAACTGAGGGTAATTTGGCACTCTCTCTCTTTTCAATTTAACAAACTTATATAGCACTTACAATATGCCAGGCGCGATGCTAGTCACTTTAAATATATTAACTTGGGGTGCCTGGATGGCTCAATCAGTTAAACATCCAACTCCTGATTTCAGCTCAGGTCATGATCTCACAGTTTGTGGGTTCGAGCCCTGCATCAGCCTCTGCACTAACAGTGCAGAGCCTGCTTGGGATTCTCTGTCTCCCTCTCTCTCTGCCCCCCCCCCCCCGCTTGCTCTCTTCATGCACGCGTGGCTCGCTCTCTCTCTCTCTCTCAAAATAAATAAACTTAAAAAATGAAAATATTAACTTATTCAACGTTTATGGCAGACTGTCTGCAAAAATGGTGCCAATGATTCTCTTCACTGTATCCTTGTCCTTGGAGAGTCCCCTCCCACACAGACTCAGTGCTTTGTGCTCTGGGCTTTGCCCTCTCTTGCTGCCTTTGGAACCCTGAGGCTACCACATAAAGAAACCTGAGCTAACTGGCACATGAGAGATCACACGCCATCCCATGAGCTCCCTACAAGCCAACTCATCTGTCAACTACCAGGCAGGTGGGTGAGGCAGCCTAGATCCTCCAGCTACCAGCTGACCCACCAGGTAACCACAGAAGCATGAAAGAACCCGGCAGAGCTCAGCTGGGCTGTCCCAGATAAGAAGAGCCACCCAGACAACCTACCAACTCATGAGGTAAGCAAAACAGATATTGTTTTAAGCCAGTAAGTTTTGGGGTGATTTGTTATGCAACACAAACTAGTAACAATCCTCATAGCAATCCTTTAGGTAGGTACTATTATTATTCCTATTTCACAAATGAGACAACTGAGGCAAAGAGAGGTTGACTTGCAAAGCCTGTAAATAGCAGAGTCAAGATTCAACCCCAGATAATCTGGCTCCAAGTCCACACTATTATGTAGAGATTTTATTTATAAAGATACATGTAATAGATACAAAGATACTTTTAACATATATAACTAAGTATATATACATATATACACATATGCATATACATATCTCCTCTATACTATGCTGCTTCACCTAACAAAAGTAAGGTGTTTTTTCATATTAGCTGACTCAGAAATTTATCATACAGATATACTCACACAAATGTAAAATCACATATGTATAAGATTATTCCCTGCAGCACTGTTGATAATAGCAAAAGACTGGTACAATCCTAGTACATCCACATAAAGGTATCCCATATGCAGCCATAAAAAGAAGTGAACTGACAGATCTACAAATACTGATCTTGTGTACAAGGATAAAAAGCAAAGTGTACTTACATACTACATTTACATTTGTATGTCAAAGAAAAGGGAGAAAGTATGAATATATAACTGCTTGTATATGCACAGATTATGTCTAGAAAGACACAATAAGTGGGTTTAAAATCAATTACTTCTGGCTAAAGGGAACCAGCTGGCTGGGCAACAGAATATGAGGAATGATTTTCACTGTAAATATTTTCATGTATTTTGAATTTTTATACTGTATGAATGTATCATCCATTAATTTTTTTATTTTTTTATTTTTTTTTTTTTTGCTTAGAGAGAAAAAGCACACACATGGGGGAGAGTGAATCTTTTTTTTGTTTAGCATTTTTTTTTAAAGTGTGTTTATTTAGAGAGGGAGCGCACGTACACACAAGCAGGAGAGTGGCAGAGACAGAGGAAGGGAGAGAGAGAATCCCAAGCAGCCTCCACGCTGTCAGTTCAGAGCCCAACCCAGGGCTCGAACCCACAAACTGGAAGGTCGTGACCCAAGCTGAAACCAAGAGGCAGATGCTCAACTGACTGAGCCACCGAGGCATCCCAAGCATTTTTTTTTTTTTTTGAGAGACAGAGAGTGCGAGGAGTGGGGCAGAGAGAGAGAGAGAGAGAATGAATCTCAAGCATGTTGCATGCTCAACACAGAGCTCAACGTGGGGGCTCAATCCCCTGATCATGACCTGAGCTGAAATCAAGAGTCAGAGGCTCAACCGACTGAGCCACCCAGGCACCCCAATCACCTATTAATTTTAACTTAAAATGTTGTTATGAACATTAAGGGAGACCATAAATGCGTGGAACAGAGAAAGCAATACATAGTATTGTTACAATAATTATATACAATATTTAAAAATTATAATTACATATATTATAAATATTATAATTTAATTATTATAATTATTTTTCCACAAATGACTTCTAACTCTAAGGCAAATAATTTCTTAAAGTAGCCAATCCTCAGGGTACCTGGCTGGCTCGGTCAGTAGAGTATGCGACTCTTGATATCCAGGTTGTGAGTATGAGCCCCACATTGGATGTAAAAATTAAAAAGAAAATCTCTAAACAATATATATAATAAAAAAAAGTTGCCAATCCTCTGAAACTCCTGGCTCTGTACAGGAAAGAACTCGTTTGGGATGCAAAAGTAAAGAAGGAAATATTTACTAGCTATGAGAACAGGTGAAAGAAGAATGGCTTCCCTGGTGGTCATGACATAAGGTTCAAAGCACCGGGCAGAGTGGTAATGCCCCATTTCTGCCTCTCTTCAGAGAAGCCCAATTATTGGGCATCTTCTGTGCTCTGACTTTGTATGTTCTCTGTGCACCTTTTCTTTCAGCATCAAATGAAAGCAATTACTTTCTATTCTAATAGTGTGTCTGCCCTCCCTCTGCAGTTACTCATCTACAAAAGTTGAAATGCTGCCACATGCATTTGCCAAACTGCTAAATTATCTGCTTCTCCAGAACCAGAAATGATCTGGGGCAGGAGCAGGCAGTCTGTAGCAAGCAAAGAGTAATGCCAAGAGCCAGGGCTTTGGAGTCAGGCAAACAGGTACAAATCCCAGCTCCAACACTTAGCTGAGTGGCCAAAGCAACATATCAACCTTTCAGAGCTTAGCCCATCTGCAAAACAGGTGACTACAGTTCCTATTTTACAGGACTCCTGTGAGCACATATACCCCAGTACCAAGTACAGAGTAAATGCTCACTAAATGTTAGCGATATTCATTATCATTGGGGACATTCCAACTGAGGGTCAACCACCTGCCTTTCTCCATCTCTCCCCGCCCCTCTCTCTCTCACACACACAGACATCAACGATCAGCAAGTTTAGGTGTATGCTAGAGGATTCCCAACTCACCGTCCACATCAGCAAGTTCAAATGACCGTACCTCCAAAATCCATCCAGTCTCTCTCCATCACCCCTGCACACAAAGGTGGTCTCTCTTTACATGACCATCCCCATTCTATAATTCATTCTAGCCGTGTAGATCTTTGAAAAAGTAAACCAGATCATATCATTCTATTCCTCTGCTTAAAATTCTCTAAAAAACATTCCTCTGCATTTAGGCTGAAATCCAAATTTCTTACCATGGCCAGCAAGTCCCTATAGAACTTGGCCTCTATCTCTCCAACCTCTCACTTCATCCCACTCGCTCCACCCCATGGACACTCCACTCCGCTTCAGCCCCAGTACCGTTTCTCACACAGGCCAAGTCTGTTCCTGCCTCAGAGCCTTTGCATCTGATGTTCCTCGGTCTGGAACACTCTTACCCCAAATTTTCACACAGGTAACTTCTTTTCATCATGTAATTCATAGTTCAAATACCAACTGTCTAGAAATGTCTTCCCTGACCATGAAAATGAAAATGGTTTCCCTCCCTGATTTGCTCCCCATTTCATTATCCTGCTTTATTTTCTTCCTAGCACTCATCACTATCTAACATCACTTGTGTATGGGTTTACTTTTTTATTATCTAATTTCTCAACTAGAATGTAGCCTCCAAAAGAACACGGATCTTTGGCCATCATCTCCCCACTACTCCTAGAGCTTAGAATGGTCCCTGCACACAGTTAAGTGCCTAATAGATAGGCCTTATGATGGTGGCAGTGGTGTTTAAAATGCAAAGTGCGGGGCGCCTGGGTGGCGCAGTCGGTTGGGCGTCCGACTTCAGCCAGGTCACGATCTCGCGTTCCGTGAGTTCGAGCCCCGCGTCGGGCTCGGGGCTGATGGCTCAGAGCCTGGAGCCTGTTTCCGATTCTGTGTCTCCCTCTCTCTCTGCCCCTCCCCCGTTCATGCTCTGTCTCTCTCTGTCCCCAAAATAAATAAACGTTGAAAAAAAATTAAAAAATAAATAAATAAATAAAAATAAAATGCAAAGTGCAAGCTTCAGTCCAAGGGATTCTGATTTAATAGGTCCGAAGTACGGCTCAAGAATCTGAACTTCTAGCAAGCATCCATCTTTTTCATCCTAAAACAAGCAGGATACAAATCACTATTTTAAGATATTCTGGTCAATTCCTCCATTACCAAATCTCGCTTCTCCCTCTAACACTCCCTTGCTTAGGCCTACAGATCCCTTCCCAGCTGCTTTTCTTAATTAACCCAATGACACTAAGGTAAAAAAAAAAAAAAAAAAAAAAAAAAAAGAAGGTTGCTGACCCCTGAATTTGGAGTTCAAACAAATAACCCCGCCCGTTTCCATTTCTACTGCTCCATCAACACCAGGAATGCCAAACTAGCTGCCCAGCCTGGCTGGAATCCTGTCCTCCCCAGAAACACCTGAGCAGGTCTGGACTAACTCCAAAAGGTAAGCCAGGTAAATTTCCATGTCAGCTCACTAATAGACTTTCCAGAGGCAGCTGGGGCCAATTCATACTTGCTCTACAAGCCCTCCAAATACATCCCCCCCCCCCATCAACATATCCAGAAGACTTAACTCTGGCACCACCTGCAAAACGACGGCCAGAATTCCCTTTGAAGCAACCTAGCAGCTGAGAGGAAGAAATCTTTGAAAGGGCTACTCACTCAGGTGACCAAACAGGCACATACATGCCATTGTACAAGGCAACCCCTAACTCCAACGCAGAGAAACTCACAGGCTCTGGCGACAAACAGTCGTGTTTTGTTTTTCCCATTTATTCTCAGACTTGTCTCTTCAGAAAACATCCAACACCCTTTCCCTAACGCCTAAACTGTCACTGGGCTTGGCCTCAGGGTGTCTGGGAAAATGTCAAGGGTACCTACTTGGAGTTCCCTAAAGTTTCCTCTACTGCTACCCAGTCCGAGATCCCGCATTTGATTAAAGCAGCCCCCACCCCCCCACCCCCAGGTTAAAATCCAAAAGGCATACTGGGACTGGTAACTTAGAATCGCCAACACTTATGCGTGCATTAGCTCCCCAAGAGGGTAAGATCAAGCTGCGCGGGGGCCTGCGTGCGTGCTCTTCCTGGCTGACCGCAAGCAGCACCAATCTTCCAGGCTGTTCCTTCAAAGGGGAATAAACCCTGTAGAGGGGAGTTTTTCCGCTAAGAGTCACGAGCGCAGGGGCCTCTCACCCCTGCAGTTCGGGGAGCAGCCGCTGCCCCGGACTCCCCCAAGCGCACGTGCTCAAAGTCCGCCTCGGGACTCCGCGGGTTCACGTCGCAGCAGCGCCTGGCTCGCTAGCACAGCCGAGGGAGCAACTCGAGTCCACACGCCCTCGCGCCTTCCAAACGCCGAAGCGAGGGCCTCTCCGCAGACGAGGCGTGAGGCCCACCTCTCCGAAACACACACACACACCTCCACCCGCCACCCACCTAACTCGGAATGGGGCCCGCCCATCCCTGGGGCTTGCGCCTAGGGAGCCCAACGGACGGCCGGCGGCAAAGTTTACGAGGCTCTCGAACTGGGAGCGCGGCGCTAAGCAGCAGAACGCAGCGGCCAGACCAGCCGAGCGGGCGGCGGGGGCGCCGGGAAGGAACTCCCCTAAAAGCTGGAAGCGAAGGTGCTGGGAATAGCCTGCCCCGGCCTCGAGGAGGCGCAGGCGCTGACAGAGAGCCCCGACGTGTCCGCGCTGCCGCTGGGAGTGCTGGGCCCGGCGGGCGCCCTCCGGCTGCAAGTCGCCCCACGGCTCCCCCGGCCCCACCCCCCAGAGTCGTCCGCTGAGTGCCCCCCGGCCCGCCCCGGCTGCGGCCGCGGCCCCGCGAGGCCCCGCCTCGACCCCCACCCTCAACCCTTCCCTCCAGCTACGCGGGCCCGGCTCCCCGCCGCCTCCCGTAGCCCGGAGCCGGGCGAGGGAGACGCGCTCTCACGTTCGCCGGCACACTGGCCGCCTGCCCCCTCGCGCCCCCGGGCGACGCACACTCACCCTCCGCATGGTGCCGGGACGGGCCGGGCTCGGCGGCGCGGGCTCGGGCTCTAGGCTGCCAGGGACGGCGGCGGCGCACAGGCGGCCGGGGAGAGCCGCGCTGCCCCCTCCCGCACACGCGTGCGCCGCGGCCGGCGAGCGGGCGACGGCCTCCACGGGGGCGGGGCGGGGGCGCGCCGGCCGTGGGGTCCCCGGGCCCGCCCCCGGCGTGCGGACTTCTGGGCCCTCCCAGCCCCGAGGCTCCTCGTTCCCCGTCGTGGCGTTCCCCACCTTCCCCGGCCTGCTTCGCTCCTCTCCTCCCCCTCGAGTTCCCGCCCGACAAGGTTGGAGTTGAACGCAGGTGCCGACCCTGTGGGGAACCAAGTTCAAGGAGCCAGAGGAAATTGATGGCCTGCGGTGGGAGTTCTCACCCCCCTTAAAAGTACATCTCTTCTCCCCGTTGGATGGGAGGAGGCCCGCAGGTGTCCCATCCCTCTCTTTAGATTCTGTGATTCTCTTTTGGAAATCCTGAGCATTCATAAACCTTTTTTGGAGGAGGGATGGGGTGAGAGTTAAGGGTGGGAAACAGCAGATCAACCCAGGGCCGGAGGAAGGACAGCTTCATGGAACAGAAATGGTCTAGTTTTACTCAGGTAGAGGAGCTCAGCAGGGGTCTGCATCCCCGTTACTGCAGAACCCACAATTCTTCCTGACAAACCTCTGCGTGCAAAGCTTCCTCTTCACAAACGGACTCCCCAACTTCTCCAAACAACAGGGAAATCCCATCACAAATGCTAATGCCTCTGAGAAAATGATGAGGCAGGATATATTCCTCCTAATCAGGAAAACCGCTGAGCCAGCGGAATGCAGGACCCAAATCCTCAAGAACAAGAGTACGATGGAATGATGTGAGAGTCTCCCTGGACTTCTGGACTTCTCCCGATTTGGCTTCGGCTGAACAAAGTAAATGCAATAGCACAAAATTCAAGGCAGACTGAATTCAATGTGAGGGGGGACAAAAACCCTTGTTTACCAAAGGATCCTTTGAACAGCATACAAGGACGCCTGCGTTTTCAAACCGGGCCGTGACAGGTGAACAGGCAGACAGCAATGGAAACACCAAGGCTTGTGCTGGGTAAACACTTACGACGAATGTTTCAGCTTTTACATTGCTTGGCTGCCAAGTATCCTGGCAGATCACCACTTATCAGCGCTGTCAAAGGAATATGGTTATAATTGCCTAACATTGATAGAGTGTCAGCAGTGCTATCGAGACCAAATGTTAAACAGACAAAAGTATCTTTATGATCTAGTGAATAAAAAGTTTCTCTGGATTTCTCTTTGGTGCCTACCAGCATAGATAAAAGGAGGGGTAGCAGATATATTAGGGGGAAAAAATGAAGGAAATGAATGAAGCCTGTTAACCCCCTTTTGACTTTAACTTATCTGCATACAATGGGTTTTTTCTTCTCTTGATATGAATCTCTTCAGATTGGCCTTTGATGTTTTGCTTTTGGAGAAATAACAAGTTTTAGTAAGTATACTTACTTATGATGCACCATGGGCTTGATCTATGTTATCACGTTCAGTCCACACAACCCTATGAAGTAAGTACTGTGATTTTATGGTTTTTCTTTTCTTTAAAAAAAATTTTTTTTTTAACATTTATTTATTTTTGAGAGACAGAGAGAGGCAGAGTATGAGCAGGGGAGGGGCAGAGGGAGAGGGAGACACAGAATTCGAGGCAGGCTGCAGGCTCCGAGCTGTCAGCACAGAGCCTGTCACGGGGCTGAACTCACTATGAGATCATGACCTGAGCCGAAGTCGGACGCTCAACTGACTGAGCCACCAGGCGCCCCTGATTTTATGCTTTCTCAGAGATACCAAGGCTCGGAGAGGGTAGGTAATTTGCCAAAGGTCACACAGCTTGTTAGTGGCACAGCTAGAATTTGCAATCAGGTCTAGCCACTTAACACCCATACTTTACTGCCCTCCTGTGCTCTACCTCATAGAAAAGGTACAGCAGAGTAAAAACACGAGCTCTTGAAATAAACCAGTGGCTTCCCATCTCTGGGCCTTAGCTTCCTCATCTGTAAAATGACAGGTTAAATAGGTGGGAGGACCTATCCAGAAGTAAAGTTTTCTAGTTTTAGAGTGTAACCATGTGAATATTCTATTTTTAGTATTGTGGGAAATCCTAACCTGGAGGTACAATGTTAGTAACTTCATTGGTTTGTATAATTTCTTGCCACAGCCCCTGGTCTTACACTGCTTATGCGGCTTTCTGCGACACTACCTTTTCCTCCTCCTTCTAATTAATGTTCTTCCCTTTGTGAATCCACTAATCCAATTAATGTTAATTTCTTATTTAACTCGACTAACACCCCTAGTGTCAGGGGGGCAGTGTCCAGGAAGGACTTGTTGGGTTATCTTCGAGCGTTAGTTAGCCTGAATAATTTTTAAACTCCCTTCAGAAACCAAAACAATTGTTCATCTGTACAAAATAAATGACAACACATCAGATGTTAAAAACAGTCATACTGTTCATCTACGGAAATCCCCATGTTTCCAATGCTATTGTGAACTCACTTGAAGAACCAATTTCAAAGTGAAACTAGACCGGAACAGATTTTTGTTTTTTGAGGGTGAGGAGGAGGGTCTCTATCTCCTCCTACGTTTAAAGGATCTTCATTGATAAGAATTATGTCTCCAGTTATTATCACAGCTTGACTAGCCTTCTAAACTCTGACATTATTGTTTCCTTGAAAACCGCCAAATAATTGAGAACTTAGTACTTCTTTTTTTACTTTTTTTTTTCATTTTTCTTAATTGTGTAACAACATCTTCACCAGTTACAAACATCTCCACCACTTACAAGAGGGCACAGATCAGCCCTCTTGAGCTGTAGGGTGAATTCATAGGTCTCAGTCTAAAATACAGCAGGGGGGTGCCTGGGTGGCGCAGTCGGTTAGCGTCCGACTTCAGCCAGGTCACGATCTCGCGGTCCGTGAGTTCGAGCCCCGAGTCGGGCTCTGGGCTGATGGCTCAGAGCCTGGAGCCTGTTTCCCATTCTGTGTCTCCCTCTCTCTCTGCCCCTCCCCCGTTCATGCTGTGTCTCTCTCTGTCCCAAAAATAAATAAACGTTGAAAAAAAAATTAAAAAATAAAATAAAATACAGCAGGAAGTATACTAGGTCAACCTAACTTCTTTCATTAGTTATTAACATAAATAGGCATTCTGATATACCATTGAGTAAAAATGAACCAGTTTACAATTTTACATAAATAGTAAAAAAGCAATGAAAAAGTTGGTCGGCTTTTCGTCGATAAGAAATGTTACCAATTAACATAACTTCTCAGTCTGTCATCCTCCATTTGGTGACGCGTTAGTAATGAAACACTGTTTTTCTTTGCCATGTTCTTAAGTTAGAACCCTTGAGAAGTCATCTATCAAATACTTACTACAGGGGACATAATTAATGGTTGAATCAATTAGTATTTTCCCTCAATAGATTGAAAATAATTTCAAGGGAACGTAATGATCACATCTACATGTATTGAGCACATTATATGTCCCAAGGACTGTGACAAGCCATTTTACATGTATCAGTCTGTTTCATCTTCACAAAACCCTACTAGATAGTTGTTATTATCTCCATGTGATAGATTAGGAAACTAAGATTTATTGAAATTAAACACTTTCCAAAGGTTACATGGCTACTAAGTGATGTAGATCTAACCCAAATCCGTCGGACTCCAGAGCCTATGAGATTGACCAATCATAGGTGGATGTTCATGTATCACCAACTCCTCTCTCTAGAACTTCTTCAAAGCAGTGAGCCAGGGATTTTATATCCAATAAAACTGAATTTCCACTGTTTATGCTAGAATAGAATGGAATTAGGTGAGAAAGGATTCTTAAACAAAATGAATCCTTAGCTTTAAAAAATGTACAAGATTTGAGTTAGAAGAACGAAGACTACTCTTGATAGGAGACAGCCCCATGACCCACAGCACAGAAGTCATGACAGTAAAAAGACTAGATCTCCTAGAGAATCCTGGGGCACCTGACTAGGGAAGCAAGCCTAGTGGCCAGTTAATGAGGGGCTGGGGATATCCATCAGGGTACCATTATACATATTCCCTTCAAATTTTTTATTGCATTATTACAGTCACTCAAAAATATTCATGTATTTTGCTATAGAAGGTCTGCATGGTTGCTATGCCATTTCTCCTCCTCATGCCCTTGTCAAGGTCTATTGGAATTCCCTGAGCACTCCATTGATCCATTGGGGGGGGGGGGCCTGAAGGCAGGGGTGGAGTGGGAAGAGCTTACCTGGAGCTGTGTGTAGTATTTGTCAGAGGAATCTGATACTGCTCTTCCCCCTGAGGTTTTGTGCCAGAGTTTACCCCCTAACAGATACTTAGAAAGACAAAATTCACCCACACTCCCACCCCTAATACTATTTCCATATTCCTTCCTACTCTTTGTCCAAATGCATATCTATTTACATGGCTATCTTTCCAGCTAGATTCTGACTTCCTTTTAAGAAGGGATTGTCTTAATAATTTTTATATCTCTAGGGCCTGTCACAAAATAGGTGCTCAATACATGTTTAATAAATGAATGAGGGGCGCCTGGGTGGCTCAGTCGGTTAAGCGTCCGACTTCAGCTCAGGTCATGATCTCGCGGTCCGTGAGTTCGAGCCCCGCGTCGGGCTCTGTGCTGACCGCTCAGAGCCTGGAGCCTGTTTCGGATTCTGTGTCTCCCTCTCTCTCTGCCCCTCCCCCATTCATGCTCTGTCTCTCTCTGTCTCAAAAATAAATGTCAAAAAAAAATTTTTTTAAATGAATGAGTGATGTTAAAACCATATTGTAGTGTGCTATTTCCACTCAACAAATAGTTTTCTATATTTTTATATGGTCTTAATAATTACCCAATTATTATGCTTAATATGCATGTCATTGATATGTTATCATGTAACCGTGTGACCATTTGAGTTGTTTCTACTCTTTTGAAATTCCTTGTCAATCAGTAATTAGGGACATGACTTGATATGAAGAAATATTTGAAAGAGGATAATGTGAAGATGGTGAATCAAATGGTCCAGAGGTAGGGACACCAGTTAGGAGGATGACCGCAGTCACACAAAATGAAGCCGATGAGGTGGCCAAGGCCAGGACTAGGATGGTGGTTGTGGAAATGGGAAGGGAAAGACAGTTTCTACATTCACAATAAAAAGATGTAATCATGGATTTACCCCGTAATGGGGCTAAATGTATGCCAGATGGTGGAGGCTGTCCTGTGACGAAGAGCATTGTTTTAGCACCATGGACAGGCCCTGGGTTGTCAGGGAGGGGCTCTGGGTGGTATGGGGCCATAATTGCTGTCAGAGCAACAGTAATAAATTAATAAATATAAATAACCAAAAAACATTTATTCAGCATGTGCTCAATGACAACTTCACATGCATTTATTTAATTCTCATAAGGAAACAGGCACAGAAATGTTACATAATGGCCCCCAAAGTCATACAGATAGTAAGTGGCAGAGGTAATTTCTGAACCCCAGATAGTTGGGCTTCAGAACCCATTACACCATACTCTAAAAGGAAGCTCTAATCAAGTGTGGAAAATGTTATAAGAGAAAAGCACAAAAGAGGGGTTTCTGAAGTACTTGGAGGACAAAGAAGGGAAGTGTATTCTGGGGAAGCTTCTCAGAGAAGAGAACACTGCAACTAAGTTTTGAAGGATGAATGGGATTTAACTAGAGAAGAGGGCCAATAAGGCCACCTGGAGCCCTGTGTTGTAAAGGGTTCTGAGGCCAGATGTAGGCTCAGCAAAAAGCTTCCTGTGATCAATTAGCAAATGAGGTGGAGAATGATGGGAGACCTAAGACTAGGGAGGTAGGTGAGCCAAACAATGAAGGATCTTGTATGCAAATTAAGAAGTTTAGACATCTCCCCTAAAAGCTGTGAGGAACCACTGAAGTGAAGAGATTTAAGCAATATGTGGCAGGATAAAATCTGCATTTTAGAAAAATCATCTTAAGATTTTAGGGTAAAGATAGCAGAATAAAGCATGATCACAGATTCCCCTTTTCCTAATACTTAATGTCATGAACAAAGGCTAGCTTGGAGAGAGGGCAAGGCGGTAAGGGGGCCAAGGAGACTTCATCCACACTATATAACAGTGGAGCTACCCCTCTTAAACAAAAATGAGAAGAAAGAAATTACATGGTGATCGTGTAGTTGTGGTATAGTCAAAAGAGGGAAGGATAGGGAGGAAGGAAGATAATGGGTGAACTATGAAGAAACCAGTCTGGAAGACAACATAACCTGAAGATACAGGAGATCCCCAGGGGGTGCCTTGCCCTATAAAGACCTCAATAAGAACATGAACCTGAGAAAATAAGACCTCAAAATTGAGCTGATAAAATGGCAGAGGGAGAGTGAAAAGGAGATTTCAGAACTAAGGAAATGAATCAAGAACTGAAACAAAACCATTATATATCTAATACATAAATTAGATATGCCAAATAGCAGGAAAGACATGATTGAAAATTGAATTAATGGCATGGATAAAAGGCTTGAGATAATTATGGCAAATACAAAGGGAAAACGCAGAGGGACTAAAGCAATTAGGGGGAAGATAATAAGAGAGCCAAGAGATAATCAAACATAAAGATAACTGGTGTCTAATTGGTGTAGAGAATCCAATAAATGCAACAAAATATGCATTCAGAAACACAACACAGGAACGTTTTTCCTTTAATGAAGGACAAACTAAATCTGCAAAGGAAAATTTTTACTGTATGCCAGGGAAAAACAACTTTGACTAAACATCAAGATATGCCTTAGTTAAGTTCCTAATTTTCAGAGGAAAATAATTATTTAAACATCTGAGCAGAAAAGGCAAATTATCCACGAAGCTGAATACAAACATTTCCAAACAACCTCAATGCCAGAAGACAATGAGGCAATGTCTACAGAGTTTGGAGAGAAAAAAGTATGACCTAGGAATATGATACCTAGCCACAGGTAGATGTCTTAAGCATGAAAGAACTCAAGAGAGTAAAACATCCATGAGTCCTTGAAAAAACATCTAACCAATTAGGACCAAGGGACGAATTTTTAAAAAGTGGAGAGGGGGAGCGGGGCAGGGGGGGGGGGCGGGGAACACCTGGGTGGCTCAGTCAGTTAAGCGTCCTACTCTTGATTTCGGCGCAGGTCATGATCTCAGGGTTCATGGGATCAAGCCCCACTTCAGGCTCTGGGCTGACAGTGTGGCTCCTGCTTGGGATTCTCTGTGTCCCTCTCTCTCTGCGTCTCCCCCACTTGTGCTCTCTCTCTCTTTCAAAACAAATAAATAAATGTTCAAAAAAACAAGAATTCAGAAACAAAAGATACCAAAATAAGAGGTAAAAGTTCTGCAGGTAGGCAGGTAAGCTGTTTAAAAACAGGAATTCTAGCTGTGGAACAAAATGTAAATGTGATGAATCCTGACAAAGTAAAAACAATAGAAAGATTTTTTAAATCAGGAGGTGGGAGAAGGAGAGAGGGAGGAAATAAAATGCTAATGACTTCATCTTTTATCTGCGAGAGGAACCAATTGCTATCACCTAAAATTGAAACATAATCGGGGCACCTGGGTGGCTCAGTCTGTTAACCCTCCAACTTCAGCTCAGGTCAGAATCTCAATTTGTGGGTCTGAGCCCTGCATCAGGCTCTGTGCTGACAGCTCAGAACCTGAAGCCTGCTGTGGATGCCATGTCTCCCTCTCTCTCTCTCTGCCCCTCCCCAGCTTGTGCTCTCTCTCTCTCCCAAAAATAAATAAACATCTAAAAAATTTTAATAAAATAAAATTGAAACATAATCAATTATACTTAAATAAAAAGTAAAAATCAAATAAAAGTTTTTAAAAATGAAATCGAAACATAAATCAAGAAAAATATAACTTCAACCTCTTAACAATTCCCTGATTTTTTTCTTAGCCTGAGGAATGTCTTGTAAAACACTCCTTCCATAGTGGGAAAAGTTATCTGAAGCTGAATTACTTTGGGGTGCTGGGGTGGCTCAGTCGGTTAAGCATCGGACTTCAGCTCATGTCATGATTTCATGGTTCATGAGTTCTAGCCCTGCATCGGGCTCTGTGCTGACAGCTTGGAGCTCAGAGTCTGCTTCAGATTCTGTGTCTCCCTCTCTCTCTGCCCCTCCCTTGCTCTCTTTTTCTCTCTCTCAAAAATAAATAAACATTTTTAAAAATTAAAAAAAAAGAGAGATGAAGCTGAATTACTTAAAATTTCTCCCCCCCCCCCTTATTTTGCTTTTATGTATAAGTACAAACTCCAGATCCTGAGATCAAGAGTCACATGCTCGACCGACTGCACCAGCCAGGCATCTCGAAAGACTTCTTAAATCATGATAACATTCATTATTTCCGGGTGGTGAGATTCTTCTTCCAGTTTTTAACGTTTATTTATTTTTGGGACAGAGAGAGACAGAGCATGAACGGGGGAGGGGCAGAGAGAGAGAGAGACACAGAATCGGAAACAGGCTCCAGGCTCTGAGCCATCAGCCCAGAGCCCGACGCGGGGCTCGAACTCACGGACCGCGAGATCGTGACCTGGCTGAAGTCGGACGCTTAACCGACTGCGCCACCCAGGCGCCCCTCTTCTTCCAGTTTTACTGAGATATGACATAACACTATATTGGCTTAAGGTGTACAACATACTGATTATATATATATAATCACGATAATTTTAGTTAATATCCATCATCTCACATTATTACAATGGCAGGATTTCCTTCTTTTGGGGTGGTGAGATTTTTGTGCTGCTTTTCTCCTGGTACTTTCCATATTGTTGAAGATTTTGTCAAGGAACAGATATTTTTATTTAAGAATAATTACTTTTTTGGGGTGCCTGGGTGGCTCAGTCGGTTGAGTATCTGGCTTCAGCTCAGGTCATGATCTCACCGGACGTGAGTTCGAGCCCCGCATCAGGCTCTGTGCTGACAGCTCAGAGCCTGGAGCCTGCTTCAGATTCTGTGTCCCTCTCTCTCTCTGCCCCACCCCCCTCTCTCTCTCTCCCCTCTCTCTCTGCTTGTGCTCTGTCTCTTGCTGTCTTTCAAAAATGAATAAACAAAAAAATTAAAAGAAAAAAAAGAATAATTACTTTTTTATATAAATGTTACTCTATACAATTTGACATGGAAAGATGTCCATGATATATTGCTGAGTGAAAATTGCATCCGCCATATAATCTCATTTAGGCAAAACCTACAATATCATACGTGCTTATGTATGCATCAAAAAGTCTGGAAAGACAAATGCCAAAAATGTTAACAGTACTTATCTCTGAAGTTGGGACAATTAAGGGGACGGTTTATCATTTCTCAGTATCATTTTTTAGATCTTTTTATTTGAAAAAAAACACAGACACACAAACAAAACACAAATATGTGATTTATTAAGTTCTAAGGTGAAGATCCTTGCAACCACACCCCAGTTAATAAATACAAACTTGTCAGATAACTCAGAAACTCTTCTTGTTCCCCATCTTCTTCCCTCCCCACAAAAATAAACATTATCCTGACTTTTTAAGTACTAATTTCTTATGTTTCTTTATAGTTTTATCACTCAATACACATACATTTCTGGATGTTGTACCAATTTTTTACATTTTTGATATGTTAAGTCTCGTTTTTTTAAAAAAGATTAGCTTTTTTAAAATTTTTATTTATTTATATTTAGAGAGAGAGTGAGACAGAGACAGAGGGTGAGAGAGAATCCCAAGCAGGTTCTGCACTGTCAGTGCAGAGCCCGATGCTGGTCTCGATCCCACAAACCACGAGACCATGACCTGAACTGAAATCAAGCGTTGGACGCTTAACGGACTGAGCCACCCAGGAAACCCTGAGGTTTTGTAACTTTTAAAAGTAATCTCTACACCCAATGTGGGGCTCAAACTCACAGCCCTGAGATCAAGAGTTACATGCTCCACCAACTGAGCCATCCAGGCACCCCTGTTTAAGTCTTTTTAATCTATAGTTCCCCCCTCCATTCGTTTCTTTTCCTGTATCTGTTGAAGAACACCAGGGCATTTGTCTTCTCCAGTTTCCCAAAGTGTGGATTTTGCTGCTTGCACAGTTATGTTGCATTTCAGTTTGTTCCCTGATCCTCTGTATTTCCTACAAAATGGCAGCTGGATCCAGATTCTCCTTGGCGAGACCACAGGAGGTGCTGCTTTTTTATCAAGGCATATCATGTCTGGTTGTCTCTCTTTTGGTGACGTTGATTAACAACCTCAATCCATTTTAAGGATTGCAAAATAAAGATTTCTGATATTACATTTCTTTTTCTTTCATTACTTGCATTGCTTTTATAGAAAGGTAATCTCCCCCTATTGGTTACCTGCTATTACAGTTTATAGAGAGAAGGCAAGACTCTATGCTTAATTCTATTTCTTTCTTTGTCAGTTTTCAAGATAATAAATTGGTTCTCTATCCCTTTTCCAATGAATTGGAACCCCATTGATTCCCCTGAAGGTAATGAATTTTTTTTTAATATTTGTATGAATTCAAGGATTTAAGCATATTAGATGGATTTCAATCAATAGTAACTATTACGTTCCATCTTTAGCCAGTGAGAGTTTCTTCAATTTGGCTTCTGAGAGTTGGTTTTGTTTTGTTTTATTTTGCTATGTCCCTAGAAGTGTTTGACACTTTCTTTGCTGTCAGGTATAACAAAATGTTCTGGATTCATTTTGCATATTTTCCTTTATTTTAAAATTTTTTAATGTTTGTTTTTGAGAGAGAGAAAGAGCACAAGCAGGGGAGGGGCAGAGAGAGAAGGGGAAACACAGAATCCGAAGCAGGCTCCAGGTTCTGAGCTGTCAGAACAGGGCCCAATGCGGGGCTCAAACTCATACCATGAGATCATGACCTGGGCTGAAGTCGGATGCTTAACCGACTGAGCCACCCAGGCACCCTTCATTTTGCATATTTTCTCTCCCAGGTAGCAATTAGCTATTTCTCTGAGAATCATCCAGTTTTCCAAGAAGGCTTAATTTCATTTAGTGGTAAATGATATCTCAAGACCATAATATCGATATTCAGGATGCTCCATGCTGCCGTGGTTTTTGTTTTTTTGTTTTTTAATTTACATCCAAGTTAGCATATAGAGCAATAATGATTTCAGGAGTAGAATCCAGTGATTCATCCCCTATATATATAACACCCAGTGCTCATCCCAACAAGTGTCCTCCTTAATGCCTTTGCCCATTTAGCCCATCTCCCCACCCACAGCCCCTCCAGCAGCCCTCAGTTTATTCTCTGTATTTAAGAGTCTCTTACGTTTTGTCCTCCTTCCTGTTTTGATGTTATTTTTGCTTCCCTTCCCTTATGTTCATCTGTTTTGCATCTTAAATTCCACGTACGAGTGAAGTCATATGATATTTGTCTTTCTCTAATTTCGCTTAGCTTAATACACTCTAGTTCCATCCACGTCGTTGCAAATGGAAAGATTTCATTCTTTTTGATTGCTGAGTAATACTTCATTGTGTGTGTGTGTGTGTGTGTGTGTGTGTGTATAACAACTTCTTTATCCATTCATCTGTCGATGGACATCTGGGCTCTTTCCATACTTTGGCTATTGTCAATAGTGCTGCTATAAACATTGGGATGGATGTGCCCCTTTGAAACAGCACACCTGTATCCTTTGGATACAGTAGTGCAATTGCCTAGTAGTGCAATTGCTGGGTCATAGGGTAGTTCTATTTTTTATTTTTTGAGGAACTTCTATACTGTTTTCCAGAGTGGCTACACCAGTTTGCATTCCCACCAGCAGTGCAAAAATTTCCTCTTTCTCCATATCCTCACCAACACCTGTTGTTGCTTGAGTTGTTAATTTTTCCATGCTGCTGTCTTGATCACAAATTTTAGACTTCTTCGGGAAACAGAGCTAAGATTATACACACATACACATAGACATATGGTATTTATATGTGTGTATATGCATACACACATGCTATATAGTATATATATATATATATATATATATAGTCTTAGCTTTGTATATGTATATATATGCATACTTACACATACACATACTATATATACTGTATATATACACATATATATGTATATATACACACACTCACATGCTATAGACTACACTATATGCATAGAGAGACAGAGAGAGTGTATCTTCTGTGATATAGATAGATGTAAACACAGAGATACAAACACATATCGATATCATAAAAATACTTCCAGTTTAAATTTGTGTTTGTTTTGGGGCGCCTGGGTGACTCAGTTAAGCGTCCAGCTTCGGCTCATGTCATGATCTCTGTGTCGCGCTCTGTGCTGACAACTCAGATCCTGGCACCTGCTTCAGATTCTGTATTTCCTTCTCTCTGCCCTGCCCCCACTCACACTGTCTCTCTCTCTCTCTCTCTCTCAAAAATAAATAAACATTAAAAAAATAAAATTTTTTTAATGTTTATTTTTGAGAGAGAGAGAGAGGGAGACAGAGTGCGAGCTGGGGAGGGGCAGGGAGAGAGGGAGACACACAATCTGAAGCAGGCTCCAGGCTCCCAGCTGTCAGCGCAGAGCCGGACGCGGGGCTCGAACCCCCGAACCCACGAACTGTGAGATCATGACCTGAGCCGAAGTCAGACGCTTAACTGACTGAGCCACCCAGGCGCCCCTAAAAATTTTTAATTTTAAAAATTGTGTCTGTTTTTCCTTAACTTCTTTTGTATTATATTCATATATTCATTCTTCCAAATGAGAATCTGGTTCTTAAGAAGAATGCAGTTGATAGAATATCCTATAATTGCTCATTTATTTCATCCCACAACTATCTCAAAATAGCAATATTAATACTGCTCAATATTACTGAAAACATTTGGGGACGTTTTTGTATTTACTTTCCGTCCTGCCCCCTCAGTTTTAAATAGTTGTACTATATCTATAGACCATAGTCTCTTCCTTTTTTTTTTTTTAATGTAAGCTCTATACCCAATGGAGGGCTCGAACTCATGACCCCAATATTAAGAGTTGCATGCTCTACTGACTGAGCCAGCCAGACACCACTATACTCTTCCTTTTAATACCTGTTTCATCTTAATCAAAAACATCTGCATTTTTAATTCTCACCACCAGTCTCTCTTGTCTGAAGCTTGTTCTCAAGTAGAATCCTTTGAAAGGGAACAATATTCCCTGAGTTCTTAAATGTTGAGAACGTTTGTCTATAGATAACAGCTGTCACGTAAAATACATACTTGAAAGTCAGTTTTACTGTATACTTTTTTAATATTTTCCTTCCTTAAATTAGTTTAATACATTATTCTATTTTCTTCTAGGGAAAATCACTGCTCTCAAAAAGTCCAATACTAATATAATTTTCTTTCCCTTGCTGTTTTACCTAAACGCTCAAAGGAATTTTCTCTTTTTCTTTAAAGGCCAATCATTTTACCAGAATATGTCTAAGAGTTGGTAGTTTGGGTATTATATTCTCAAAGGTGCAGTATGCTGTTTTCACATGTAATTTCAAATCTTTTTTTTAACTTTGTGAAAATTTTCTTGAATTATCATTTTAGTATGTGTTCTATTCCCTCCCTTTAGTTTTTGTCTTCTGGAATTCCTATTGTCTGTATGTTGGATCTTCTTTTCCTATCCTCAATATTTGTCACTTTCTTTTAAAATCTTATCATTCCTTGATTTCTTTTTTTAGTTTTATTTTTTTTAAGTAATCTGTACACCCAGCAACCCCAAGATCAAGAGTCACATGCTCTACTGACTGAGCCAATCAGGTGCCCCTCTTAATTTCTTTCTGACTTAAAAAATCCTTCTTTCATATTCTGTTTTTCTTAAAGGCATACCTATTACATTCATTTGTCTTTAGTTTTTTGTGTAGTCTTCATTTTACTCATAATTCTTTCTTAAGTCCTATCACCTCATTTAAAATGTTTCTTCTAGGGGTGCCTGGGTGGCTCAGTCGGTTGAGCGTCAGACTTCAGCTCAGGTCATGGTCTTGCTCTTCATGAGTTTGAGCCCCGCGTGGGGCTCTGTACTGACAGCTCAGAGCCTGAAGCCTGCTTCATATTCTGTGTCTCCCTCTCTCTCTCCCCCTCCCCTGCTCATGCTGTGTCTCTCTCTCTCTCAAAAATAAATAAATGTTAAAAAAATAATAATAATAAATAAAATGTTTCTTCTAGGTTAGGTTATTCTTTCACATCACTTTTGTATCCTTAGCTGGTTTTTAAATAGAAGGTTATAGTTTTGATCTAGTCTGTGGGCATGTCTTTCTGGTGTGATTTCATTGTCTCAACAGGTGCTCTATTCCACATACCTTTTTTCTTAAAATGACCTGGTGTGGAATTCCATCTCGATACTTTTTACTGCTTCTTTTCACGTACAATTAGTTTTCCTGAAAATTGGGAAAGAAGGGTGGCCCAAGGTAGCTTTTTTTTTTCCTTCACAGATCTCCCTCTTCTGATGTTTTTATGAAGATCTGAAAAAGATGGCAGCTTGCTTTCTGACATTTCCTGGCCCTCTTTCCTTCCTCCACTTACGGCTGAGCTTTTCCCCCATCTCCACGGTTTACTTCCACAGTTTCTCCTCAAGACAGAAGCCTATCCTGAAAAGGATCCCTGGCTGGTCAGTTTGGAAAGTTCCTAGAGGCTGGACTATTCCAGCTCCTTCCATTTTTACCGCAAACCCATTCCACTCTCCTGCTACTGGAGTTGGCAAATCTCTTCCAGTTACAGCTGCTGTTCTCAGAGTGGCCTCTGCCATGCTTTCCAGTGAACGCCTGCTGATTGTTTTTGAGATTCTTCTGTTTTCAGATCCACCGGCTGTCCCACTGCTTCCCTCTCTTCTGCATAGATGTTGATATAGCCAGGTCTTTGTGTATTCGGGGGCTTGGGGGATCTCTAGTCACCTAGTTTTGTTATAAACGTTTCTTTAAATGCTTATTTATTTGTTTTGAGAGAGAGAGAGAGAGAGAGCACAAGAGGAGGAGGAGGAGGAGAAAAAGATGGAGAGAGAGAGAATCCCAAGCAGGCCCTGTGCTCAGCGTGGAGCCCAAGGCTGGGCTCCATCTCACAACCGTGAGGTCATGACCTGAGCCGGAATCAAGAGTCGGATGTTTAACCAACTGAGCCACCCAGACTCCCCTTGTTGTAAATGTGTCTGGGGAGTTTAGTTCTGCCATCTAGTTGCTCTGTCTGTATCTAGAGACTCAAAGAAATTTCAAAAACTCTGCTGCAGCTACCATCTTCCCAGCTTGCTTTCTTCTATTTTTACAACAATAGTGTTGATCTTGGGAGAAAAGCAATGATATTTCCATGTTGGGAGGAAGAGATGTCTGGCTGCATTGTACTGGATGGCTATGGGAGAATTAAACAGGGACGGTCAGCTGATATTCACTAGTACAGCTGTCCCATTATTACAATATTTAAATACAGGGACTATCTGGCTGGCTCAGTCGGTAGAACACGAGACTCTTGATATCAGGATCATGAGTTCAAGCCCCATGTTGAGCGTGGAGCCTACTTTTAAAAAAATGATAAAATATTTAAGTACTTCCATTTCAACTGATAAGTAGCCACTGCTCTAACCCCTGTTCCCCTTCCCTTGGGTGTCCCATCTCTACAGCCCCCTGAGTGAAACAAGAACTAAAGAGTTAATGTCTATCCCAGGAGGGGTCCTTCAGGATCCTGTTCTCGCCCAAAGGCTGACTGGTCAGTGCCCATGCTGAGCTGTGGGTTAAATATATTGAATATTTCCTCTGAAGACACTCCATTGATTTGGAGACTGACGGTATTTGGGAAGTGAGAGAGAAGATGACACTTGTGTGTACCTTCTAAATGGGTTTCAGTTGAGGGGCGCCTGGGTGGCTCGGTCAGTTAAGCATCCCACTTCGGCTCAGCTCATGATCTCAGAGTTTGTGGGTTTGAGACCCGCGACAGGCTCCGTGCAGACAGCTCAGAGCCTGGAACCTGCTTCAGATTCTGTGTCTCCCTCTCTCTGCCCCTACCCCGCTTATGCTCTGTCTCTGTCTCAAAAATAAATAAACATTTAAATGGACTTCAGCCGAATAGTTCAACCAACATTTCAGCACCTCCTGTGTGCTAGGGGGATACAAAGACAGCAAGACTAAGTTCTTGCCACTGAAGAGCCCAGAACACAGTGCTCTGTCTCAGGGGCCACTTAGCCACTGGGAGGATGCCAATTTGCCATATTAGATTATATAGAGCTCAGTCCCTGAGCAGAAACGAGAAGAGGAAGAAAAATGCCTAATGACAAAGCTTTTACTTAAGCCATCACCTTAACAAGCTCAAATCTCTCTACCTTTAGAAATCAGGACGGCCGTAAAAGGCCTGGCAGCTAATTAAAACAACGTGGCAAATAAGCAGTCAAGGAACGCTCTGTCCTTGTACACAATGAACCAAGCAGTCTCCTCAGACACAAAAGACTGTATCCTTATCTATAGAGTGAATCAATTATTTAGCAATCATCTTCTGTGTCCTAATTGGACTGGCAGTACTTTCTTTGAATATGGAAGAAAAAGAGATCTAGAAGAAAAGCAGGCCGGAAACATAGTGTGTCTAAATAATGACAACGGTGCCTCTTAAAGATTTTTTTTTTTTTTTTACACTCAGGAATGCAATACAATTGAGGAGATGATCGAATTTTTGTTTGCCCAGTTACAGGGAAGCACAAATCTCTTGAAGGAAAAAAAAAAATCAAATAGGACTAGCACTCATTGTCAGAGCTCAGAAAGCACCAGAAGGGAAAATAAATCCCTTGACATCGTCGTTCCCCCAAAGCCAATAAATCCCAATTGATCACATGTATTAGGTAAATAGGTATTAGCACCTGAGTCCCTGCTATTACCAAATTCCACCTTACCCGGCAAGAGAGTTAATATGCAGAAATCTGTGGTGTAAAGCTCAACTTTGTCCCTGTTGAAAAGTTCAAGAAATTCAATAGTTCCCACAGCAGAGGTAATACTTGAGCAGGAACCAGATACATATTGTGAGTAGGACATTACTGTGTGTACCTTCAGATGGGACTTCTGAGAGAATGAACACAGTCCAAGCAGCTTGATTATCTGTAGGAGTTTATGACGCGGTCGGGAACCCCCACCTCAGAGCCTGTTTCTGAAGCAGAAGAATCGGACACTACAAATTCTCAGAGGACAAAATGAGAATATTACATTGGCAGCTGCTACCATTAACTTCTAGTAGTATAGTGTCTTGCAACATGGGAGGAGGAGGCATCAGAAATCTTGGTGGGGAGGCCGGGAGAAATAAAAGCAGCATTTTCCAATTACAGATCCCTTCTTAATAAGAGATTTTTATACGGAAATGGTTGAAAGCACAGGCTTTGGAGCCAGACTAAGTTCAAACTCTGGCTCTGATGCTTCTTAGTTGTGTGACTCTGGATAAATTATGTAGCCATAAATGACTCATTTTGTGCATCTGTAAAATGGGAACGATGACATTCGTGGCGCCTGCTCATTCATCACTTTTGAAGGTGAAATGAATTAACATATGCAAATCGCTCAGAAAAGGGCATCTCTCCCAGGTCCTATTGCTGCCTCTTGTTGACCTAAGTCAACCATCCTAGGAAGCCCTCCAAGCCTCAGACCATGATAGAATCAAGAGGGGGAAGGAATCTTGGAGCTCTCCGCCCTTATCCATTTTGGAATCCCCTCTCTGAAATCTTGGCCAAGTCATCTGGTCCCTACTTGAAAGTACCGTAATGACAGGGTTTCTGTCTCTACTGTTCTGTACTATTCTGTACTGAAAAACCTGTTCCATCTCTGGGCATGTGAAAGGTTTCCCTCGCATTGAACAGAAGTCTGTTTCCCTGTTTCCTCTGGCTGTTGCTCTGTCTCATGGAATCAGAGATAACAAGATTATTAATATCTTTTTAAATAACGGAGGACAGCTAATGGTATACAATTAAGCTCATGGGCTCTAGAGGCAGATTGCATGGATTGAATCTCAGCTGCCCTGTTTATTGGTTGTGCGATCTTGGGTAACTTAATCTTTCTATGCCGCAGTTTCCTCATTTGCAAAATGGGCGTACCAATACCACCAGTTTCATAGGGTTGTGGTGAGGACTGAATGGGATGATATATTTAATGAGCTTGGTCCACAAGTCTCAGTGAATGTCATCAAGAACTAATGCTGTTGATACCCCTCTTGGGCATTTGCTTCTTCGGGCTAAACATTCCTATTTCCTTTGCTCCTGACACAATTCCCAGTACCCTTCAGCCCTCTCCTATTAGTCTGGTAGCCTGTATTCCTCTTTAACGGCATCCCCAGTAACAGAGTCCGGGACTCTGGTGGGTTCTGATCCCCAAAAACCAGGATAGACCACTCTCCCTCTTGATGGTTTGTTCATTCACTGATTCATTCGCACATGATTTTAAGCATCTATATTTTTATGAATAGCTTCCAAGAGAGAACTGGCATTTTTTACTACATACATCCCACTCTTGACTTAACACTGAACTCACAGTGGGCTAGACCAGGGGACAGCAAACTTTTGTCAAGAGCCAGATGGTAAATATTTTTGACTTTGCAGTCTCTACAATCTCTGTTGCAACTATGCAACTCTGCTGCTGTGGCATGAAAGCAGCCATAGACAATACAGAAGACTTTATTACAGAAGCAGGCAACTAGCTGAATTTGGCTGATGAGCCATAGTTTGCCAACTTCTGCACTAAAACATATAGTACGAATAAGTGTGTTTCACCATTTGATCCAGCAATTCCATTTCTGGTTATTTACCCAAAGGAAACAAAACCTCTATCTTGAAAAGATATCTGCATCCCCACGTTCATTGCAGCACTATTTGTAACGGCCAAGACATACAAACAACCTAAGTGTGGGGCGCCTGGGTGGCTCGGTCGGTTAAGCGTTAAGCGTCCGACTTCAGCTCAGGTCACGATCTCGCGGTCTGTGAGTTCGAGCCCCGTGTTGGGCTCTGGGCTGATGGCTCAGAGCCTGGAGCCTGCTTCTGATTCTGTGTCTCCCTCTCTCTCTCTCTGCCCCTCCCCCGTTCATGCTCTGTCTCTCTCTGTCTCAAAAATAAATAAACGTTAAAAAAAATTAAAAAAAAAAGAAGCAACCTAAGTGTCCATCGATGGATGAATGGAAAAAAGAATGTATTTTATTTGTCACATAAAATGGAAAATTTTCATCCATAAAAAAGAAGGACATCTTGCCACTTGTGACAACATGGATGGACCTTGAGAACATTACACTAAATAAGGTAAGTCAGAGAAAGACAAATACTGTGTGATCTCATTTATATGTGGAATCTAAAATCAAAAAGGAAAAAAAAAAACAAAAAACCTTCACAGGTACAGAGAACACACTGGTGGTTGCCAGGGGTGAGGATAGGGAGTTGGCAAAATGGGTAAAGGAAATCAAAAGGTACAAGTTTCCAGTTATAAGATAAGTAAGTCCTAGGGATGTAACATACAGTATGATGACTATTGTTAACGATGCTGTATTTATTAGAAAATTGCTAAGAGGGTAGATCTTAAAAGTTTTCATCACACACACAAAAAATTGTAACTGTATGGTGATAGATGTTACCTAAACATACTGTGGTGGTATACATTTCAAATGTGTGTGTGTGTGTGTGTGTGTGTGTGTGTGTACGTATACACACACACACACACCCACACACACGTCTCAAATCATATATTATCTATCTATATAGACATATCAAATCATTATGTTGTACACCTAAAACCAATACAATGTTATATGTCAATATCTCAATAAACAACAATTAAAAAATTATTTTCCCCACCTCTCACTCCCTGCCCAGCTTGTTTTTGTTGTCATTTTGTTTTGTTTTTTAACACAAGTGTAAGGATTTCCATTTACTCCAGCTTTATTTTTTTGGACTCGGCCCAGCCTCTACCCTGCCAAGATCTGAGCACTGATTTTGCTACTGTCCAAAGTAATTCCCCTATCCCTTAACTTTGTTTCATCTGCCAGTAATAAATGAGCCTTTCATACGTTCATCCAAGTAATTGATTAAAGTTTTGAACTGGAAAGATCTGAGGACAGAGCCTGTCTGTCCATTGAAACATGCAATCAGAATATCCCTCCTTGTCATCTCTGCTGTATTCTTCAGAATTCAGCCCAGTGTTCGCTTTCAGGAAGCTATCCTGACAACTCCCGTCTCTTCCCAAGCCTTCCTGCCCCAGGCTGAACAGGATTCCTGAATTAAGTCTGGGTTCTCCAGAGAAACAGAACCGACAGGATAGCTATCTGTCTCTCTACCTACCTACCTACCTACCTACTTATCTACCTACTTGTCTAAAGAGATTTACTATAAGGAATTGGTTCACGCAATTATGGAGACTCAGAAGTCCAAGATCTGTAAACAGAAAGCTTGTGATGCAGGAAACTCAATAGTTTCGTTGCAGTCTGAGTCCAAAGGCCTGACAACCAGGACAGCCAATGATGCAAGTTCCAGTCTGAGTCCAAGTCCAAAGACAGGAAGATACTGATGTCCCAGCTCAAAGACAATCAGGCAAAGAGAAGATTTTTCTTAGCCTTTTCTTCTATTCAGGCTCCAACAGATTGGATGAGGGCCACTCACACCAGGAGGGCCATCTGCTGTACTCAGTCTACAGATTCAAATGATAATCTTATCCAGATACAACCTCACAGATACCCCCAAAGTAATGTGTAAGTAAATATCTGGCACCCTGTGGCTCAGTCAAGTTGATATACACAATTAACCATCATGATGCCTTTTGAATTTGGCCCGTTAGTAACCTACACATGCCTCTACCACAGCACTCTCACTCCTCTGTAATTATTGTTTCTCCAACTAGACTACATCTTCCACCCCAGGGCATGGCACAGAGTCAGTGCTCAATGAATGTTGGCAGGATGAATGAATGAATGAATGAATGAATGTGTGGCTTTGAGAATGTAGTTTCTTCCTTCATCAAAAGTGACTTCCCTCTCACTTGTTGGGATGAACATTGGGTATTATACGTAAGTGATGAATCCCTAGGTTCTACTCCTGAAACCAATACTTCATGATATGTTAACTAATTTGAATTTAAAGAAATAAATTTAAAAAACAAAACAAAAAACAAAAACAAAAAAATGACTTCCTTCTTATTGTCTTCTTTTGAAAACCAGCTAGGTATAAGGTATACCAGCTAGGTATAATGGTACAACTCAATGTACCATTTCTTCTGGGCTTCCAGGGAGGTGATATTTTAAGAAGGGGGTCTACACCCTTATTGCAAAGGTCTGAGTAGCATGGCAATTTCAGGCACAATGGAAAAGAGATTTTGGAAGATGTGAATACATTGTCATTCTCCCCAAATCATACCATGTTGTCTTTTCCTTATTATGCCTTTGTATAAGAAAAGCCTCACTAAACACAGTCTCTTTGAAGAATATACGTTAATGATTGTTGATTACAAATAATATTAATACATACCATCTGTGGCCCACAGAGTCCTTTCAGGCTTGGCTCCTGAGAATCTCTGACAAAGCAACTCACATCCTCACTTTTGAAACCATTATCATTCTGTTCAATGACCAGAAAAAATGCCTATCTCAAAATCTAGTCTCATCCTGAGAATAAACAACAATAAAGATAGAGCTGCTGTTATGTTACTGTCATGGATAATAAATTATTGAAAACTGTTGACTATCTCATTCACACTGGTTATAGGGTAAAGCTATCCTTTACCCTGAAATATTCAGAGTGGCCTGATTCCTCTTTGGGTAGAAATTTGTTGGGTGCCTGGGTGGCTCAGTTGGTTGAGCATCGGACTCGATTTTGGCTCAGGTCATGATCTCATGGTTCTTAGATCAAGCCCTGCCTCAGACTCAGTGCTGAGCGTGGAACTTGCTTGGCATTCTCTCTCTCTCTGCTCCTCCCCTGCTCATGTGTGCTTTCTCTCTCTCATTCTTAAATAAATAAGTAAATATTAATATTTTTTTGATAGGGAGTTTCCTTTGTCACTGACAGTTGAAAACTGAGAACATCCTAAGACAAATCCTAAAACCTGAGATTCGTTTCCCTAACGGAGCTCACTCAGCTCCTTTATGTCAGAGCTAGGGTTACAAACTAGGGCCAAATCCAGCCAGCCAACATGTACGATGTTATCTTCTTTCCTCCCTCCCTCCCTCCCTCCGTTCCTCTCCTTTCCTTTCAGTTATAAAATTTGACTTTCTTTTAGCAGATCATGTGCTCCCCCTACTTCATCATGGATGAGCCCATTCCCAAAGCCCCAAACCAGTTAGCTTTATACATTTAAATTACCTTCCTGGCTCCTGCAGACATTTGAGTTTGAGAGCCCTGCATTTGGGACATTGAGCAATTTGTAAAAGGGAGGGATAGTTATAATAGTTATTACTTTAGAGCATTTACCCTGGACAGGCACTGTGCTATATGCGCTTTCCATGTACCCTACAACTTTATGAAGCTAAGAAAGATTAACCAGCCCAGAGCCACAGAGCTGATAAATAACCTGGTACCCAGGCAGCCCTCTCCAGGGCAAGCCACCATGACACCACATGAAAATGGATACTGTTCTGAAGCAGTCACAGCCGGTCCTGTTTATCCTTAAACTTTTTTTTTTTTTTAATTTTTTTTTCAACGTTTATTTATTTTTGGGACAGAGAGAGACAGAGCATGAACGGGGGAGGGGCAGAGAGAGAGGGAGACACAGAATCGGAAACAGGCTCCAGGCTCTGAGCCATCAGCCCAGAGCCTGACGCGGGGCTCGAACTCACGGACCGCGAGATCGTGACCTGGCTGAAGTCGGACGCTTAACCGACTGCGCCACCCAGGCGCCCCATATTCTTAAACTTTTAAGGAAATACCTACAGAGGCTTTAACAGGGCAGCAAATGGAAGTCCCAGGAGAATACGCCACCCCCAAATATGCCACTTTGCATACTGACTTGTCCACCTTAAAACGGCCAGTTATTTTACCAGCAAACTGGGTTTATTCAGAAATAACAGAGGACTTGTAATTCAGCTTGTAATTCAAGCTTATAACAAAAGTCATAGGCAAGTGCAACAAGCAAAGGAAAGGAACATTAGCTTATAGAGAAAGAGGAGGAAGTGGGAGGGGTTATTCTGAGTGGAAGTTCACTGGAGGCAGGCAAGGGTTCAGAGTAGTGATGGCTTCTCATTGGCTGAGTTCCTGGGCAAGGAAGGGAATCTCTCTTCCTCCTGCTGACACAGAAAAGTGGTATCAGCTTGCAAGGTGAGTCGCTCTCCGTTGAGGTGCCCTCGGTATGGACCCCACTTCCTGTTGCCGTCTGGAATCCATGTCCAGGGGTAGTGCGTGAGGGCTCCCCCTTCTGGCACCCTGATTCCATTTTCAATGAGGTTTCCTTTGATCCATTTTCAAATTATTTTGAATTAAAATTATTTGAGAGTCAGTGCAAGAAGAACACTCCGATCCGCCTTTGTCCCCCTGAAAGCAGGAGACGAATCTCCCATGTGAAAGATGTACCAGGAGGGTAGAAGGGATCCTTATCACCAAAAATAGGGAATTTAGGGCTGAGAAGGCTATACAAACAAAACTTGTTATTTCTTCACTAATTTACTACCCCAAGCCCAAACCCCTTTATCTTGCTAATTCTTTGTAAATTTACTGTTTCTCTATCTAAAAGGTATAGGGGCGCCTCAGTGGCTCAGTCGGTTAAACGTCCGACTTCGGCTCAGGTCATGATGTCACAGCTCCTGAGTTCGAGCCCCAAGTGGGGCTCTGTGCTGACAGCTCAGAGCCTGGAGCCTGCTTCTGATTCTGTGTCTCCCTCTCTCTCTGCCCCTCCCCTGCTCATGCTCTGTCTCTCTCTGTCTCGAAAATAAATAAAAACATTAAAAAAATTTTTTTTAAATAAATAAACATTTAAAAAATTAAGAAAATAAATAAAAGGCATAAAAACTGTCTGCTTGGGTCACTTTTTTGAGTCTCATAGCTTTATGGGGCTCTTTTATGCATGAAATTAAATTTGTTTTCCTCCCGTTAATCCGTCTTACATCAATTTAATTATTTGGCCAGCCAAAGAACCTAGAAGAGAAGAAGGAAAAATTTTTCTGCACCTACAAAACTGTGACTGAATCTGAAATCCAAAACCCGGAAAAAAGAATAAGCAGGCAAGCCCCTGAACAAAACTGTAAAAGCTGCGCTAGATTTTAGGAAGAAATCCTAAGACACACGAAAATGAGAGCTTTTCTGAGGCTATTTTTAAAGCAACTGATCATGGGTGCATGTGTGTATGTATTTTATTTTGTTAAATAAAATGCTCTTGTTACACAGTATCTCAAGTGCAAGCCTTTATTTCCCAGAAGACAGGGCAGACAGAGCAACAGACCTGATTATTAGCAGCAGTGTCTTCAGAACCAGGACGAGACAGGAGAAGCAGGAAACTGCCTCTTAAAAATTCAGGCAAATCACCCCTCAGTGACAAAAGGGAGTGTCCACCCTCCCTTGTTTTCCCAACAGGGATCAAATGAAGCTCGGATAATAATGCCTTTCAAACCACTGATCTTTGTACATCTCTAGGGAAGTCCGTCTTTCCTCAATTCATGTGTTTCTCAGGGCCAACTGCTGGTCTCAGAGGCACAGTCCCTGCCCTCACGGAGCTTCCAATCCACAGGCAATGTAATTTCTTTCCTCCGGAATCCCACTTACCTAGAATTTCAAATACTTCTTTTTTTTTTTTTTTTAAGTTTATTTTGAGAGAGAGAGTGGGAGAGCATGCAGGAGGGGCAGAGAGAGAGGGAGACAGTGAATCCCAAGGAGGCTCTGCACTGACAGTGCACTGACATGGGGCTCAAACCAACGAACCACGAGATCATGACCTGAGCCAAAATCAAGACTCAGATGCTCGACCGACTGAGCCACCCAGGCGCCCCTCAGATATTTCTGACTATCATTTTCAAGCATGAGGTGTCTCTCAGAGCACTGAGATTTTTGTAGAACAGAGGTAAACTGTATCTTCGAAAAAGTATCTAGATCTCAGGATGCTATGGGCTGGATTGTGTCCCTTCAGAATTCACATGTTGAAGCCCTCATCCCCCATGTGACGGTGCTGAGGCCTTTAAGGGGGACTGAGGCTAAATGAGGGCATCAGGGTAGAGTCCTGATCCAATAGAACCAATGCCCTGTTTACAAGAAGAAAAGACACCAGAGCCCCCTGCACGCACTGAGGATGAGAAGAGGCCATGGGGGCACACAGGCAGCCACCTGCGAACCAGGAAGAAGGCTCTCACCAGAACTCAACCATGCGGCACCCAAATGGCAGACTTCCAGCCTTCAGAACTGTGACAGGTGAATTTCTGCTGTTGATAAGTTACCCAGTCTATAGTAATTTTTTACAGCAGCCCCAGCAAACTAATAAATGTGGTATATGGGATCATTGTCATGTTTAGAGTAATTAGGGGCACAAAAGGATCACTATGAAGGTGGCATCTCTCAGATTCTCCTTGTCAGTTCCAGGGCCTAGTGGGCATCTGTTATTTTGTCTGCTCTGCCTCCCTGATTCCCTTGGGGAACTCCTTCAGCCCGTCTGTCTAGTTCACGTAGAATCATCCATCACAATTTGCTGCCCTGCATTGACCACGGGCTCACTCGCCACCGTACCCTATCACCCCGACAATGGTGATCATAACTGGTACAGTGGCATGGTCTATACCAACAGGACTTATCCGAGCCCTTCTCTACAGTTACATTCAGTGCCTGCCATGTATATTTAACATTCACTGAGACAACCTGCTTTTTCTGCAAGTCTTGCTGAGCTAGGATCATAAAAGCCTGGTTGAGTGTAGAAAGCCTGACTGTAATGGGAGAGGATGAGGCCGAGACACAGAGAGGGAGGAAGAGAGCAAGGGAGTGTTATTTAAATGCCTGATTCCAGCTGTGAGTCACGCCTCTGCCAGCCCCAGTTGGATGAGCCAGTAGATTTCTTCTCATTAAGCTTAAGTTAGCTTGGGTTTGATTTCTGTCACATGCACCCAAGAATCTTGACTTACACAAGAGGCTCACAAGTCTCTTTGTGTCCTTTGTGGACCAGATTTGGCCAGAACCCAGGCTGAGGGCTGTTTTCATCCTCCCAAATGGACATCCGATCCTTTTCTTTTCAGACAACAGGAAGGAGAAGGGTTGTTATCCCCAAACTTCCCATGGCCAGATATATGCTTTGCCTGCTCTAGCCTCAGGGTTTCCCTGGCTAAAACTCTCAACTTTTTATCTTTGAAATGGGAAGAACTGCTGTGAAATAATTTCATAAAGTACTTAGCACATTGTTTGGCAGTAGTAGGTACTTGGGGATATTAGCTCCTATCATGGAAAGTTCTTTGCATGGTAACTGAGGCTCTCCCCCAGCCTTCCATGTAACAATCTTTTTCCTCTTTCTCATGAAAAGCAGAAGCAATGAACAGGTTGAGATCAATATCTATTGTTTTTGCAATAAGATCTCTACCCTCTCCCAGAGAAAGTTGCCTATCTGCAACCAGGGAGAAGAACATATGTTCATAAATCCTCTGCTTAAAATCACACTCTGTTTAGAAATCATTCTTGCCCGCTTTTCTTGTTTCAATTCAAGAATGGGAAGAAACCATCAGTGTCCAGTAAGGAGTGTTGAAATGAAATGTCACCATGGGTGCTCAATTTCTGCTCTGAGAAAACTAATGAAGAGACTTAGCAAGGCTTCCTTCCCCGGCACAGTCACTCGGATGGGCTTGCAGACTTGCAACCATCCCCACCAAATGGGAGAGATAACCCCTGGGGTGAGGACGGCTTGCAAAACTGCAGAAGCCCACACTCAGGCTGAAGACAGAAGCAACGGGGCACTTACCTGGAGGATGCACCTGGTATGATAAGGGATAAAGGGGATACAAAACCCTTCTGACTGGTCTTGGCCTCCTGAGATCCTGCCATTTCCATTATTTGGGATGGAAAAGAACTGCCACACAGAGGAGAAGCTTCTGTCATCAGCCTTGTCTTGCTCAACAACCAACCAGAACAGGGCGAGGCACACACCAACTTGGCAAACCATCAAACTATCACACTTGTGAGCCAGCCTCGGCCTAGGCCTACTTCAGGGCCTCCCCTGCCGTGGACAAAGGTCTGAGTGACACCGCCACTCAGGCAAAACCTCCCGTCACCCCTGACGGCAACATCACCCCATCGCAGCCTGAGACTTTCACTTCCCCTCCGTTCCGGCCCCAGCAGCCTTGGGAAACCAGCACTGTCCGTCCCAGACATTGTTGCACAGGCACTTAGCACGTTTGGTCCCCACCCTATGAAGTGCGTACCTGCCCCCATTATAGGGTGGAAGAAACCGAGCCTCAGAGATACTAAATCACCAGTTGATAAGTGGAAGAGCTTGCAGGTCTGTGTGACTACAATACCCACGTTCTTCCCCACTGCAGGAGAAAGTTTCCACATATTTAAGACGCTTGTTCCTATGGCCTGAGAAGAGCAGAATAGGCCAGCACATTCTGGCTTATTGAATGGGCTTCACGTCCCTCACTCTTCAATAGGAAGATATCCTATTAGCACCATTCAAAATATCTACTCTCTCGGCAGAGGACAGGCTGTCTGTCCCCCAGGCTTCCTCAATTAACCCTAAGAGTGCCCGGCACATCATTCCTCAGTCATCACGAACTGCTTTCATTCTCAGCTGTGTATTCACTAAACAGTCAGACTTCTTCGTGCGATGCCCTGCTGTCCTCAGAGTGGCCTGCAGCCCTTATTATTATCCCTCATTTGGCCTGGCCCAGAGCCCAGAGCAAATGGTCCGGCTCCAGGGGCCAAGCTCCCCTGGTTTCCTCACTTGAAGACCAGTTGGTCACCTGCCATACCCTTTCTGCCTGCTGCTCCATGCAGATGATTCTTAAATGGACATTTCCTTTTTTTTTTTTTTTTTTCAAATGCACCATGCTTCTTTTTAAATTTTTTAAATATTTATTTATTTTTGAGAGAGAGAGAAAGAGAGAGAGAGATTGAGAGTAGGGGAAGGGCAGAGAGAGAGGGAGACACAGACTCTGAAGCAGGCTCCAGGCTCCGAGCTGTCAGCAGCGCGGGGCTCAAACCTACAAGTGGTGAGATGGTGACCTGAGCCGAAGTCAGACCCTTAACTGACACTCAACACCACATTTCTTGAGAAACCCCCTGGTTTCCAAGGCTTTGAAGAATTTTCAAACAGCCATCACTTGGGCTTCCATTGTGCCCCTGGAGTATCAGCCAGGAAGGACAGAGAATCGGGGCCACATTTGTTGTCCTGTAATGACTATCAATTTCAGTAATTTCACGTATTGGCAGCAAGAGGGGATAAAGCCTTGTGTGTTTGCTTCTTATTGGCTTAAGGCCTTTGCTCACGCCATGTCCAGTCTCGTTAATCAGTAACTGCAGACAGCTGTCTATGAAGGATGTTTTTATGGTGTTTTAACGTCATTTTATTTTCCTAAAATGTCAGTAGACAGCCAGGGAAATTTCCCTCCAGAGTCCTTGGAGGTCGTTTTGAACTGAAATCACCACTACCATGGTCGGCTGAGCAGTAAATGAAAAACAGTGTTATATGTCAAATTAATATTTTAGGGAAGAAATTGTGCAAACCTGCACGGACAGTTCTGCCCACACGATCTCCAGCTTTAGCCACAAAGCTGTGCAGTGATGACCGAGAGGCCGGAGCCAGATGTGGCCATCAGTCAGAAAGCTAAAATCAGAGATGGGAAGAAAGAATAATGATGAATGGGGTCTCTATTCATCAACTGTGGCAGACTAGCAGGACAAGAGAAGGCAGGAGTGGTGACATTTTTAAATGGATTCATTTTGAGAGGACCGCTGGGTGAAAAGCAGCACTTAACTGGAAACCACTGCTGAAGCCTTAAGAAAAAATAAGATATTGTAGAAGAATAATGAGCGATAAGGCGACTTGATAAAAGCAGGTTACAAAACCAAATGTACAATATTATTCAATTTTTGAGAACTGTATGAGAGAGAAAGAGAGCACATGTATGAGTGAGTGGCAGGATTTTTATGCCTGATTTTACAATAGAATGTTCTGGAGTTTTAAAAAAACATGTTGTTTAATGTTTTATTTGAGAGACAGCGAGCAAGCAGGGAAGAGGCAGAGAGAGAGGGAGAGAGAAAAACAATCCCAAGCAGGCTTCACGCTGTCAGCTCAGAGCCTGATGCAGGGTTCGATCCCATGACCCCTGAGATCATGACCTGAGCTGAAATTGAGTTGGAGACTTAACAGATTGAGCCACCCAGATGCTCTTAGAATTTTTTTTTTTTTAATACAGATCCCTTGCCCCTGCCCCTAGAGGTTCTGACTTTTTAGATTTGGTTTGGGGCCCAGGTGTTTGTATTTTTAAATCTTCCTAGGTGGTTCTGATGCACTGTCAGCATTGAGACCACTTATACAGAGAAAAGAAAAAGATCAGAGAGAGCTCTTTTTTAAAAGATCAGAGAGAGATTTACGAAGTATTTCTGATTTAATATTTTTCCTGTGGTTTTTCTATACTCTTACATACTGGTCTATGAACGCGCATTCTGTCTGCCATCAGAAAAGGTTATTAATAAAAATTATAACTGAACTGGTTAGGAAAAATTGTCCCAAGCAACAATGACAATGACTAACATTCATTAAGTGCTTCAGGGGAGCCAGACACAGTTTTATTAATGTCATTTAGTCCTTGTAATAACTCTGTGACATAGCCACTAGTATTTCAGCCATTTTACAGATGAAGAAGGCAGAAGTCCAAGAGGTTCTAATCCAGACAACGAAAGAGTGAGGGACACAGTATGAACCCAGGAACTGTTACTTGAGAGACTGAGGCTTACCCCCACGTGCTTCTTTGTTCCAGTTGGAAGAAGTCCTGTGGTCCAGACGCCCACACCATCCCCAGCCCTCTGGATGCTGGGCCTCACCTGTGCCTGCCGTGAGCTTCCCAGGAGTTGGAGTTATGGGAAATTTCCTCTCTGCATTCCCACTGAGTTTGCTTCTCATCTAAAAGGAAGAATTCTGTCGCCACGCAAGCAAGAGAGAGGGAGAAAGGAGAAATTGAACACCACAGGATGCTGGCTGGCTATTAAGGCACATCATAAGAATCCTTTGAAACAATTCTTAATTGGTTTTTTACTGGAGTGGAGAATGAAGTTCTATGAAGTGCCACAGGCCATTATGCGTGTGGATAAGGATGTGAAATTCTCCAGGGTTTTCCCCTCCTCTGAGAGGACAGAATCAGATTATTTCCCCATTTCACAGATGGTGGTGCCAAGTCATTAAGGGATTTCCTGAAAGAAAAGAATGAGCTGACACCTCCAGCCAGAGCCACAGATCTTGGCTAGTCCAAAAGGGGTTGGGGAATTTTAAAGATTTTTAAAAATGGGCGGGGTTTAAATTCTTTGTCTTCATGGTAAGGCTGCCAGATAAAATACAACATGCCCAGTTAGATTTGAATTTCAGATAGCAAATAATTTTTTGTAAAAGACGTCCCAAACATTGCACAGAACATAATGATACTAAAAAATTATTCATTGTTTATCTGAAATTCAAATTTAACTGGGAGGCTTGTGTTTTTGTTTGCTAAACATGGCAGCTCTATTTCATGGGAAAGAATTTTATTTTCTCCTTGGGGATTGCTTTCCCTTCTGAGTGTCATTGGCTCAATGATTTGAAGAAGTATAAGCCATAAAATTAATCCCAGCTCATCCTTTTGTGCCAAGCACCCAGAGAGCCACCTCCTTTGGTAGCCAGTAAGTATTACATATTCCCAACGCACATGCGCGTGCACAGCCTATGCACGTAGCATTTGCATATGCTCACACACCTTCAAATACACTCGCTAACACGCTTTCACATATACATATGCAAATGCATAATGCAGGGTGCAAACGGACTTCTCCGAACATTCTGAAATGCAAATCTCTCACTCTGTTCAGATTGTCATGGCTTTCTAAAAACATAATTTTCCTTTTTGGTCAGTTCTTGCCTATTCAAGAAGAAAGTCATATGCCTGGCTTGCTTTATATGCCCAGCTACACTGACTGGCTTCCCACAGGAAAGGTTGACAGTAAGACCTTATCTCTTGTATTTCAGAAATTTTGAACTTCTCTTTCCTTGCCATTGCATTTAATTGCTTCTTTTAAGTATAGAGGGGATGACAATTGTCTTAGCATCAGATAATGAGTGTAATTTACTAACAAGGAAAAATACAAACTCTGAATTGAAACCTTGAGCCATTTAATAAAAATACTTGAAAATAAGAGAGAAAACATTTTTTTAAAGATTTGTTCATCTTTGAGAGAGAGAGCGCAAGCAGGGAAGGGGCAGAGAGAGAGAGAAGGGAACAGAAGATCCGAAGCGGGCTCTGTGCTGACAGCAGTGAGCTGGATGCAGGGCTCCAACTTACAGCCGTGAGACCACGACCTGAACTGAAGTCAGACGCTCAACCAACTGAGCCACCCAGGTGCCCCGAGAAGAAAATGTTTAAAGTATTCTCAAGAAGCAATATAGCATAGTGGCCAAATGAATAATTCCTGGAGTCAGGCTGCTTGAGGTACCAGTGGGCCAAGTTATTTAACCTCATCTGTAAAGTGGAAACAATAAGAGATGCATGAAATAGTGCCTGGCACACAGTATTTACTATGATAATTACCTCTTACTCGCTAGACACAAGGGTAACCTCTTTACCCATGTAATCCCATTTGGTTGTCAAAATAAGCCTGTGAAATATGTGGACATGAGGAAACTGACGCTCAGAGAGGTTAAGAGACTTGCCCAATGTCACACAGCTAACATGCAGGAAAACCAAGATTTAAGTACCAGTCTCAGTATTAAGCCACTGTTCTCTTGATTACCCAATGTTAAGATGACAACGAGTGGAAAGCACACAGGTGGCAAGGTGGTAGGTCCTCAGGGAGGGGAAAGAAGGTCATTGCTTCTGTAGAATAGGGCTGGGCAGGTGTCAGGAGAAGTTTGGACTGGTGTATTTGGTAGAGAGGACGGTACCCGTAGTAGTTATAATACAGTAGTGCAGTTACAGACCTTACACAAACATTTGCCAAGCAGACCAAGACCTCACTTTCTTGTGACCTCTCCAAGCAAATCCCCAGGAGATGGAAAGCCCTGACCCAGGACTCTGCCTGACCCTCCATCATGAAAAAAAAAAATGTTTTTTAATGTTTATTTATTTTTGAGAGAAAGAGAGAGAGTGCGAGCAGGGGAGGGCAGAGAGAGAGCGAAGCATAGAACATAGAATCCGAAGCAGGCTCCAGGCTCTGAGCCATCAGCACAGAGCCCGACATGGGGCTTGAAACCATGAACCATGAAATCACGACCTGAGCTGAAGTCAGAAGCTCAACCGACGGAGTCCTCCAGGCGCCCCCTGACTCTCCACCATTAAGGCAATACAAGCACTGGGTCCACCAGCACCGGGCATGTTCTAGCAGCAGCCCCAGGACTCTATCCTCAACTTTCTTCATTTACACACTTACCCTGGAAAATTCCATCCAGTCCCTTTAATAACATCTATAAGCTGATGAATTCCACTTTATGGCCCTACCCAGACCTCTCCTCTGTACTAACACTCACAACTGCCTAATCAGCCTCTCCTTGGATAGCAAATAAAGATCCCAGGCTTAACAAGTTCAAAACAGGATTTTACCCCAAAACCAGGCTTTGCCTCCAGTGCCCCGGACTCAACATTTGACAACTCCATTCCTCCGGCTGTGCACGCCTAAAGATTTGGAGGGGCCCTTCCCTCCCCATTTCTTGTGCCCCTGCGATCCAGTCCACCAGCTCCCCCTCCTCCAGTCCCATTGGCTCCACCCACAATCAAACCACCTCCCACCTCCCACCCTTACCAGCCTGGGCTGTGCCATCTTGTCTCCATCAGGACCACCACAGCTGCCCCCCAGCTGCCTCCCTGCTCCCATTCTCGCTGGGACATGGTATGTTCTTCACACCACAGTGGGAGCATCCGCATTAAACTGTGCTGCAGGGGGCGGGGCGCCTGGGTGGCTCAGTTAAGGACTTTGGCTCAGGTCACGATCTCATGCTTTATGGTTCCAGCCCTGCATCGAGCTCTGCACTGACAGCTCGGAGCCTGGAGCCTGCTTCGGATTCTGTGTCTCCTTCTCTCTCTGCCCCTCCCCCACTTGCACTCAGTCTCTCTCTCTCTCTGTCTCTCAAAAATAAACGTTAAAAAAAAATGTGGTGAGGATCACCTCACTCCTTTCTCAGACCCCCCCCAAACCTTGTCATCTCAGGAAAAGCAAAGTCCTTACAATGACCCCAAAAGCACACCACAAACTGAAGCCCTCCCCCAGCTGTCTCGGACCCCTGCCCCACCACTGTTCCCAGCTCCATCTGCTCTAGCCATGAGGCCACCAAGTCAGTCTTTGCCACATGGGCTCATGCACTAGGGCCTTTGTACTTCCTCTTCTCTCTCCAGGACACACCCCCACCATGGTGTCCCTGGGACTCACTTCAAGTCTCCGTACTTTTCAGTCTCACCCTATCACCCTCCTTTGATAAGACTACCCTGTCCCCACGCTGCCCTCAGCCTGGGCACTCGCTCTCCCTCAACCTGATTCTTGTTTCTTACAGCATTCATCACACGTCCCTCTCTGATGTGAGCTATTCATTTATTTGCTTATGTGGATAGGGATTTTGTCTGTTTTATTGACTGCTATTTCCTTCATATCCTCAATGTCCAGAAGCCTACACTCACCCAGTAGGTGCTCAATAAGTGAGTGAGTGGAAGGAGCCCCCTGGACATTCTCAGGCCGGCTGAACAGAAAACCTCTGCTGACTGCCTCAGCGTCCCCTCCCAAATGCCAGGCTTTCAGAAGACCCTCTGCTCGGCACTCCTTTCCACCTCAGCAGTCAAAATTCCAGGAGGATCCTCAACAAATCTTTTCTGGCTGGCTTGCTTTTTGTGTTGTGTATTTCTGCTTGGTTTGCTTTGGCAGACGAGACTCGTGGGCAAAGGCACGTGCAAGTCTCCCCACGTGTCTCTGGCTCCCCGTGTGCTCTTGATGACAATGTGTCTGGGGACACTGTTCTAAAGGCTCAAGCAGAGAGGGAAGCAGATCCATCTACCCTGACGGCCACTTCCATGGAAACTCCAAATGAGTTCAAAAGGCCAGTGCTGGCAAGACTTTCTGCTGTTATGATCCCTTCTTGTGGTTCCAGGGTTGTGTCTGCAGGCACACGCTGAGAGGAGGCCTTTTGAATCGAAGGCACCAAGAAGGAAGCTTTCCAAAACCCAAATTAATTATCTTCAGCAGCATTGAAACAATTATTATTACGTGACGAGTTTGCCAGTCAGACCCTCTGGCACATCCACTAGGAACCCTCCAACCATGCCAAGTGCTCAGCCTCTTGGCTGCAGAAATCCCTTCACCCCCAAAATAAGCAAGGCTATTAGAAAAAGGCTTTGCTGATTCGGCTGGGAAGCCTCGTCCACTCCTCTGGCATCTGCAGTGTCTCCTAACAGCTGAAGTGTCACCTACAGAAGCCTAGGATGAACACCGAACATTCCAAGTGTTCAACACACAACATTTAATTAATTTTTTTTTTTCAACGTTTATTTATTTTTGGGACAGAGAGAGACAGAGCATGAACGGGGGGGGGGGCAGAGAGAGAGGGAGACACAGAATCGGAAACAGGCTCCAGGCTCTGAGCCATCAGCCCAGAGCCTGACGCGGGGCTCGAACTCACGGACCGCGAGATCGTGACCTGGCTGAAGTCGGACGCTTAACCGACTGCGCCACCCAGGCGCCCCTCAACACACAACATTTAAATGTACATGGTATCTTTTCCTAAAAGGATCCAGGTAATCCAATCACAGCCGTGATTAGCCATTTCTCCAGAATTATACCGGCCAGACTGCCTATTCTTAATGGGTCCCAGTTTCTTTTAAATTAAAAAAAAATTGTTTTAATGTTCATTTATCTTTGAGAGAGAGAGGGCAAGGGAGGGGCAGAGAGAGAGGGAGACACAGAATCTGCAGCAGGCTCCAGGCTCTGAGCTCATGCCAGCTGAACAGAGCGCCGGAACCCACAAAATGTGAGATCATGACCTGAGCCGAAGTCGGAGACTCAACTGAGCCACCAGTCTCCCCCGGGTCCCAGTTTCAAGGATGCACATTCTATTCGGATAAAGAGGACGATGTCCCCATGGAGTTGCTTGAACTCTGCTTTTTTCCGACACTCAGATCAGTCATGACCTCTTTAATATTTCTGAACATGCAACCAGCACAAATTTCTAGGTCATCCTTTAAGTACATATATGTCTATGTACACCATACCTTCGTCATCCATTTCAAGATGCACCACTATGTTACATAAAGCTAAGAAAGAAAATGATGCTGTCAATTAAATCAGAATCAAGACTTTGATAAGAAGATGTGTCCTGATCAGAGATGTTACATTGTAATCAATTGTGAACTATTTGTGTGTGTGTGTGTGTGTGTGTGTGTGTGTGTGTGTGTGTGTGTGGTGTGTAGGGAGAGAGAGAAAGATGTAGTTGGAGGAAAAAAAAAACTCATGTAAGTGGTTTGAAACAATTTTAATAGAATTTTAAAATTAAGAAGTGTTGGGGCGCCTGGGTGGCTCAGTCGGTTAAGCGTCCGACTTCAGCCAGGTCACGATCTCGCGGTCCGTGAGTTCCAGCCCCACGTCGGGCTCTGTGTTGACAGCTCAGAGCCTGAAGCCTGTTTCAGATTCTGTGTCTCCCTCTCTCTGACCCTCCCCTGTTCATGCTCTGTCTCAAAAATAAATAAACATTAAAAAAATTTAAAAAAATAAAATTAAGAAGCGTAGGGGTACCTGGGTGGCTCAGTCAGTTAAGCGTTCGACTTTGGCTAAGGTCACGATCTCGCAGTTTGTGAGTTCGAGCCCCGCATTGGGCTCTGTGCTGACAGCTTGGAGCTTGGAGCCTGCTTCGGATTCTGTGTCTCCGTCTCTCTCGGTCCCTCCCCAGCTCGTGCTCTGTCTCTCTCTCAAAAATAAATAAACATTAAAAAAAAAGAATTTAAAAAAATAAATAAAATTAAGAACTGTATGAAGTTATTTCTATTTCAGACTCTAGTGAGCACACGCTGACTTCTCTAACTCAAAAGTCACGCAATGGCTCTTCCGCTCGCTCTGTTTACAAAGGACCACACCAGGTAGGGTCGGGTGCTGCTTCAGCAGAGCACTCAGTTAAGTGATGTGGCAAAATGGCTATCCTTCTGAGATCTCGAATGCACCCACTCACTCTTCCATAACCTCCTTTGAGCCACTGTTCTCAGTGGTAATTTTCTGGGTTTACCACTCATTTCTCACTTGCTGAATGAGAGGCTAGAACGAGATTGATTTGTAAACTTTAATGTCTGGCTTTATATTCCACTTTTATTTTGAAAATGTAAGAGTCAGCTGGAAAACATTTAATGGGCATACTATGACAAGAGAGTCAAACTTTTTTGAGCACTTACTATGTGCAAGGCGCTACAGTAATTGCTTTCCATACAATATGTCACTTAATCCATGAAGCGGCTTTGAGGTAGATGTTACGATGCCCATTTGACAGATGTAGAAGCTGTAAATTCATGCCACGTAGGGCCTTTTTTTTCTGTTACAGATTTATTAAGATAGGCTTCACATACCGTATACATCACACTTTAAAATTAACATTCGGATTCTGTGTCTCCCTCTCTCTCTGCCCCTCCCCAACTTGTACTCAGTCTCTGTCTCTCGAAAATAAATAAAACATCAAAAAAAATTTTTTTTTGAAGTTTAAAAAATTAACATTCAAGGGGCACCTGGGTGGCTCAGTTGGTTTAGTGTCTGACTTCAGCTCAGGTCATGATCTTACTGTTGGTGGGTTCGAGCCCCACATCAGGCTCTGTGCGGACAGCTCAGATCCTGGAGCCTGCTTTGAATCCTGGGTCTCCCTCTCTCTCTCTCCCCCTCCCCTGCTTGCTCTCTCTCTCTCTCAAAAGTAAATAAACATTAAAAAAAAATTAACACTCAGAGGCACCTTGGTGACTCAGTAAGGTGAGCATCTGACTCAGCTCAGGTCATGATTTCGTGGTTCATGAGTTTCAGCCCTGCATGAAGCTCTCTGCTGTCATCGTGGAGCCTGCTTTGGATCCTCTTTCTCCCTTCCTGCTCCTCCCCCGCTTGCACTCGCACGCTCTCTCTCCCTCTCTCAAAAAAAAAAAATTTTTTTTAGGGGCGCCTGGGTGGCTCAGTTGGTTAAGCGTCCAACTTCAGCTCAGGTCATGATCCCATGCTCCATGGGTTTGAGCCCTGTGTTGGGCTCTGTGCTGACAGCTCAGAGCCTGGAGCCTGCTTCGGATTCTGTGTCCCAACCCCCCCCCCCCCCCGTCCCTCCCCTGCTCATGTTCTGTCTCTGTCTCAAAAATAAATAAAAACATTTAAAAAATAAATAAAAATAAAATTTTTTTTAATTAATATTCAAGGCGTGCCTGGGTGGCTCAGTCTGTTCAGCGTCAGACTCTTCTTGATTTTGGCTCAGGTCATGATCTCATGGTTTGTGAGTTTAAGCCCTGAATGCCGCTCTGGACTGACAGTGGGGACTCTGCTTCTCTCTCTCCCTCCCTCTGCCCCCCCCCCCAAATAAATAAACACTTTTAAAAAATTAAATTAAATTACCATTAGATGGTCTTAATATATTCAGAGTTGTGCAAGCAGCACCACATTCGATTTTAGAACGTTTTCATCACCCCAGAAGGAAACCTCATACCCTTTAGCAGCCATTCCCCATTCCCCACTGTCCCAGCCCCTGACACCACGGGTCTACTCTATGTCTCTGTAGGGTCGCCGATTCAGGACGTTGCCTATAAATGAAATCACGCGATATGTGGTCTTTCCAAGCAGAGTCCCGACCCCGAATATTCTGGACTGCAATGCCATACACTATCCTGCCTCAGAGCTAGCTAGGTGTTTGAGGGACAAAGATAAAGTAGGAAACTAAATGCCTGCTCAAGTCTGGGGGAAGAAAACGTGGGTTCGAAATAATAGCGGACGATACGAGACCACATACAATCCCCTTTTGATTCAGAAAGAGGAGACAGAGGGTGAAGACAGCTCGCCCTGGCTTCCCCGCTCTGCTCGGGCTTTACCTGCTCGCCCCTGCTCGCACGCAGGTGGTAGAAACCTGCACGGAGGCTCGTGTGTTCCGAGCAGCCGGCCATCCGCTCACTCTTGCACACTCTGTTTGTAGCTCACCGGACAGCTCTAAAAGAGAGGAAAGGGGAAAAGCAGCTGACTTTCTCCGCCCTCCCTGACCAGAGAGGGGACAGGGGGTGGTCTTGTTTCTGCCCGGAGTCTGGGGCTGACGGAGCTCTCCTCAGTCATTTACAAGCCGCAGCTGGGGCCCCTCCCCTCCCGTAGCCCTGCTGGAAGTTTAGTCTTTCTTTCAAGTCAAACTGCTGCAGATTCTCTCACCAGCTCGCCCTGGTAGGTGGAAAGACGCAGGGCTCAGGGGCACCTGCTCAGGTGACTCTCTGCTGGATATTCCCCATGTGTCCTCAACTGTCCTCTGCCCTCCTCTCCTGGCTCAGGACCCCTGGAAGGCCCGTCTCTGGGGCTGCATCACCCAGGCTCCCTTGCCCCCAGTGTGACCCCGGGGGGCTGCCCGCAAAAGGGAGGGCAGGAGGAGAGAGAGGCTGGCCCCATCGCTGGCCCCTCTCTCTCCCTTTGGGGCCAGGGCTGAGAGCAGCTGCCTTCTGTTGCTAGCTTCTGGATGTCTCCTCATCCCTTTACGGTTCCCTCTACAAGTCCCTTCATCTTTCCCAGACCTTCGAAAATAATCTCTCCATCAACTTCTTTTCAGTTAAGTTCTTCCGAGAGTGCCATCTGTTTCCGCTCGGCCCCTGACAGCCTCAGTAGCCTTCTAAGATTGATGCCAAGAGGGGAGAGGCAGAGCTTACTAATCCTACCCCACTATCGACTTTCCTTCTGCCTTAATAAAGTAACACTTCATTTCTAGCTGGGCAGGTGGCTACCCTTAATAAAGATCTCTTTTCCCAGACTCCTTTGCACCTAGCTGTGGCCATGTGGCTTAATTCTGGTAAGACGGAAGCAGAAGTCAAATGTAGCAGCCTCGGGGAGACCTTAAAAGATAGCTAGATCATAGGTATCTGACCTTTTCTTCTGTGTTTCGTCCTCTATCCTACTGCTTGGAACATGATTATGATGGTTGGCGCTCCAGCAGCTGTCTTAGACCATGAGAATGAAGTTTCACTTTAGGGATGGTGGGATGGAAAGCCTGAAGGAGCTTGGGCCCTGCCTCTATAGAGTCTCCGTACCAGCCTGGATTGCCTACTTCTGATCCTCTTTTACAAGCCACTCTGGCTTAAGCCATTATTATTTTTGACTGCCTGTGCTACGCAGCTGAATTCAATCCTAAAACGAGTGAATTAAATTGGAAGAAAAATGTGGTTGAGCAGAAAGAACCCTAGACCTCAGAGCAGCAGATGTAGGTCCCAAAGCTGCCTCCACCACTTACTAGCTGTGTGCCTTTGGGAAAGTCATTTGACTTCTCTGAGCCTCAGCTCTCTCATCTTTTAAAGTGCGTGATAATAATACCTGCTTCCTAGGACTCTGCAGATAAAATTAGGAAAGGCACGTAATGGTCTTATTACCTAGCACCTATTTAGTACTCATGAAACACATAACTACTCTGTTATGGTCGTTATTACTATTATTTTCTAATCATTATTATTCTCCAATTACATGATTGTTATCATTTTAAGTCTCGAGATCTCATATTCCCACAGGAGCAATGGTTTATATACCATTATAGCCTCCAAAGTTCCTAGCTCGGTGCCAGCTGCAGAAGTACGCAATCAAACAGAAGATGAATCATCTTGGATGATTCAGCTAAAGAAGCCCAGTTCTGGAGTGGGGTTGAGATTCCTGTTCTTAAATTTTTTTTAAAGTAGGCTCCATGCCCAATGTGGGACCTGAACTCATAACCCTGAGATAAAGAGTCACATGCTCTACCGTCTGAGCCAGCCAGGCACCCAAGAGATTCCTGTTCTTAGACAAAGCTACATGTACCAAAGACGAAGGGTATGGTGTGGGGTGGGGTGGGAGAAGAGGTTGAGAAACTGGTGAGAGTTCGGAATTAGTAGGACATCCCACGAATTAAAGTTCTCGGTTGTAGACAACAGAATTCATTCCAGCTGGTTTAACCAGAAATAAATATGTGAAAGGAACGAGAAAGCTCCCAGAATCTTTGGGAAGACCAGGGAACCAGGCTCGAATACCACACAATGAGAAAAAAAACGCTCTACTTCAACATGGAACCGTTTAAAAGCGTGCCCCAGAAGAACCAAGTGCCTCTACTGCTGAGCGTAGCAGGGAATCTGCTCTCTTTCTCTCTGGGCTCAGCTGCCATCTTGGATCTAAGCTTTGCAGGTTGGCAGAAACTATGCCTCAAACCTCAATCTAAATGGAAGGGAATTTAAGAATATAGTTTTCAGCTTTCCTGAAAGAAAGGGGTTGGAATATGTGTTGAGTAAGCCAACCTACAGTATTTGCCACATGAATTTTAGAGCTTTCTATTTGCCTATGGCTTTATCCATATGACTTGCATCAGAAAGACCATGAGGTACAGTGCAAAGATTATGGACCACGATGCCAGATAAATGTACGTTTTTTCTTCTCTTTGGACACACCAGATCTCTTCCTACCCTAGGGTCATTGCATTTGTTCTCTGTTAACTGGGAACTCTCTGCCCCTGATGATTTATCCCTTCCAGTCATTCAAGTTCCAGCATAAATGTCACCTCCTCAGAAAAGCCTTGTCTCACCATCTGACTTACGGTGTCCCATCTGACCCAGGCTCCCATCATACCACACTTTTTAATTTTCTTTTTAGCATTTATCTCCTAGTTTCTTGTCTGTTTGTTTTTGTTTTTGCTTTTGTTGTTGTTGTTGTTGTCATGGTTTATGGTATGTCCTCCCCTCACCTCAAAACAGAATGGAAATTTCCTTAGAGCAGGGATTTGGTCTATCTTGTTCACAGCTGTATCCCTATAGTCCAGAAGAGTGGCTGAGATAGGATGATAATATCATTTGTGATATAATTACCATGGCCATATACTGTTTGATCCTCATGAAGTAATTACTGTTATTATTGGCATTTTACAGATGAGGAAACAGAAGCCCAGAGAGGGTAATATCTTGCCCAAGGTCATACAGCAAGTAAATTGTGGGACTGTCGTTCAAACCTGGGCAGCCTGGCTCCAGAGCCTGATGTGTTCATAGCTAACACATGCTGAGCATAGTAGCTGCTCAATACATACTTTATGGCTAAATGAATGAATGGACATGTTAGTCATCCCACTGACACCCTGTTGTATTTAACACTGCTAACTATCTCTTCTTCTCGCTCTTTCATGGGCTTCTCCTCCTCAAAGCCTTCTTCTCCCTCCCTTTAATCATGGGTATTCACCAGACTTCCATCCTATGTCAACTACTTTTCCTAATACATGTTCTCCTTGGGTTCTGTTACTCACTACCATGATTGAACAACCATATTACATGGTGACAAGTCCCAGATCTACCATAAACCTGCAGTGTTGCCTCTCCCAGAGTGACAGAATTAAATGTTCGTGGCACCTGGACATTACTATGTGAGCATCCTTTAGGCATCCTAAACTCAACAAGCACAAGGTTGATTTAATTTGCTATTTGTACGGTCAGGTTAATCCCCTCCAGGCTGTGAAGAAATGTGCCATTTTACCTCTCCCCAAACAAAATCTGCTTCTTTTCCTACATCCCCCATTTCAGTCCATATCACTACCATTCTCCTGGTAAGGCCAACAACCTGGCAGTCTTAGAATTTCCTCCCTCTCCTCACAGCCAGTTTATGACCAAGTCCTATGGATTCTACCTCTTAGACATTTTCCAACCCATCCTTTCCTCTCTGTTCCTGCTCCCAGCAGGACTTCTGAGTCTCCTTCCAAGACTATATATTGTGATAGTGTCCTAACTACCCAAATCCCTCAAACCCATTCTCTGAATACCACCAGCATGAACTAGAATTTTGTTTGTTCTACTCTACGCTCTTCAGTGGCTCTGCCATTCATTGCCTTTAACATAAAGTTCCAGCTTGATAAAAATCAACCTTGATCTGGCCCTCTCCCACATCCCCAAAATCTACATCAGCCGCTCCTCTACTCCCCACCTTCACCATCACCTTATGCTTCAGAAGTGGCCAGTTCACTGCATTTCTCCCCACAAAGCCCACATAGAGCCCTATTTTTCTCCATGTGGAGTAGGGATCAGGGAAAGCCAGTCAACTCAAGAGGAGAGGGAAACATAACTTTTCAGTCCCCTAAATTTTATTCTTGAGGCCCAGCTGCAGTCCTGCCATTTCATTTCAGCAGACACTCCGAGAGCTTTATAATTCAGCCCTCTTATTCACTTCTGGCTCCAGCCGATGTCTGCTATTTGAAATCAAAAGAGTTACAACAAACGCACTGATGAACTGAAAGAAAAGGCATCTGTTTACATGAAATGATTTGCATGAGAGGAAGAAAAGAGTCCTTTCACAGGAAGAGGGAGAGGACTGGGGAGGACCCCTGGCCAGCCCCAGAGGGTTCGTGTCTGAGCAGTGTGGTAAGCCTCTATGTTACAAAGTCTCCTTCCTGAATTAGGCACAGCTTTCGTGCCTAAGTGACAAAGTACCAGAGGGGCTGGGCCTTTTCCCTCTTCTGTGAGGGGTGCAGCCCAGCTCCAGCACATTTCAAGTTCATATTTAGGGTTCAGCACATTTGAGAAACATGGGACCGCTCTGACATCTCAAGGGCTGGCTGGCTGGAGTCCCTGAACAATGGCATTCTTGGCACGACCTTCTGTGCTGTCCCCATGGACACCAGTAGCATGAGTGGTGGAAACACACCATCCTCAAATGGCTCAGTGGGCAACAGATATCAATGGGAAAGGTGGTCAGGGCATGGGAAGAACACATCATGGATGCCCCATGGTAACTGTAGTGGACAGAAGTGTTTGTAGTACATTTCCCCCCGGAGACCCTCAAAAATAAGTGAGTTAGATCTGAATTGGGGGATTGGGGTGGGGAGATGAGCCTCTGAAACTTAAAGATGCAAGACAAAGTCAGCGAAATGTGGGTTATTTATCACCATTTATGTGACACCATTTCACCCACAGCCCAGGAAGATCTGAGAAAACTCAGGATCATAGCATTAGATTTACTTTAAAAAGTTAAGGGGCGCCTGGGTGGCGCAGTCGGTTAAGCGTCCGACTTCAGCCAGGTCATGATCTCGCGGTCCGTGAGTTCGAGCCCTGCGTCAGGCTCTGGGCTGATGGCTCAGAGCCTGGAGCCTGTTTCGGATTCTGTGTCTCCCTCTCTCTCTGCCCCTCCCCCATTCATGCTCTGTCTCTCTCTGTCCCAAAAATAAATAAACGTTGAAAAAAAAATTAAAAAAAAAAAGTTAAAAAGTGAAGGAATAAAATAACCTGGGAAAACTAAAATGGAATTCCCTACGGGACTGTCCTTCAAAGCCCTCTCTACAACAAGATATTTATGACACGTCATCTACTAAAAGAAATAGCTTATAATTTAGCATGCTGAGATTTTTCTAGTAATTCAACAAAGTAGAATGGAACAACAGAAAGCTTCCAGGGCTATAGGTCTGAAAGTCACCTTTATAAAATCAGTGGCTTTGGGGAGATAGGCACAGAAATCTTGCCAGTTTGGCTTGAGCTCATTTGAGAAAGAGGGGGACCAGCATTTTCAAAAGCTTACTCTTAGCTCTGCATTTCCCATGGAGCGCTTGACCCAATTGTGAAATGACACATTTTCCACAGCCTGGTTGGGATTAACACGACTGGATATATAGCAAATCAATTCACCCATGGAATGGACATCAACCTAGCCAAGATCTTGCCCATTCTTATACGTGATGAGGTACTGAGTTTTAAATTGAAGCTGATTAGTCATTAAAAAAAAAACAAAAACTTAAAACATCTTAACTATGTTTACAGATACTCTTATGACACCCAGGAGACATGAAATGAAGGATCGTTTGTTCACTGGAAGATGAGGACTTGGGGAATTAAATGTTTTTCAAACATAAACTTTCAAGTAAACTAAATCCAGTAACCAAACTCCCTATGTGATAGGAATTGTCCAAAACGGTGAACAAAACCTTTGGAGATAGACACTGTTGTTATCCCTATTTCATAGATGAAGAAATGGAAGCTTGGCAAGCTTAAGTCACTTGCCTAAGATCCCACAGCTAGTAAGTGGCGGGCCAGGGATTGAAGGCAACGCGACTAGAGAACCCACGTGGGAAACCAGGGTAACTAGATAGCTTCCTAGTTTCTACTACCTCTTTTCTTTACCTAGCGTGTAAAGGACTGTCTTAGTGTCACCTCTGGTCCCATCTATCTCTGCTCTTACCTTTCAAATACCTACCTCCTTCTCTAGAAGTAAAGTCTAACTGGCTTAGCTTGGATCAGTGTCCACATTTCTGTTGTGGGGATGTGGGCCAGAAAGTCCCTCAGAAGCACCTACATCTTAATGAGTTCTTTATAGTCAGGATGTGAATAACAACCATAAACAATGCTTTTAGGGAAAGGACAAGTGGGGAGGATTACCAGCATTGATAAGCTGTCATGTGCCAAGCACTCTGCTAAGTGTTTTAAATACAGTACCTCACTTATTTTTATAACACAAGGAATAAATGAGATTGAAGATTATCAAACACAATTGCCAGCGTGGGGGCACTTGGCTGGCTCAGTTGGTAGAGGATGTGAGTTTCACGCTTGGGGTTGTAAGTTGAAGCCCTATGTTGGGTGCAGAGGTTACTTAAAAATAAAATCTTTAAAAAAAAAAAAAAGAAAGAAAAGACAATTGCCAGTGTGAAAGAACAAGGACAACGCAGGACAGCAGAATCTGCCAATGGCCTAACGGGAGTGAGGAAAAGGAGGATCCAAAAGGAGGAGTACTGAAAATTTACATTAGATTTACATTTTTCTTAATTTATATTTTGAATAGGTATTGTACACAATGGTAGACATTTCAAAAGGCACCACAGAGGGCATTTTCTGTATGTTGATTTATCTGGTTTATATCGTCAAAACAATTTATTCATTGGGACCATAAGCTTTTTTTTCATAAGAATTTTGTAGTAGATATCTGTCGTTTGTGTGTGCCCCAAATCTTTCCTTTGTAGTTCTTCTATATCATGAACTCTCTTTTCCATAGATAGAAACAAACAAACAAGGACAAGACATTTCTCAACATCCTTTGCTGTCAGGATATAGACATTTGACTATCTTCTAGCAAAACCCCCCAAACTAAGCATGACTTGGAATATGTGCAAAAGGTTGCAAACACATCATTCTTTTTTTTTTTTTTTTTCAACGTTTATTTATTTTTGGGACAGAGAGAGACAGAGCATGAACAGGGGAGGGGCAGAGAGAGAGGGAGACACAGAATCGGAAACAGGCTCCAGGCTCTGAGCCATCAGCCCAGAGCCTGACGCGGGGCTCGAACTCACAGACCGCGAGATCGTGACCTGGCTGAAGTCGGACACTTAACCGACTGCGCCACCCAGGCGCCCCCACATCATTCTTTGAATAAGTGTGGACATAGGGGCATGTGGTTTTCTGCAAGAATTGTAATGGGAATGGGGTCCTGGTCAGTCCTGGCTTTACAGACGTGGAGCATCACCTGGAAGCCATACCAGGATTTCTGCGATAGCACCCTTATCATGTGTTTGGACATCTGTGGCGCAGTGGGACATTATTCCTGGCTGCTTTGCTTCAGACTGTGTGACATCCAGGCCTTGTTTCTTGGCTTTCCCAGAAATTCTGATTCATCTCATGTAGTAAGTTTCTACTGAAATTAGCTAGAGGGGATTCTTTCTCTGAAAGAGACCCCAAAGTACTGGGAAGCTGGGATTGAAAAAGTGACCCGGTTGGATTTGAAAGCAGTAAGGATGAGAAACAGGTAACATGCCAGTACCGAGCGGCAAAAAAAGTCACTATAACTATTGTAATAGAAGGCAGGGCGATATTACCCCTGCCTCGCTTTAGACAGATGCACCAACAGATTATCTTGGGACGCCAAAATTACAGTGAGACCAACCCCCTGCTCCCCAATCTCCTCTCTGCTCCCCAGGATTTATAATGGGAATGAAGGAGAACCTGTTCCACGTCTCCCGGAGCTCTGAGTGAAATCCAAGAATATAAAAGGGGGTCAAAGAGAGGATTTGGAGAAGATAGTTCAGATTTTTTTGCAGAGGCTTTTGCTCTGCTTTAACCCCTCTCCTCTTTGAACTTCAGCCAAAAGAGGCTAGGCACACACAGCTGGATATCCAGGGGCAGCGTTGAAAGACACCACCCAGAAGAGACAGCCATCCACTTGAATCAAGGGAACTGCAGGAGAGGGGCCTGCAGGGGACCTCCAAAATTCCTATGCAAGAGCCCTGAGACAAAGAATTAGCTTGAGCCATCCTAAAGGCTCTGAGGAGGCACCAGCTTTAATCATTTCCAAGGCCCAGAGAACATGAAGCCACAACTCACTTGCCCTTCTCTCCATCTCATCTCTACCCTACCTTCAGCCTTGGAGGAGAAAGAACACGACAGCCAGCAGGTGGAGGTGAAGGTAAGTGGGGGAGAGAAAAAGCCTTAGAGGCTGTCAGAAGTTTCATCCTGGTGGAGAGGAGGATCCTCTTCTCCTCCAGCCTCTGAATGAAGCTTAAAGAATTAGTGGAAAGTACATATAAAACTGTGTTTTTTAAAAGTAATGTCTCGACCCAACACGGGGCTCGAAATCACAACCCCAAGATCAAGAGTCTCATGCTCTACCGACTCTGCCAGCCAGGCATCCCAACATAATATTGCATTTTGATTATATCATGAGTTGTGCTCATAGTAGTCCGTGGCACCCAGTGACGGAACAGCAGAAATATCCCCTCTAGTCACACAGAGTGAAGTGCCTGGGAAAAGCAAGACTCTGGTGGGTGGCAGCAGGAGGAAGATAAATGCTATGAGGTGAGTGGTTTCACCTAACTGCAAGATCGCATTTAAAGAAAAAAGAAATCACGGGCTTAGGGTTTAAATTCTGGCTTCAAAGCACGATCGGTGAATGAGGAAGCTTCTGTGACTACCCTAAAATACTTTTTATGTCACTCAGGCAGAGGGCTAATGAAGCCAAAAATCAGAGGAGATGGATCCTGAAGACTGATGAATTACAACACAGATTGGATGCACAGTCGAAACAGGCCTTTCATGGTATTTATTTGGAAAAAGTGGTTCTTCCCCTGAGTACTGGGATGGAGATACTTCATAGTGTCAGATAACCCTGAAACTCACAGAGTCTCCTGCGCTAACAAAAGCAGCCTTTCCTCCCATTCTGATGAGGTTGGCCCTGTCGTATTCAGAAACACCGCAAGTGCATCGAGTGGTCGCCTTGCAAGGGGAGATCCTCATGGCCCACCCCACCTCTGTTCACTGACTGCAGACACACCACTAGAGTCAGATTCCAGCGTGCCCTGAAGTCAAAATCAGACCTGGGGCAAGAAGGCTTATACACCCAAAGCATTGTGAGGTGATGGGCAAGAAGAATTCTGAGAGTGTTGGCAAGAGAAGAAAATGATTTCAGATCATATCAAATTTATCTTATAGATGCCCTCACCAAAACTTCTGGATTCAACATGCTAGATGAAACAACCGGAACAGGTTTAAATCTCTTGCTTGGTTGTCAGACACTGAGTGTTTGTGGTAGCCCGTGCACATGAAGTTCAGATGCTATACTTCCTTAATGAGAAGGGAATCCAAAGACTTAAGGAGAAAGGAATATTAGAGTGGATTTATAATACCTGAACTACTCACCCAGAAAGAGGGGGAAAACAAAACAAAACAAAACAAAACACAGCACCCACATAGTGGGGAGAAGAGTATTAACATTCTGGAAAAAGACTGGCCCTCTGCAGGCCAAGGATGATAGTGGGAGATACTTCTATGGAAAACGGTTTCCTGAAGAGGTCCATGTGAGCCTTAACCTTCAGAGGCAGCCAGGTCCTGATTCCCGAAACAGGCAGAGGCTTAGGTGTGACTGAGGGTACCTAATAGATCCTAGGATCTTTAGGGCTAAAATACACGGCACTAAAATGTTTGCATTTTTTTTTTTTTTTTTGCATTAACTTGTCAAACAACAACGCAATCTAAGTTTGGGGAACAGTGAACTGACTTGAGCCACGATGATGCAGAGTCAGTCTTCATCCAATTCCCAGACCTGAGTCACCTTCCAGACTCAGAGCCCCTTGAATAAAGGGAAGACCAGAGGCTCTTGAGGACATCCCCACAATAGCACCTCAAGGGTAGACCAACGACTTCCTCCTTTTCTTTAATAAAGGCACTTGGAACCATTTGCCAGGGCAACTGGGCCCTGAGCAAAGGGACTTAAACAGGACTCACAGGGTCATTCTTGTCTCCGAGCTAATGCTAATCCCCAAAGACTCCAAACGCCACCTCTGTTTATCTGGTAAGTATAAGCAAATTTATGGCAAACAGGTACCAACAGGGCTCACTCACAGTAGTGAGCATTAGTGGATCCTCGAACCCATTGTATAGTTATTTCCTTGGTTCTTGAGTAGTTGCAGTTGAAGTCCGAGCAGAATAGTCACACTGGCTCCCTGATCTGTGATGTGAATCTTACCATGGTAGGAAGGGTTAAATGGAAGCCTCTGGAATGATCCCTCTGTACTGAAATAATAAAGATGTTTTGGGGGCACCTGGGTGGCTCAGTCTGTTAAGCATCCAGCTTTTGATTTCGGCTCAGGTCACGATCTCACAATTTGTAAGATGGAGCCCCGCATCGGGCGCCACACTGACAGCACAGAGCCTGTTTGGGATTCTCCCTCTCTCTCCTTCTCTCTCTGCTCCACCCCCACTCGTTCTCTCCCTCTCTCAAAATAAATAAATAAACATTTAAAAAGTAATAAAGATGCTTTGTACATGTTAAGTCATGTGATCTTCACAATAATCCTACGATATAGGGTCTGTTATCATCTCCTTCGGCAGATGAGGAAACTGAGGCGCAGAGAAGCTAAGTAATTTGCCCGAACTGACACAGCTGGTAAGACTGGATTCAAACCAGGCAGACCCTCCACCGAGTAAAGATCCCTGGTCAGCTGAGAAGCCTGCTGCTGAGAAAAGGAATAGGAAACAGGTGGTAGAGGAAGGGTGCTGTAAACACCGATGGTGCGTTTGTGAATGCCATAGAAGCAAGGGTAGTGGTGCCTGTTCACAGTGACAGGAATATGGAGAAGTGGTTAAACACACAGAATTGGAAGTCAGGCTGCATGGGTTCAGATCTCAGATTCACTGCAGAGGACTCTGGGCAAGTTTCTTCTCTCTGGCTCAATTTCCCCCATTTGTAAAATGATAGTCCCTGCTTAGTAGAGTTATTATGAAGAGTAAATGAGTTAACAGATAAATAAAGTACCGGAGGGTAGTGTTTGCTGTTATCACCCTCCTTGATTTATCATGTACACTTTTACCCAATTAGGTGATTTTATATTTTATATCCTTTCGTTCTTCTATTAGTTTATATAGGTTGTATTAATGATGATTAACCTTAAACTTTAGTCCATAGGTCATGGAAATAACCAAATGGGCTCGTTACTCACCGTAAGAAAGAATGTCCAGTAGTCAGAAATCCTGAACTTAGAGCCAGAATCAGACTTGGCTCTGACTTTAGTTCCCTCCTCCTGGAGAGAAGGTATGTTCTCATTTTTACAAGGAATAGTGGCATTATCTCAGGTTACAGGAAACTGCATGGCTTAACAGCAGATTTTCTCCAGATGCTTCACTGAAAAAAGCAATTATGATTATGGCAGGTATTCAATGATATGAATCCATAGTATCCAACTCATTACGATACTGGTCACTGACTGAAATGCCGATGGTAGGATTAAAGTGCAGAGTTTATATGGTAATTATTGGTTTAATATCTTTCCGATGTGTTTTTTCCAACACCATCCACCAATTCTCCAATTCTCAGCAGACGCTGACTGGGTGTTCTACAAATTTAACTCAATTCTGACACTATCTACCTGCAGATAAGCGTTAGATCTCACAGGTTAAGGGTTCAGTCCCACAAGACTGCCCCGACTTCAGACGCCAATTGAAGGTCTAGGCTTTTGCCCGAGCTTCTGACCAACTAGCTATAAATTAGAGAGTCCCATAGCTCCTTCCTCAAGTCTAATTTGCTAGAACAGCTCACAGTACTCAGAGAAACATTTCCTTACATTTCCCAACTTATTATAAAGGATAGGAATGAACAGCCAGATGAAGAGGTACATAGGGGGAGATCTGAAGGGTCCTGATCTCAGGAGCTTCTTTCCCCATGGAACTGGGGTGCACCACACTCCCAGAATGTGAATATGTCCACCAATCATCAAATCTTGTTGCTTAGCAGTATTCATAGAGTTTAATCTGCAATAACCCCTCCTCTCCTTCCCAGAGGTCGATGGGTGGGGCTGAAATTTCCAAACTTTTAATCGCTTGATCTTTCTGGTGGCATCGCCATCCTGAGGCAATTTAGGGGGTCCCACCCTTAGTCACCTCATTGACATAAACTCAGGCGTGCTTAAAAGGGGCTCCTTCTGAATAACAAGACACTCCTATCGCTCAGGAAATTCTAAGTGGTTTAGAAGCTCTGTGCTAGGAACCAGAGATAAAGACCAAATACATACTTCTTGGTATAAATCACAATACCACAGTCATTTATTTCATTAGATTGCAAGTTCCACGAAGACCCATTTTTTTCTCTCGTTCACCAAGGTATCTCCAGAGCTAGTGCAGGGTTCTGCACATGTCATTATCTCAATAAATTTTGGCATTGATGACCCATTGGCTTGAATATAATAATATCTATTGCTGGATAACAGATTATTGCAAATTTAGCAGCTTAGAACAGCATACATTTATTATCTCACGATTTCTGTGGGTCAGGGGTCCAGGCATGGATTCGTTGAGTCCTCTATGCCAGGGACTCATCTGAAAGCTACAATCATAATATCGGCAAGAGCTGCCGTCTTACTTCAACATGGGGAACAATCCACACGATTTCTGGCAGAACTCAGCTCCTTGTGGATGGTTGGGCTGAGGGCCCCAGTTTCTTACTGGCTGTCGGTTGAAGATTCCCCTCAATTCCTGCTATGTGGCTCTCTTGGTAGGAGAGCTCAGAGTGGCAACTTGCTTCATCAAAGCCAGCAAGGAAAAGGGGCTGTCAGTAAGGTGGACATTGCAATCTTATGTAACATACCAATGTACATATTCTGACATACACTCCATTACCCGTTGGTTAGAGGCAAGTCACGGGACCCACCCACACTCAAGGGCAGAGAATTATACAGGAGCATGGACACCAGGAGGCAGGGGTCATTGGGTGTCATCTTAGAGTCTGTCTGCTTCAATAACTCACCAGTAAACACCCTCATCAAATGAGCTAAGCTGTAGCCAGCCTTTCTTTAAAGAAGGGAGGATAGTTAATGTCTGTGAAATGCCAGAGGGTCCTCATTAGCTCAGTCTTCACTATCTAAGTCCCCGCTGTTGTCGGGTTGCATTGGGAAGCAAAGGCCATCTTAAGCAGAAAATATTCACTAATATCAAATTGGTCCCCACTAAACAAACATTTCTCCTAATGACGCTAGTAAACGTCCCTGCACGTCTCATTTTGCCAAAGCTGCCTCTTGCTACTTGTGTGAGTCTGTGATGCAAATACTAGGGAGCCAATTGCACAGGTGCTACAAAAGAAAATCGTCTCAGTACCAGAAGCGTACGGGAGGCTCTCGGGAAAACTGATGAAGCCTTCAAATAATTTTGCAAAACTGATTCTTGTTTTGATCATCTTGGGCAATTTGAGTGTAAAAGACTATACATAGGGGGTGCCTGGGTGGCTCAGTTGGTTGAACATTCGTTCGACTCTTGGTTTTGGTTTAGGTCATGATCTCATGACTCATGGGTTAGAGCCCCACATCAGCACAGAGCCTGCTTCAGATCCTCTGTCTGCTTCCGTCTCTGCCCCCCACACCCCTTAGAAATAAACAAACATTAAAAAAAGGCTATATATCCTACTATCATACCATTTTTGGATAAATATAAGGAAAAAAATCAGCAAAATGTATCTCTTTTTTTCATTCCGAGAAAATTTCCTGGATACAAAATAACCTAACCTTAAATATGAGAGAAAACAACACTGTCCCATAATTTTTTGTTATTTTTACTAATTACAAATTTGGGTCTGATGTGAGCTGTGCCTGGTTCAAATCCTATGTCAATTACTAGCCATATGATGTTAGACAAGTGATTTAACTTTTCTGTGCCTGTTTACACAAATGTAACATGGAGAGGCTGGTAATAAGGTACCAGTGTCACCTATCATGCCATTTGATCCTACTGACAATCCTGTGAGGCCAGTGTTGATGCAGGTGCCTTTGACAAAGTAAGTGACTTGCAGTTGGGGTGAGATGTCCAGATGTCCTTTTTTGCCTCCAAAAGGCTGGGCTTCGGCAGCACAAAGCAGAGTGGCCAAGTAATTAAAGTCAGGGGATCTGCAAAGTTTAGGATACCTTCCTTTCTAACTGGTTTTGGGAAAAGTCCATCTAACATGAATCTACCTATAACAAAGACCAAATAATACGCTGCACCTTACAAGATGCGAGAGCATATAAATAACTTGCCAAAGGTCAATAGATTGGAAGTGGTGGATTCAAAGCCAGGTGTAAGTAGCTCCAAAGCCCAATCTGATGCTTTTTTTCCTACACTGCCCCTGGCACAGCCCTATGGATTGGAGGATGGGCAGGGAGCACGGGCCTGACTCGGGGAAATGCAACAGCATTCGGAAAATAAAGGGTCAGATCAATAGCTAACCCAAGAAAATCACTAGCCTTGCTTTCCCCTCCCCTCCTCAACTATCCCTTTCATCTTTTAGCTTTCCCCTGCCTCCACCCCCACTGCTTATGTTGCTCCAGGATGCTGCTTGAGAAGGTTTTTGAACAGCACCCTTGAGATCTTAGGAAAAGAGAAACAATCTAAATCAAAACAGCAAATAAATCAATATCAAACCATCTTCCAGCCGTTCTGTTTGAATAGAGAGAGAAACCCAAAACGAGGCCCAGGAGTGTTGGAGTTCATCTTCAAAACACAGTGCACGCAGTGTTCATTCTTACTGAACCAATGGAGGGAGACAGAATCTAAAGGAACTGAGGGGAGGGTCATTGCTTGATGGATCAATGACACAAACATAAACGGCCGAATCCACAAAACATGCAACACAGGAGACTGAGGTGCTGTTTGGGGGCTATGAAGGATCCACAGCACCTTTGGAACTTGGGATTCTGAGCATGAAGATAGGCCTTCCTCTTGGCAAGTTACAGCATCTCTGCTTCTTCAGACGTGAAGTAGAGAATAAAATCCTTGGAGGTCAAGCTTGGAAAGGAAAAGGAAATGCAATGCCGGAATCCAAGTGGTATCGCCTTGGAATACAGTCATTCCGTGGCTGCTGCAGGTACAAGCTGAAGGCTAAAATCAACTCCTGCTGCTGCGGGGATAATCTGATTCAGCTTTGACTGAAACTAAGCGACTATAGGTAACATGCTACATGGTATTTACTTCTGTCTCATTGACAAAAGCACATGGAGAATTCAAAATCCTGGGCTTATACTACGGTTCTCAATAAAATGATGAAAGGGGATTGGAGAATCTTTACACCCCAGAAACCTCAGAAAAACAAAGAGCAATGGATAAATGGGCAAATGGGCAAATGGATAGTGGGCAAATATCTTGGGTTAAAAATTCTTAGGTTAAAAATATCTTAGGTTAGAAGAATTTCTAACCTAAGATCACCACAGTTTGACTATTTCAAATAACCTGGTGACTAGTTTGAATATTTGAGGATAAAAAAACTCTCCAATATAGCTACAATTAATTACACATGTGTTAAAACTTTCAAAACTATATATACCCTCTAGGGGCTCCGTCAGTAGAACATACAACTCTTGATCTCGGGGTTGTGAGTTTGAACCCCAATGTTGGATGTAGAGACTACCTTAAAAATAAAAATCTTAAAAAATAAAATATTTAAATGTATATATATAACCTTTAAATATAAATATATATTTATATATATATAACCTATAACCCTCAATCTATAATGTCTACAAAGTTTGTAAAATGTTTGTTACATGTATTAAATTATAAACTACATGTATTAGAATATGATAGGAAATTAGATTTTCTTACTATCATATCCCCTAGAAGCACGGGATTGGGATGCGCACGGTTTGCTGAAGGAGTACGCTCAGGGGAAAGGGAGTGAGGGAGGACAGGGCAGGAGAAAGAGCTAAGCAAAGGCAGGGTCTCAGTTGGAGATGAGCTTCAGAATGATCCCACAGGGAGCTCAGCAGCATAAACGGGTTCTCAGAATTGGTCCCATGTTGCGGTGAGGGAGCCAGTCTTCCATACCTCTATGTCAATCAGTCATTGGATGCTGGTTACCACTAGGGGCGGGTGTAATTTCCTGGGTGGGGTGGTTCCCTGTGGGCTGAGGGCCCCTTATTTGGAGAAGGGGGGAGCTGTGAATGTTTAGCAGCTCAAACTCATAGTACCTGGGGGCTAGGGGCACGAGCCAGGAAAAGGCATGTATTAGTACCAGCAGCATTAGTATAAACTCGTTATAGCTGCAAAATAAACTCACTTGCCTTGGGATGATTAACCCACTGTCTAGAACCTCATTAGCTTTGTGTTAAGGAATCTTACCTCACTGTCAGTACATTATAGATTTCTTGGTGGTCAGTCACTGGTATTAGCTTCCTCCATTTAAGCCTGTTTGAGAGGTGCCTGGGTGACTCAGCCAGTTAAGCATCTGACTCTTGACTTCAGCTCAGGTCACCATCTCACAGTTTGTGGGTTCAAGTCCCGCATTGGGCTCTGCGCTGACAGTGCTGAGTCTGCTTGGGATTCTCTCTCCCTCTCTCACTCTCTCTCTCTCGGCCCTTCCCTTGCTCACATTCTCTCCCAAAATAAATAAATAAACTTAAACATTAAAAAAGCCTGTTAGAGATAAATACTTTGGCAGATTCCAATCCAAATACAATAGGACTCTATTTTTCCACAGCTATAGACAAAAACAATTCAAAAGGGGTAAGAGTAATATTAAAAATCAGACAGTGAAAAAACTGGATGAAAATAAAATTAAGTATTTGCCATCATTCTCAAAGGGGGATGATTTTTTGAGCTTGGAAGTAAGGAGAAAAAAAAATCATAAAGGAAAAGATTCAGTAGTTTTTACTGCATAAAAACATAAAACTTCTATCCATCAGGGAAAAAGAAACCACTCTGCATAGACAAAGTCAAATAGTAAACAATAATTAGGAAAGAATGTTTCTGCAAATTTGAAAAAAAAAAGAAATCTGACAAATAAAGATTACTAATTTGGCAAGGGGAGCATTTCACAACATGCTCCTTGCCAGATCCTGGAATAAAATCCTCACCCAGCAAAAGGGTTTGAAAAGGGATTAAAATATCCCTTTTCAAGTGCAACCTGGGACTAATCTCGCACGAGTTACTTCATTGTTCTCTACCTCAGTTTTTTTATCTGCAATATGGGGATAATGATAAGATGGGGATAATAACAATACCTACCTCTTTTTTGTTATTGTTCTTCGGGCTGCAAGAACCAGATGGTCTACTAAAAATCAACTGCCCATGCTTATAAAAAGAGGGAGGCAAGAGTTAGAAAGAGAAAAGGGAGCTACTGTGGGCACCAGAGCACAAATACCAGGGAAAATGATTGGAGGGCCGTGTATCCTGCTAGATTCCACCAGGCCCTGGCGTGAAGCTGTCCTTGGCAGAGCTAAAGCTCTAGAACTTAGGTCAGGGAGCTGCCACAGGACCCTTGACACCCAGAGAGAATTCCTCCTTACCTATTATGACACACACAAAATCTGTTTCTTCTCAGGCTCCCTTTTTGTTAGATGCAATCATGAAACCAAATCCCACTCTATAGAGTATGGCAGGAAGTGATGTGCACCATTTGTGGGCAGGCACACATCATGTTCTTTCACACTCTCCTTTCCTTTTCAACAGCTGGAAACTGGATGTTAGTGACTCAACTTGGGCCACGCAGCTGAGAACAGGTCCTGTGATAGGGCAGAGCCACGAGGTGGAAAGAGTTTAAGTCCCAGGTTGTTCTGCGGAGCAGAGCTACCTACCGACTGGGAACACACACACCAGTTTCATAAGCAAGAAGCAAACTTCCATATTCATGCCACTAAATTACTGGGAGTTGGGACTGGTTACAATTCGGTCTGCCTTAACACAGCAACGTTGAGCTAAACCTGTTCATAAACACCCTTTCCTACAGAAACATCCTGGGCACTGCAGAACAATGACTCTACCAACAAAAAGTAGGCCACGACACACGCATGTTGGAGGCCAAACGTACAATTCGAAGGCTGTTGTCAAAAGAGTTTTGGCCCCAAATATTTCCGCTCTTGGCCTATAAAAAAGATTGACAAACTTTTTCTACAAAAGGACAGAGAGTAGATGTTGTAGGTGGCTTTGTGAACTATACAGTCTCTGTTGAAACTATTCATCTCTGCCATTTTGTAGCACAAAGATTGTCACAGGCAATGCCTGAAACAATGGCCGTGGCTGAGTTCCAGCAAGTCCTTATTTTACAAGAGCGGGATGCAGGGTGTATTCGGCAGCAGGCCACAGCTTGCTGACCTCTAGCCTACAAGGATCCCTAGAATTCCCACTGTTAGAGAATCATTTGTTTGGCTTATACCTAGCAAAGTTATTAAAATATAAATAGGTAGTAAAGCAAATGGTGAACTCTTCCACTCTTGGTGTTTTAATGACCGCCTTATGATGTACCTCCTTTTCTCGAGGAAGCAACATTATAACAGGTGGACATTCCTGATAAGAGCCTAAAACTAAACTTTTATTAAAATGATGAGCATCAAATTTAATTAGTAACTCTTTAATTGCCTAGCTTAAAGCTTTCTAAGATAGATAAACATCAATTTCACAGGACAACTGTTGGAAACGTACCAGTGTTATTTAAGATATTTCTGGAGAAAGTCATGATAACGGGTTGGCCACTGCGGTCCAGATGCTGATCTAGGTACTTTAAATGCATTATATCTAGTCATCACAGAAACTCCCAAGACACCTTCCAGAGGGGGAAATTGAGACTTAGAGAGGTAAGCAATTTGTCTAAGATAGCATAACCGATAAACTGCAGAGGTAAATGTGTTTAGATTCAAAGCCTCTATGCTCATATCACAGCCTCCTGGCTTGGAAATTGAAGGACATGGGCAAAAATTCTGATGGAAAACTAGTGGCTGGCCAGGAGAGAAGGCCACTTGGTTCTGGACCTTGAAGTATAGGTTTCTGTGGTCAAGAGCATCGGGAAGCAGAAGTGTGGTCACTGTGTGTTGTGAAAAGGTCATACCATGAATAACTAGCTGAATATGCCAAGTGTGGATTGTTTTAAATATAATGGGGGGCCTACAAAGAGCAGATATGAAATTGTTACATTTCCTGAGTACCTACTATGTGTCAGGCATCATTCCAAGTACTTTACATGGATTTACACCGATTCTATCGTGCAATCTGCACAAGACCCTTCTGATGTAAGTACTATGATGATCTCCACTGTATAGTTCAGGAATTGAGGCACAGAGAGATGAAGCAATTTATCCAACGTTTAGAAATAGCAGAGCTTGGGGCGCCTGGGTGGCGCAGTCGGTTAAGCGTCCGACTTCAGCCAGGTCACGATCTCGCAGTCCGTGAGTTCGAGCCCCGCGTCGGGCTCTGGGCTGATGGCTCAGAGCCTGGAGCCTGTTTCCGATTCTGTGTCTCCCTCTCTCTCTGCCCCTCCCCCGTTCATGCTCTGTCTCTCTCTGTCCCAAAAATAAATAAACGTTGAAAAAAAAAAATTAAAAAAAAAAAAAAAAAAAAAAAAGAAATAGCAGAGCTAGGGGCACCTGGGTGACTCAACCCGGTTAAGCCTCTGACTTCAGCTCAGGTCATAATCACACGATCTGTGAGTGTGAGCCCCGCATCAGGCTCCATGCTGACAGCTCAGAGCCTAGAGCCTACTTCAGATTCTGTGTCTCCCTCTCTCTGCCCCTCCGCCGCTCACACCCTCTCTCTCTCTCTCTCTTTTTCTCTCAAAAATAAATAAACATTAAAAAAAAAAAAAGGAAAGAAATGGCAGAGTTAATGTTAACTTTGTCAAGTCTCAAAGCTCACGTCTTAATTCCTATGCTATATGGCTCCCCAAAACAGCAAATAGCAAACATCCATGTGGCTGTAATCATTATCACTGTCTTGCACAGCAGGTGCCCATTCCTATATCCAATTGGCCTGGAGTCTTTACTACACTTGGGAAAACCTCTCTCTCATTTTTATGTCTCATAGATGTAGATAGCTAGCGTGATGCAATGCTAAGAGGAAGGATAGTGGGACTGTGGAGCCAGCCTTAGAGATGAATTCTGCCTCTTTAAATTACTGGCTTAGGAATTACTTAACTTCCCTGAGAGTCCATTTTCTCAGCTGAAGAATAGGTTCATATCAACTTATTAAGGTAACACTATATGCCATGTAATGCCTATTAGGTCAGCAGGTAACACCTAACAGATAATACCTATTAAGGTGATTATCTAATACCATGCCTAGCACGTAGCTACATGTTCCATACATGTCTGTTTTCTTCCCTCATCCACAATTCTAGTCCTGTACCTCACCTACCCCCAAGAGAGCAGAAATTGCTGAGTTGCATTTATTCTGCTGGCTGGATTTGAGCTGTCAGAGGTCAGCACTCTCCTTTCTTTTGCTAGCACTGTTCCAGTTTGCATCCTTTATGTTTGTATGCCCCTCCGCTGAAAATCTCTAAGGATTCAGAAGACTCCGGAGGGAAACATAAACCATTTTTGTTTTACTAAGAGGAAAGCTAGGACACAATGCAAAACCGATGGCTTTTCCAGAAAAATTCGAGAGAAATTCCAAATTTCCTTCCCTCCCCACAGTCCTTCCCACCATTTGAACTGCTCCCCTGGAAGCCAGATGAAAGCAGCTGGCAATCAGGAACCCCCTGCATGGTCCACAATTTTAGCAAGAGCCCGCTGGGCCTGTTTTTTCAGTCATCACATCTTCTGAAACCCTCTCAAACTGCCTCTCCTGCATGACGGTGGTTTCAACTCAAGGGTCCATTTCATTCTGAAACAATTGCCAAGCACTAGGCGTACCCAGCGTGTGGCGTTGGATAGGAGTGAGTGACGTGCTTCCTCTGATTTATGTCCGTCCAGCCCTTTGAGAAAACGCTTATTGCTAGTGATGTTGACCTCTTGTATCATACTCTATTCTTAGCCTTCAAGTGACTGATGAATCAGGCTATAATCTGACAGTAGGCTTACAGACATATTAGAGGCAAATTAAATTATGGTGCCTCAGACATCACATACATTACTAAAGAATAGAGCCAGAAAGCATTATTCCTGCCCAGCTTCAATCTGCACCCATTACAACCTAAATTTTTTTCTAAAGGACTCATTATACATATGGTCAAATACAGCTCTAACATTTCCTCTGATTTTAATCAAACCTCACAAGCCCACGTAGCTTATTCAGAAAACTGGAGCTAGAAATGATTTCTCTTGGATATTATTACGCTGTGAGCTCAGATACTGCTGGTAGAAACAATATTTTCAATCATTCAGATACATATGGAGCATCTACTCTGTGACAAGTACTGTCTTGGCACTGGGGAGACAATGGTGAACAAAAACAAGACATAATTCTTACCCTGTGGAGCTAGTTTAGTGAGAGGATAGATGGTAACCAAATAATGCAATAAATACATGGTAAAGGTTGAGTGTTGAAATTATGTTATTAGGTCTCTGATTCTGTCTCTCTCCATCCATCTCTTGACTCTGCTGTCTTCTATTTGGCCTCCTCTTCCAGCATCCTCTCCCTATGTGGCCACTCCCTAAGATGGCCACTTCCAGCTCCTGACTACTCTAGTGCTAATAAATAATGATCCTAGAGGGACGACTGTCCCTAAAGTTCCAGCAAGGTCCCAGGGAAGATGCTGATTGGCTTGGTCGAAATCACATGCTCATTCTTATACTCATATGGAGACCTGGGAAAGGAATAGTCTGATTGGCCAGCCCAGGTCACGTGCCTACTCTCGGGCTGGGGAAGGGAGGGGCAGTATGGCTAAGCAGGATTCCTATGGCATGGGAGAAGGTAGTTTCCCCAATGAAAGGATGATGGGCTAATAAATTGCCCACCAAAATGTCAGAGGGATGATGTTTAAAGTCAGTCAAGTAAAAGAAGAAAAGAAGTAGCATTTTAAGTTATGCGTTCTCTGTGTTCCATCTGGCTCCTCTAAGGGCCAGAGATGGAGGCAAGCAGCATGTTAGAGAAAGGCTTTCAGAACCACACAGACATGCTCTCAAATCCTACCTCCCTGATGTCTTAGTGTCTATGTGGCCTTGGATAAGTCATCTACTGTCTCTAAGACAGTTCCTTCACTGGTAGCATGAGGATAATAACTCCACTGTAAACAAAGAAGTACAGTGCTGGGGGAATTGGAGGTGCTTGGTGGATATGGGTATTTAGGAATCTCCCGGAAGTATCATGTTGCACAACAAACATTACAGACAGGCTCCTAACTCGTGGGGTGGAGGGAGGGAGTGGCATTTGGAGACAAGAGGAAGAAAAAAATATATAGACACATTAACAAGCATATATTCATATTCTGAAAAGTTCTCTGGTAGGAATAAACAAGAAAGCCAACAACAAAAAAAATCTGATAAGTGGAAGCCTCCTTTAGATAGGATAGACAAGGAGGGACAACCTAAGAAGGTGACGTGTGAACTGAGTCCTGAAGGATAAGAGAGATTACCACACAAAGAGTTTGGGGAGGGGGTTCTAGACAGAGAGAACAGTGAGGGCAATGGTCCTGCGGCAGGAAAGGGATGAGTGTGTCCATGGAACAGAGGGAAGATCAGTGGTTGGAATGGTGAGATTAAAGAGGTGAGTAAGCAACAGATCAGAGAGACCTTCCAAGCAATAGTATGAGTTTCAAGCTCCATTCCCAATGACATACCTGGTTAAAAGTCTAGTAGGACAATTAGAATTGTCAAGTGTAGAATAGAATGGATAATGGTATGTGTAGGGAGACCATCTAGAAGACCACTGCAATAGTCTAGATGGTAGACAATGGGCACTGAACCTAAGGCAGTGGTAATAGAAATGGGGAGAAATGGATGGACTGGAGATATGTTTTGGTTGTAGGACCAGGAATCCCCTGGGATGAATTTGTATGTGGAAGAAGAGGGAAAGGGAGGAATTAAAGATTGATCTTGACTCAGGTTTGAGCAACTACTTGGGCGAAGGTGAGACCATTTACTGAGATGGAGAAACCTTGGGAAGTAACAGGTTTAAGATACTGATTTTGAGGTGCCTATAGGGACCAAGTGGCAGGTGATGAGGCAGTTAGATGAACAAGTCTGGGTCTCAAGTGAGAGGTCAGGGCTGGGGTACAAATTGGAAGTCATGGGACCAGATGAGATCATCAGAAAAGATGGGAGATAAGAGGAGGGGGAAAGCCCCAGCCTTGAGGCTCTCCTGCACAAGTCTGCAACTCATAGAAGAAGATTCAGCAAGGAAGAGAAGCCATGACCCAGGAGGGAAACGAGAAGAGTCGAGGTGATAGCAAGGGAGAAAAATATTTCAAAAAGAAGGACGTGGTCAGCTCTGCTGAGGGCTGTGATTTGTAAAATGAGAACAAGACATGAACTTTACATTTAGAACAAAAAAAAAAATCCACTCTTTACAGCCATGTTCTCAGACTGATCTCTTTCTAAAACAGATCTGGTCTGCGCCGCCTGGGGGGCTCAGTCGATTGAGCATCCAACTTCAGCTCAGGTCATGATCTCTCCATTCATGAGTTTCGAGCCCCATGTTGGGCTCTGTGCTGACAGCTCCGAGCCTGGAGCCTGTTTGGGATTCTGTGTCTCCCTCTCTCTCTGCCCCTCCCCCAGTCATACTCTGTCTCTTTCTCAAAATTAAATAAACCTTTTTTAAAAATTAAGGGGCACCTGGATGGCTCAGTAGGTTGAGCGTCCAACTTTGGCTCAACTCATGATCTCATGGTCTGTGAGTTCAAACCACGTGTCAGGCTCTGTACTGACCGCTCAGAGCCTGGACCTGCTTCGGATTCTGTGTCTCCCTCTCTCTCTGCCCTCCCCCACTCATGCTCTGTCTCTCTCTCTCTCTCTCTCTCTCTCTCTCTCTCTGTCAAAAATAAATTTAAAAAAATTTTTTTTAATTAAAAATAAAATAAATTTAAAATACAGCACAAAAACAGACACTCAGATCAATGGAACAGAATAGAGAATCCAGAAATGGACCCACAAATGTATGGCCAACTAATAAGCAGGAAAGAATATCCAATGGAACAAAGTCTGTTCATCAAGTGGTGCTGGGAAAACTGGACAGCGACATGTCCAGTTGAACAAATGAACCTGGACCACTTTCTTACACCATACACAAAAATAAACCTAAAATGGATGAAAGACCTCAATGTAAGACAGGAAGCCATCAAAATCCTTGAGGTGAAAGCAAGTAAAAACTTCTTTGACCTCAGCCACAGTAACTTCTTACTCAACATGTCTCCAGAGGCAAGGGAAACAAAAGCAAAAATGACCTATGGGGACCTCATCAAAATAAAAAGCTTCTGCACAGCGAAGGAAACAATCAGCAAAACTAAAAGGCAACCGACAGAATGGGAGAAGATAATTGCAAATGACATATCAAATAAAGGCTTAGTATCCAAAATCTATAAAGAACTTATCCAACTCAACACCCAAAAAACAAATAATCCAGGGAAGAAATGGGCAAAAGATATGAATAGATACTTCTCCAAAGACATCTAGATGGCCAACCGACACATGAAAAAAATGCTCCACATCACTCATCACCAGGGAAATACAAATCAAAACCACAATGAGATACCACCTCACACCTGTCAGAAGGGCTAACATTGACAACTCAGGCAACGACAGATGTTGGCGAGGATGCAGAGAAAGAGGATCTCTTTTGCATTGCTGGTGGGAATGCAAGCTGGTGCAGCCACTCTGGAAAACCGTATGGAGGTTCCTCAAATAATTAATAATAGAACTACCCTATGACCCAGCAATTGCACTACTAGGTATTTATCCAAGGGATACAGGTATGCTGTTTTGAAGGGACACATGCACCCCAATGTTTATAGCAGCACTATCAACAATAGCCAAAGTATGGGAAGAGCCCAAATGTCCATCGATGGATGAATGGATAAAGAAGATGTGGTATATATATATATACACACACACACACACACACACACACACACAAAGGAGTATTACTCAGCGATCAAAAAGAATGAAATCTTGCCATTTGCAACTACACAGATGGAACTGGAGGGTATTACGCTAAGTGAAATTAGAGAAAAACAAAAATCGTATGACTTCACTCATATGAGGACTTTAAGACATAGAACAGATGACCATAAGAGAAGGGAAGCAAAAATAATATAAAAACAGGGAGGGAGACAGAACATAAGAGACTCTTAAATATGGAGAACAGAGGGTTACTGGAGGGGTTGTGGGAAGGGGGATGGGCTAAATGGGTAAGGGGCATTAAGGAATCTACTCCTGAAATCATTGTTGCACTATATGCTAACTAATTTGGATGCAAATTTTTTAAAAATAATAAATAAATAAATAAAAGAAAAATTTTTAAAATTTTAAAAATTAAAAAGAAAAGAGATCTGGTAATGTTGCTCCCTTGACGACAAGATTCAGTGGCTCACCACCAACTCCCTAGCAGGGCATATTGGTCTGCTTCTTCGCAGCTTGGCCTCCATCTGCTCTCCCCACTCCTTTGCCCGCGCTTCACAGACGGGTCCTGCCTCTCTTAGCAACACCGCTCTCTGGGTCTGTGCAGTTTCTCAGACCTGGGCTGCCCTGCCTTCCCCCCAGTGGATGCTGCACCCCTGACCCAGCCCTGATTCCACTTCCAGACTGTGTTGTTTGAGCCATTCTCTAGGATCTCACAAATCCCCTGCTGGGATCTCTAATACAACACACTCCAGATTGCATTAGAATGATTCCTGCTTGGTTTCCCCCATTAGACTATGAATTCCGTTACAGGTAGGACCTGTGGTTTGTGTATCCTTAGTGCCCAGAATAATACCTAATCTATAGTAGATGCCTACTAGGTATTTGTGGAATAAATTTCTTAAAGGCTATTATTCCAAATAGAAGTTCTAACAATTATTGACGGAAAAGCAAAGTAAAGGTGTCTTTTGTACCTGCATACACATACAAGTTCCCTTGCTCAAAAAATCATCTTAGGGGCGCCTGAGTGGCTCAGTCGATTAAGCATCTGACTTTGGCTCAGGTCATGATCTCTTGGTTCATGAGTTCGAGCCCTGCGTTAGGCTCTACGCAGACAGCTCAGGGCCTGGAGCCTACTTCAGATTCTGTGTGTGTGTCTCTCTCTCTCTGCCCTCCCCCACTCATGCTCTGTCTCTCTCTCTCTCTCAAAAATAAACATTAAGATTTTTTTAAAAATACATCATCTTAAAATGTACAAACACTCCCAGTTAAGGGCTGAATTGTGTCCTTAACCCCCAACCACCCCCAAATATGTTGAAGCCCTAACTCCAATACCTCAGAACAGACCTTATTTGGAAATAGGGTCTTTACAGAGGTAATCAAGTTAAAATGAGGCAGTAGGGTAGGCCCTAATCCAATATAACTGGTGTCCTTAGATAAAGGAAAACTTTGGACACAGAGGCAGACACACACAGAGGGAAGCCATGTGAAGACACAGGGAGAGTGCCTTGTGAGGATGGAATATTGACACAATGCGTCTATAAGCCACGGAGTGTCAGAGGCTGTCAGAAGCTAGAAGAGGCCTGGAATGGTTCTTTCCTAACACCTTCAGAGGGAGCGTGGTCTTGCTGACACCTTGATTTAGGACTTCTGGCCTCCAGAATTGTGAGGCAATATGTTTCTGTTGTTTTAAGCCACCCAGTTTTGGATACTTTATTATGGCACCCTGGGAAATTGAATGCATCCCCCAACATGGAGACAGCCCCAAATGTATTCTCTCTGCTTTATCACTCTGGCACTCCATGAACTTAACTCATTCTTTACGCTGAAGAGTGAAAAAATACAGGGAAAAAATTTTGCCTAACAGGGAATTGAGGAGAATCTCCAAAGACTTCCTTTAATCAGGGTTAAATTAATCTACATTTTGTATTTATAGTGATATTAAATTAACAGAATGTGTTTTGATAATAATGTATTCTGAAGGGTGGAATTGATTATATTAATTTGAATGCTATATTTTTATTCAGTAAAGGAAAGTTAAGCATTTCTTCTGCTCATTTTATAAACTTGGGTGAGTCTGGTTATAAAATAAAATAGTTTATTAATTAAAAAGTTACTTATGGGGGCTCCTGGCTGGTTCAGTCAATAGAGCACGCAACTCTTGATCTTGGGGTTGTGACTTAGAGTCCCATGTTGGGTGTAGCGATTACATAAAAATAAAATCTTGGGGCCCCATTGGTCAAGTGTGACTGTTGATTTAGGCTCAAGGCATGATCTCACAGTTCGTGAGTTTGAACCCCATGTTAGGCTCTGCACTGTCGGCACAGACGATGCTCTATCTCCCTCTCTCTCTGCTTGGGATTCTCTGTCTCCTTCTCTCTCTGTGTCCCTCCCCCACTTGCTCTCTATCACTCTCTCTCAAAAATAAATACTAAAAAATTTTTGTTTTAATCTTTAAAAAATAAAAATAAAAATAAACAGTTATTTATGAAAACTCTAAAGGTCTGGACTGAAACAGTGGGGCAGTGTGATGGTCAAGTTTATGTGTCAAGTGGACTGAGCTAAGAGATGCCCAGGTAGGCGGTAAAACATTATCTCTGGGTATGTCTATGAGGGTGCTTCTGGAAGAGATTAGTACTTGAATCAGTAGACTGAGTAAAGCAGTCACCAAAGCAGGTGGCATCCAATCCATTGAGGGCCCAAGTAAAACAGAAAGGCAGAGGAAGGGCAAATTTGCTCTTTGCTCGAGCTGGGATGTCTATCTTCTCCTGCCCTCGGACACTGAGGCTCCTGGTTCTTGGGCCTTTGGACTCTGACCATTGGCTTTCATGGTTCTGTAGCTTGCAGACAGCAGATTAGGGGATTTCTCAGCCTCCATAACTGCATAAACCAATTCCAACAATAAATCTTCTTTTATATATAGGTATCTTTATACATACCCTATTTTTTTCTGTTTCTCTGGAGAACTCTGACTAATACATATGGGGAGATGAAAATTTCCAGAATCCATGGGAAGGTGGCAGAGAAATTATCACTGACAGATTTGAACAGAAAAGAAAAAGGAAAAGAAGTTCATACTTTGGGGAGGCATTACTCAATCTAACCAAGAAAACAGAAGCCACTTTGAGTGTTTACATAGGGGGGATTTAATACAGGGAATTGATCACACATAAAGGAAGAGCTAAGCACCAAACAGCACAATGAAGCAAACCTGAAATTAACAACCGAAGGAGCCACTACTGCCTTAGGCTGGAGCAGATTTCTCCATATGGGCTCTATTGACAATTTGGGACAGATAATCCTGTTGTGGAGACCTGTCCTGTGCATCATAGAATGTTTAGCCTTTATCTCTGGCCTTTACCCACAAGATGCTTAGAAGCCTTGCCTACACAAGTTGTAACAACCAAAAAGGTTTCTGGACATTGCTAAAAGTCCCTTGAGTTGGGGGAGGGGGTAAGAGAGAGGAGGGGTAGACAGAAATGTTCCTGGTTGAGAACCACTGAGCTAAAGGGACAAAAGGAGGAGGTGGTGTCACCAGAACCTGGGGTCATCCAGCATCACCCAGGAAAAGCTGGAACCATGAGGCAGAGAGGTCTGTCCAATAAGAGAGGCAGGGAAATGAGGCCCCAAGAAGGAAGGGAAAGGGACAAATATCCTGGCTTCTCTCTTGCCCCCTCGATCTCCTGCAGGCTGGTGCTGCCTTCCTGACATGGAGAGCAAAGGAGAGGCATGGAATGGTTTTGAGAATGCAGGCCCAGGATCAGCACAGGGACTGACTTTCAAACTGTAGCTCTCAATGAGGACAAGATTTTAAATCTGAGGTCGAACTCTGAGATTAGTGCTCATTCAATGTGCCAGATCACCAAATGATTGCTGCACTGTCCAGACGCAGCTTATTTGTGACACCAAGAAATCCCTCACTTGTGCTGGTAACTTCCAAGGCCTTGGAAGGGCCCTAGGAAAGTGTTCAACATTCTCTCACTTTTTTGTAAAATTTATATCACGCTTCCCCTCATGCTGGGTGGAACTGGAGTGGGTGTGGATATTTTAAAGAGCTGGTTAAAGAAAAGTTGAGGTGGGTATCAGCCCTACCCTTGGGCTTGGACAACAGGGGCTCCTATCCCAGGCCCGTACTTCAGAGGGCCTCAATCTGGTTTTTCTGCTGTACCTTTCCCTGGAAATGAGAAGTCTGCAGGGTCAAGGGGATATGTCCACTCAGCATTTATGCCCTCCCATTCTTGCCCATACTTTGAGTACCTAGGACCCTAGAATTTCCTGCCCAAGTGGCCCTGAGCCTGCTTCCAGAATCTACATGGGCCTCTCTCCTCAGTCCAACCTTCTGAGAATGGGCCATGATGTAGGAATGCACGCCTCTAGGCCCAAGAGGAGGCCAAGACATGGCTGATTGCTGGAGGTTATGGATAAATCTTGGATGTGTGGACTAGAGTGTCCACAGAAGTTTGTGAGAGGTCTCTCATGGTATGGAATGAAGTTAGGAATGGGAACAGAAGGGGGGGGCATAAATAAACAATGATAACATCAATAGAAGACACTCCGACATTGAGACACACATTGTAAGCCAAAATAATAAATTGTTTCAAAGTATATCCAAAGTAGGAATTCAATTAAGAGGAAAAAACACATTTTGAGTAGAAGTAAAAAATGGACGTTTATATTGTTTGATAATCTATTTCTTCTTGATCTAACATGAAATAGTGACATCATAATCCACCATCACAATGGGGTTACATTGACAAACTGGTTAATAAGAGTCATCAGTTCAAAAAGTATCTAAGATCAGTTCTTGTGCAAGAAAACATGAAACGTGCGTGAAATCTTAACAGCTCGTATATGAAAGAAACTCAATATAGGGCTTCCCAAATTTGACAATTTAAAAAATTAACAAGACTTACCAATAACCAGTTCTGAAGCTGAAAACCCTTTTCTAATATAACAACAATTTCAAAAAATTAGTCAATCATTCTAAGGGAAAAAAGTGATTTATCTTTCTATAGAAAGTGCTATTACAAAATCACTGTCATGTAAAGGAGTGTATACAGGTATGTCACCAAAAAATATAGAGATAATGATATTCAAGAGATATGTCAAGCTGTCAAATAATGAAAATATTATTTTTCTAGATTTTTGTAGCATTTGTGAGCTTTTCAAATTCTGTAATTTGCTATCATTTCTCTTTCCATTTTAAGTATATATTCAATTTCATACTTAATTTTATATTCACAATTTTCCATTCTCTTCCCTAAGGAAGGAACCCACCTGTTCCCAAGTTGTATAAGCTTTAGTTTCCACAAAACCCTGATCTTGTCCTGGCGTCTGATTTATCATGTGGTGTTTGGGCGTGGACAGGTAAATCAAGAGTTGTTGAAAAATGACCTCTGTGCTTTTCGGAGCCAAAGACAGTTTGGGATAAAGAGGAACAATAGCTTTATTGCTTTGCCAGGCAAAGGAGGCTGAGCAGGCTATGGACTTCAAAAACTGCAAGCCAGCGCAGAGGGAGAGGCAGGGGTGGGGTGGGGGTGGGGGGGGTTATAGGGAAATACGTGATCAAGCCGGTTTGAACAGGAATTGTGTAAGTGCTGCCAGCCTTGTTAGTCGTTTTCAGGGTGGTCCCGGGTTCCTGAAATAAAAGGTTAAGGGTGGGGGGGGGCGGGGAGGTTTGTGTTTGTGGAAGAGAGCAAAAAGGTTACTTTAAAATGAAGATTTGGGCACCTGGATGGTGCAGTTGGCTCAGGGCATGATCTCACAGTTTGTGAGTTCGAGCCCCATATTGGGCTCTGTCCTGGTGGCTTGGAGCCTGCGTGGGATTCTGTTTCTACTACTCTCTTCCCCTCCCCCTCTTGTTCTCTCTCTCTCTCTCTCTCTCTCTCTGTCCCTCTCTTTCTCCCTCTGTCTCTCTTTCTCCCTCCCTCTCTCTCTTTCAAAATAAATAATAAAAATAAACTTAAAAAAGTAAAATAAAATGGAGCCTTGCTGAAGCATTAGTGCAGCCTTTTGATTTTTGTTCAACTTTATGCTTGTAAGCATAAAGGTTGTCAGGTTTCCAGAGGGGCTTGGTGGTTACGCCAGGAGAAATGTATAGAAAATTATCCGAGTGGGCAGCTCATCCTAACCCCCAAAATGTCAAGATGTATTATTTTAAGGTAAACGAGTCAGCAACTGGCACTTCCTGAATGCCATTTTCAGATGACTGAATTATGTCCTCGTTTCTCCTTGTTTCTGTTCTGTAGTCTCGGAGGCAGCTGATACAGGAGGGAGAACTGGGCAAGGGGCAGATGACTGTTGGGCTGTGACTGCACAGCTTCTCTCAAGGTACAGAGCAAAGAAAGACAGTGGTTAAAAAAACAAAGCCAAAAAAGTAACCCACAGTCTATCAGAACACGCCATCAATCCTGACAAAGAGCTGGTATGTTTGGGAGTCCCGAGAACAATCCCCAAAGCAGACAAAGGAGTGGGTAGGAGGCACCAGGAGCCACAGCAAACTGGTTTCATTTGCAAGACTATAGGCTGCGGGGCCAGACCCTTCTTCTCCTTGAACAAAGCACAGGGATTAATTCTTACTACGGAATTTATTATTTCCTTTAAAGTAAAGACATTTCACTCTGAAGTGTGTTAGGTTTCTGAGTGTTCACATTTCCTCAAAAATAGTTATCCGGATTTGAGGATGTAACTTCTACCCACGTTGGTGTACTTTAGGGACTGGTAAAAGACAGGCTGCTCGGGGCAATGCTGCTTGTCCATTTCCCAGCAAAGTTCTTTTAATTCCTCAAAAACCTTATGATTAAATAAAGTGGGTTGAACACAGGCTTTTTATCTCTTCCCCCTTCTGAAATCCCAATAACACGACTGTAAAAGAATAAACTAGGTGTAAGTCCACAAGGACAAAAAGAATGAGAGCGAAGCTGACAGCCAGCTAACGCTTCAACAACATCTGGAAGCTGTCGTCCTGAGAAGTGGGACTCGGCAGGACAGAGGGAGCTGGATCAGAAATCCTGGCTCGGCTCCTATCACTTCAAAACAGAGCAGACAGCTTTCACAAGTTAATCTTGACTTTTTTTAATATGGGAGTATTTTCTTTTATAAAGTGGATCACTTAAATTATAAAATGAGCTTTGAGGGGCCCCTGGGTGGCTCAGTCCGTTAAGCATCTGACTTTGGCTCAAGTCATGACCTCAGGGTTTGTGAGTTCGAGCCCAGCATCTCTGCTATCAGCACGGAGCCTGCATCTGATCCTCTCTGCCCCTGCCTCTCCCCCGCTCATGCTCTCTCTCTCTCTCTCTCTCTCTCAAAATAAACATTAAAAAATAAAATAAAATAAAATAAAATGAGCGTTGATTTACTAAACAGTGGCAGTTAACCAAAGGCAAGTCAACTGTTACCCTGGATCCACTCCCTGGCCAAGTTTTCTTCCCGGGGAGATTGGGCCAGCAAATCCCCCGCTCAGGCAGGGCTCGGGTGCCAGACGGCAAGCCAAGCCGAGGCAAAAGGGAAGCAGCTCTCTCTGAATCACATAGGCTGAGGGAAGAAGGGAAGAGCGGTTTCTCCAGGGGAAAATGGGGGTAACAGTAAGAACAGCTCATACATAAACTGTGTGTCAAGCAGTGTTCAGAACACTTTATACACATTAACTCAGTTAATTCTCATAACAGTCATGTGCTGGAGGTACACATATCCCTTCACTTTACGTGTAAAGACCTGAGACACAGCGTTTAGGTACATTCCCCAAGGTCAGTTAGTGAGTGGCAGAGCTGGGGATGAGCCCAGTCTGGCTACGGTGAGGAGACATGGACCCCGGGTGGCAAAACCATAACAGGTCTACCACAGACGGAGCCATGAATCATGTTCCAAAATTTTCATTAAATTGTGTGCACTGTATACAGTGTTATCATATTGCTGACAGTTACAGTGTGGGACAAGAAAATGACATAATGCTAAGCCTGTTCTTCCTGAGCAGCAGCAGGACCCCTACAGACACAAGTCTGTGACAGTCTGAATAATGGCCCCCAAAGATGTGTCCCAATCCCTGGAACCTATTCTCTTATACGATAAAAGGGACTCTGCAGTGTGATTAAGTAAGCGTCTTGAGATGGGGATTCTCTCATCCTCACAGAAGACTCTGGGCCCCTTGCACCTTCTACAGCACAGACCACGAGGAGCTCACAGACTAAGACACACCCTTCTGCAAATGCTGCATCACTATTCCAATCACTAGTGAGAACTTGTTCACAAAGGTGAGGGGGACCTCAAACAAATCTGTCCCTGAGCTGTGATACTAAGTGAAAGTTGGCACTCATCCTACACTACGTTGGATACCCATATGAGAAATAGTTTATAATCACAAGACAGAAAGTTCTCCCATTAAAAACAGGACAAATATAGTAAGGCATTTGTAGGGTTCAAATGCCAATAAAAATTGATTTTGTTCAGGGATCAGAATTTCTACACTGCCAAAGACTTTGCTGTGGTTTTGAAGAAAGAATCGTGAATAACGTCTGGGTCGGTTATGCCTAGAAAAAGGATGAATCTTGATTAGTCATGGATGGGGGCTGGTGTGTGATAAACAGTCCACATGTTCTCTTGGTGGAAATCATGTCTATTTGTGCTTAAGCTGTTTTTATATTGCAAGTTTATAATTCTAAGATGAACTTCGTAGCTGGGAGAAAAGGGGAGGAACCCCACTGGAACACTTGAATGAGCCACCAGGCACTTGAGCAGATGGAAGGAGCAAATAATACAAACCAGGAAGGGTTTGCCTTAGGAAAGGTCAGTCATTTCAGTCTGCAACAGGACTGTGAACTCAAAGTGTTCCTTAGGCAAGGAGCAAAAGCTTATTGGGTGCACCCATAAGAGTCATGAACCCGGAAAGGAGACATTTAATCACTGGGAGGCCATGTGACTACTAGAAGAGCAAGGCCCAGACCTTGACTAAGAACAGTGATACCCAGGGGCGCCTGGGTGGCCCAGTCAGTTGAGCGTCCGACTCCTGATATCGGCTCAGGTGGTGATCTCAAGGTTGTGAGATTGAGCCCTTCAACAGGCTCTGCGCTGACAGTGTGGAGCCTGCTTGGGATTCTCTCTCTCTCTCTCTCTCTCTCTCTCCATCTCTCTCTACCCCTCCCTGGATCATGTATGCTCTCTCTCTCAAAAATAAATAAATAAACATTTTTAAAAAAAGAACAGTGATAGCAAAAATATGAGGGATACATGGTCACTCTCCATTCCACTCACGTGGCAGACGTTACTAAGTGATCATCATACCTTTTCTTGCTGAAGCCAGAGGCATCCTCACAATCTTTCTCAGCACAGATCCCAGAGAACGAATACTTATGGATCAGGACCCACGTGATAAAACTTATTTGCTATCCCTGGTTTAGAATAAGAGGTAAAGGAACCAAACGTTAGTTAGAATAGAATCTGCATTAATATCTGTCTTGAGAAAGCACTAGAGGCACACTGAGTAGGACAGAGAGAGATCTGGACGTGAAAATAAGGGAGGACTTCCAGGGGCTGAAGCCAAGGCATCTGTAAAGTTGCAAGAGATGATAAAGAACTTCAGCAAATATTTCCTCATGTCTCTTTGGCCTTAATAGGGTCATGCGCCCATCCTGAACCAATCACTGTAGTCCGACGTGTGGGCTTTACTGATTAGTTTAAGTTAATCAGAGCCCATCTATGGAGCTAAGGGCCTTCCTGCCCAAAGCACATGAGTACACGTTGGGGAGAGGTGTCTCCAGCCGGGTACTCTCACCTTGAAGGAAGAAACCTCAGGCTGAGGAATAAACAATAGGTGTTATTTACACTAGGGTAGGATTTCCAAGGGCCAGAGCTGGAGAGCTCTCCAGAGGGCAGATGAGGTATCTATAAGGTAGGTGCAGAGCATGGGGAGGAGGTCGGAAGTGCTTCCGTCCTCTAAGGAGACCTAGGAATCCACATCTGCTGCAAAAATGAGGAAGCAAGTTTAGGTTGCAACTTAATATGTCCCCAGAACTAGTAAAGGCACAAGCTTCCATTATCCTGAACTAATCCATTTAGGACAATTATCTGTTGTCATATAAGGGGAAAACCTTGGAACCAGCCAGGAACTAGGTCCTACAGCCCAAAGACAAAAATAGCCAAGTGCTTTCTGCAACCCATGCAAACACCCCATGTTTACAATTTTGTCTCCCCAAATGTTTTCCCCCAGTGGTTAGCAACAAACTCGACTCAGAAAGATCCTGAGTGCTTGCCTTCTAAGGAAAGAAGAAGGAAACTGGGGGATTGTGTCCCATTTCTTTGTTACTTCTGGAAACAGAAGATCTCCCAGGGAGAAGGAGCTGGGGGCTTTGAAAAGAAAAGGAGGCTGGCTGGTTGCTTGGGATGTATGGAAAAAAAGGAGAGGTGCATAAAGGCAGTGATGAGAAGCAGCTCTGTAGGCTTAAGGGGCGGAACCCCATGGGTTACTGAGGAGGAAGAATTTGTAAGTAAGAAGAGTGTCAACGGAAAGAAAGCTGGAAACTATACCACCTATAGTTTCTTCACAAATGGCATCAGCTAGTTTAGGGATCTTTCAGCCGTAAGCATTTCTAGAAAATCTTTCCCAAACTGGCTTAGACAGAAAAAGAATTTATTGGCTCACAGATTTGAAAGGGACAAATGTAATGTGGACTTGGGGAAGATTTGATCCAGCAGCCCAAAGGAGGAGATGCTTTCTCATTACAGTCTCCTCTTATCAGGAGGGGATATGTTCAGAGACCCCCAGAGGAATGCCTGAAACTGCAGGTGGTGCTGAACCCCTACATATGCTGTTTTTCCATATACGTACACCCCGTGATAAAGTTTGACTTATAAATTAGGCACCGTAAGAGATTAGCAATAATAACCAATGATAAAATAGAACAATTACAACAACATACTGTAATAAAAGCTGTGTGAATGTGGTCCCTCTTTCTCTCAAAATAGCTTACTTTTCTGTGCTCACCCTTCCCCTTGTGATGACGGGAGGTGATAAAATGCCTATGTGGTAAGATCAGGTGAGGTGAATGACGTAGGTACCATGTTATGTATGTTATGTTTGGCTACCACTGACCTTATGACAATCCATCAGAAGGAGGATCCTCTACTCTGGGACTGCAGTCTGGAGTAACTGAAACCTCTGAAAGGGAAACCATGGATAAGAGGGGGGACTACTGAACTACCAAATAGGAGAGAATGGACTCTGTACCCCAGAACCCCAGAATCACAGTCAAAGGACCTCTGATTGGACTAGCTTAGGTGTTGTGACCAACTCTGAGCCAATCACTGTGTCTGGGGGGGAAGGAAATCAGGTTCTGATCAGAGGTGGCTGTGGAGTCCCTCACATAAATTCTCCATGGCTGAGGATGGTGGGGGTGATGGTTTCCTAAGGTAAATAGGATATTATTACTATGAAGGAGGGGGAATAATGGCTGGATAGCCAATAATAGGTCACTGAACATCAGATGTACAGGAAAAGGAGAAATGTGTGTAATATACATTCTCAATCAAAGAGAAAGGCAAATAGGGAAAGTCTCTCTCCTGAACGTGGCTTTTGCTTAAAAAAAGGGTGGGGTGGGGGGGGGAGGTGTACTGGAACGGATGACTGGAAGAGAAGGCATGCTCAGCTGGCTAGCAGCTGCTCCATCACATGAAATGAGACATAGGAAAACAACCCCCATGAATAATCTCTGAAGATGGATCTTGATACACATACTTTACCCGGTGTTCTTGGAAGGACTCATGGGGCACACCCCAAAGAGCAAGTTAATGTTCTGTTAAGTTCTTGCTGTATTTATTATCAAGGATGGTTGCTTCCTGAAACCCAGCACTATATTAGCATTCTGCGTGTCACTGTGGTTCAAGTATGCCATGGGAAAATGGATCGCCATTCATTCACTGAAGAATTTCCCAAGTTAGAGATACAATTAATAATGTTAGCATAGCTCAGTTCAAAACTCTGATGTTACATAATATGGAAGATAGAAAATAATGAGAACAATCATTCCTTTGTGCGTGGAAGAGAAAAGTAAAATAGTTTTCATAGTATGATTGTTCAATAGATTTCTTCTTACTTCCTGAGCTATGTTCTTGATTCATGCCAGGGGTCTGCCAGGCTGACAGAGCCAATATATTTATCTGAAATAAAAGTCTCCAACTAGTATGTTAGAACATAGCAGATTTCAAAATCTTGTCTGGTAATCAGGTTAACAGTTTAAATAAATTATGATATATCTCTATAATAGAATTATTATTTATTTATTTATTTATTTATTTATTTATTTATTTATTTATTAAAGTAGGCTCTACACTGGGCTTGAACTCATGACTCTGAGATCAAGACCTGAGCTAAGATCAAGAGCCAGACGCTTGGGGCACCTGGGTGGCTCAGTTGGTTAAGCTTCTGACTCTTGATTTCCGGTCAGGCTGTGAGATTGAACCCTGCAACACACTGAGCGGGGAGCCTGCTTAAGATTTTCTCTCTGACACTCTCTCTCAAAAAATAAAAAAATTAAATAAAAAGAGTTGGATGCTTAACCAACTGAGCCACCCAGGTGCCCCTCTATGATAATGGAATATATAATGGAATTCTATTCAGTCATTTAAAATGATGCTGTAGGGGTACCTGGGTGGCTCAGACGATTAAGCGCCCAACTCTCAATTTTGGCTCAGGTCATGATCTCACAGTTCGTGAGATCGAGCCCCACGTCAGGCTCTGCACTGAGCATGGAGCCTGCTTGGGATTCTCTCTCTCTCCCTCTCTCTCTGCCCCTCCCTCCTTTGTGCTCTCTTTCTCTAAGATAAATAAATATTAAAAATAAATAAAATAAAACAAAGTAAAACGATGCTGTAGATGAAAATGTATTTGCATAATGTTCATAATAAATTGTTGAATGAAAAAAGTTATAAAACAACATAGAGGTTATAATTACACTTATAAAATACTAAAATATTTACATTTTTTGCACCAAAAGCATCCCATAAAGTGCTTCTAGTGGTTTTCTCCGGGTGGTGGGATAATGCATATTCTTTTTTTTTATTTTTTTATTTTTTATGAATATTCTTTTTGAATATTTCTCTTGTTATATTATCTAAGTTTTATACAACACTCATTTATTGCCTTTGTAATAAGAAAAATACAGCAGAGATATTTTTAATTAAAAAATTATACCCACTGCACCTGTAAACCCTAAGTGTACTTATATTTTACTCCTTAAAAATTTTGGTATTCTTCTTGTAAGCAGCCACAAATCCTCTGTGAAACGAGGTAAGGGAAGAAATGCATACATGCATGTAAAAATGAGTGAATGAATAAACACAGCACCAATTAGATCAGTAAAGGGAACTCTGGGGACTCCCAAGGCTGACTGGTTTTTCCCTTACTTCACATCTAAATGAGATCCCACTGTAGGAGAACAGTCCCAGGCCCAGCCATGTGGGGCATTTTCGTGCTTCTGGGTCTGGAGATGGAGTTTCCTTGCTCTCAGGAGTGGCATCTCAAGAGTCTAGGCTCTCCTACTCTAGTAAGGGGGCAGTCACCTTCCCCCTTCACCCCATGTGGAATTTTTCTTCCCACAATCCCTAGATCCTTCCAGTCCTCAACCCCCACCAGGAGGGAATGTTACGCTGAGCTGAGGGGCTCCTTGACCACTCATGCCAGGGTTTCAGGTGCTGTCCATTGCTTCAACCACCTTCTCCAGAACTGCCACCCCTACACAGCCCACATTAGTGGCCACCATCACTGCAGCCACCATGCCCCAGATGTGTTAGAGATCACTCCCTTCTTGAGTTCAGAGCAAAACAGACAAAGAAACTCCCTCTCAACAGACTCCAGAGTGTAGAAACGCAAAGGTCCCCATCACAGGGCTTTTCCCAAGTAGGGAAGGAGGTAAACACATCAAGCTTCTAGCTCAGTCCCCCAATGCCTCTCCTTTCTGCTCACCAGCCTGCTGGACTGGGGGACAAAAAGTAACAAAACGGAGGTGAAAGAGGCTCAAAAGCCTGTAAGTAACACAAATTCGTTATCCACCAGTGGTCGGGCTGTAGCAGATTGTCACCAAGGGTAATACAGGCCCGGGGTTGATAGGTTTGTTTCTCAAGAGAAAGCAGAAATCTAGATTATTATGTATAACCACCCAATTTTTAAATACTGGCAAATAGTTTATTTTTTTTAATCCCAGTAGAGGTTAGGAATTCTGTTAGGGATTCCTGGTTAGGAATAGGTTAGGAATTCTGTTCAGCTGCTAGTAAAAGAGATGAGAAATAATATAGCTTAAGCTAGAGCCTTGGTACTCTATCTTGGTGAGAACCTGAAAGTAGTTCAAAGGTGGAGAGTCCAGGGCTATGTGCAGCTCCATGAGGCCATCATGTTCAAATCATGTTTCTTTCTAGTGGTTGCTAGAATGCCCTGGAACTTGAATTCAAAATCAACTAGCTGAGTGTCCCTGGGCACAGCCATTTACCTTGCTATGCCTCTGTTGCCTCGTTTTGTGAGATAAGCACCTTGCCTCACGGGGTGGTTTTGAGAATTGAATGAGATACACAGGGAAAAAGCACTCAGCACAGAGCCTTACAGAGCACTTAGCCCAGCAAGCTCCCAAAATGTTGACGTGAGACGAAATGAACACAAACCTGGGCCTTTATACACTCTAATGACAAAGCAAAATTCTTAGATATGCAAAGAGAGTTGGATATAGGATAGATGAAAACTGAATTGCTCTCTGTATTATGTAAATGAGAACTCATTTTCCTTTTTTTTTTTTTTTTTTTTTAGCTCCTTACAGAGCAGGAAATAACAGGAGAAGAGGAAAAGCAAGCAACACAACAGATTTGAGGAGGACATTTACAAATACCTGATGTTAATGTTGAGATTGATCATCTTTTTGAAAAATAAGACCATCGGTCACGCCAAATCGTCTTTTTGAAGTCTGCTGGGCAGAAAAATATCTATTGTGAGTAATTTTTTATGGAAATTAGGAGAAGGGGCTGAGGTCTATATCCATGCTGTTGTAGAATTGCAATGGATAGCATATATAGGACTCTATATTCTATTGAATGGACTAATTCTGAATGGATTAGTTCAAAAGAAATAGGAATCTGGAGTCAGAGCTTAATCTGTATGAACATAAACTGTACCCTTCCCCGAATCTTTGGATAGATTACTGGATTTTGTTCAAATGTGAAAGGAACGGGGAGGGTTTAAGTCCATTTTTTTTCAAGTCTGAAGGACCAGGAAGATCCTACCCAACGTTTGAGTCTCAGGGCTAGAGCACCTGCCCTCCCCAAGGCCCCAACAACATTCCTAATGACCCTTCACAAAATCAAATGGGAATCTTCTGACATTGCCTCTGCTTTTGCAATACTGAGAAGTCAGGAAAAGCCTGGGTTGGCTGTAATTCTAAAGGATGAATGGATGCTGATGGCGTATCCTAGCAACGGCTGAAAAGAAATCAACGTCAAGTGATACAAGCTCCATGAGTGGAAGCAAAAGATCCACTGCAACACAGTCAGAAGTAACATGGCCTAGGTAGTGACTGTCAGTCCCATACTGGCATTTGGAAGCTGACCTGTCGTTAGGAGGCTGCAAAGATAAAGCAAGAGCAAAAGGCTGAGTTGGGCTAATGGAGGCCTCATACAAATGACCCAAAATAACAATGCTCAATCAAAGTCCAGGTTTGGAGTGACAACTTAGCCAGAGAAAGCCATCTGTAGAAAACTGAAGGTCAGTGAAGGCTGTCAAACACATCCCTTTAATCTAATTACAAATGACATTTATTCCTTTAAAGCCACATAACATTAAATAAGACACTAATAATCCTATCTCACAAGAATGAAAATAAAAATTACTCTCTTCCATAACCCGCTTTATATGCTTGGAAAGCACTGATTGTTAGCCAAGTACCACTGAAGACTACTAATGCCCTCTTTTATTTGTCAGGGCTGTTTTTCCTGCCAGTAAAAGAAATTCAGCTGGAACTTCATTTGGGCAAAAAAGGGACTTGTGGGAAGGAGAAAGTCATAGAATCAAAGGAAGACATCCAGGAATTGGGCAGCCCTAAGGCTCTCCAGAGCTAGGAATCAGGGACTTAACACACCTGGGACTCTTTTCGTTCTTTCTTTCTTTAATTTTTTAAACTATTTTTTAAAAAATTGAAGTATAATTGACATACAATACCTTCTTCACTTTAGGTATATATCATAGTGATTCAATATTTTTATACATTATGAAATGACCCCCACCACCTGTCGCCATACAAAATAATTACAGATTATTGATTATATTCCTTATGCTGTACATCACATCCCCATGACTTATTTATTTTATAAGTGGAAGTTTATACCTTTTAATCCCCTTCACCTATTTTGCCTGCTCCCTAACCCCTCCCTGCTCTGGTAACCAACAGTTTATTTCCTGTATCTATGAGTCTGTTTCTGTTTTGTTTTGTTTGTTTGTTTGTTGGTTTTGTTTGGTTTTTAGATTCCACATATAAGTGAAATCATGATATTTGTCTTTCTCTGTCTGACTTATTTCACTTAGCAAAATGCCCTCTAGTTTCATCCATGTTGTTGCAAATGGCAAGACTTCACTCTGTTCTATAGCTGAGTAATATTCCATCATATATATATAGTAAATATATATATGTAAATATATACATATATATGTATATATATACATATGTGTTTGTGACCGTGGTCGGACAGAGTAATTTCTCTACCAGTTTCACTTAGAAAAATTCCTAGAGAAGGATTTGATTAGCCTGGTATGGGTCACATGCTTATTTCTGGGCCACTAATTGAGGATGGTCCTAGGATTGGCCCGGCCTCAGTCATATACTCACTCTTGGTGTAAGGATAGGAGGTGGGGTACTCTGGGACTGGGATGGGAAGAACTTCCTCAAAGGAAGGAGATACTATTTTCAAAGAGAAAAAACTGGTGCTGAGCGGATAAAGAACAAATGTACACTACTTTCATTGAATTAGTTATTAAAGTCATTTTCATAACCTGCTACTATCCTAAGCTGGTCTAAGTTGTCTTGGCAAAAGCAAAACATTACAGAATTACAGCTGTCTGGAATGTACTATGGATTTGGTTTGATCTTCCTAAAGCATTTAATTAGCCCCCAAAGGAGGTGGGAAATTAACTGTACATTACTGAAAATATCAAATATAAATTTCCCATAAATTAAAGGAGATACTAAAAAGATAAAAGCTAATATCATAGCTATATTTTGATCTTTATTTCCAAATATAAGTTACATTTATTATGGATTTTTCAATCAGTAAAATAATAATTCAAAATTAAGTTTTTATTAAAACTTAAAGGAGGGGTGCCTGGGTGGTTCTGTTGGTTGGCTGAGTGACGGACTCTTGATTTCAGCTCAGATCGTGATCTCATGGTTGGTGGGTTTGAGCCTGTGTGGGGCTCTGTGCTGCTGGTGTGGAGCCTGCTTGGGATTCTCTCTCTCTTTCTCTCTCTCTCTCTCTCTCTCCCCGACCCTGTCTGCCCCTCCCTGACTCATGTACAAGCGTGCATGCACACGCTATCTACCTCTCAAAAGAAGTAAAATAAACTTAAAAAAATACTTAAAAGAATATTGCATGAAAAAACTTTTAAAAGTATCTCTAAGTCATTCTTGTATAGGTGACCCATATTTTTTTTATTAAGTTTAAAATTTTAATTCCAGGAGAGTTAACCTACAGTGTTATATTAATTTCAGGTGTACAATATAGTGATTCTATACATTACTCAGTGCCATCATGGTAAGTGTACTGCCTAGTGACCTATATTGACAGCTAATATAAGGTTTCGTTGAACTAGTTAGTATTTATATGATTCTATTTATTAAAAATAAGTAATAGTAAAAAGGCCTCAAATTGGTCATACTTTTGAGAACTATTCATCAGTAAACCAAATTATCATTATTCTAGAATTTTTGTTAGGTGTTTGGATCTTTAGCCTGTGAGCCTATTTTTTTTTTAACATTGTTTTAGACGTTCATTTATTTTTGAGAAAAAGAGAGTGTGAGAAGGGGAGGGGCAAGAGAGAGGGGGACAGAGGGTCTGAGGCGGGCTCTGTGCTGACAGCAGGGTTTAAACTCATGAACCACGAGATCATGACCTGAGCCGGAGCCAGGAGTCGGAGACTTAACTGAGCCACCCAGGCGTCCCTGCCTGTGAGCCGTTTACAATAATTAAGGTATGCCCTCTGGAGATTCACTATACAGCATAATGCCTGTAGCTAACAACGCTAGATTGCATACTTAAAATTTGTTATGAAAGTACATCTTGGGGTACCTGGGTGGCTTGGATGAGCTTCTGACTATGGCTCAGGTCATGATCTCACGGTTCAGTTCGTGAGTCTGAGCCCCACCACGGGCTCTGTGCTGACAGCTCAGAGCCTGTTGCCTGTTTCAGACTCTGTGTCTCCCTCTCTCTCTGCCTCTACCCCTCTCTCACTCTATCTCTCTCTCTCTCAAAAACTAAATAAACATTAAAAAAAAAACTTGAAGAAAAGAAAGTACATCCTATGTTAAGCATTGTTACCGCAGAAAATTATAATAATAACAATAAAGAGTTGGGAGGTGATGGCTATGTTTATGGCCTTGATGATGATGATGATGGTTTCACGGGTGTATACTTACTGCTAAGTTCATCGAGTAGTATACAATAAATATGTACAGCTTTTTATCTGTCAATCCAACCTCAATAAAGTGGTTTAAAAACAAATAAATTACCAAAAAAAAAAAAAGGTATGATAATAACAGTAATGGCTACCATATATCAGGTACTTTACCTGGCAACTCCGTGAGGAGGGTTTTATTATTCATGTGTTGTAAATGAGGAAACTGAGTTCCTAGAAGTTAATTGTTCAAAGCTACATGGCTAGTAACCTCTAGGGTGGTCTTAGGCCCACTCTAGAACCGATCGTCCCTCTAATCTGTCACCTTGCTTCCCGGACTAAGCAATGCTGGAGAGAAGAACAAAACCGTGCAGGGTGCTTGTTAATAAAATAGGAATCTAACAACCAAGTGTTCTAAAATAATCATTGAATCATTAATTGTATAAATATGCTATAAAGTTGGGCAAAGAAGTTTATTTCTTAGATTCCAAGATGTTCTCCAAAATGCGGTGTGCAAAATGAAAGAGTGGCTAATTCTAGGACCCTAAAAGAATTTTCAACATCAAACTCGATCAGCAAACACAGATGAACAAGAAACAAGAAGGCAAGGCAGCCATTACTCAGTCAAAAGTCAGGGAGAAAGTGCTCTAAGGGACCATGAGGGAAAATATGAGATCTTTGCTCTTCTTCAACAATGGAAAATTAGTTAAGGGTTTTAATTTACTGTGTGAGGACAATAAGGAACTGGAGCAGTCACAGTATTAATGGCCATCTCAATTCTCAAACTGAAACATATCCAGGTCAGCCGGCAGGGCAAGCTGTCTCCAAATGCAACCGCCTTGAGATTCTCTGGTAAAGCCGACCTAAGTAAGGGAGGTCGTCTGAGGTCACCTATAAGTACATAGTTCAAAACAAAAAGGTTTTTGTCAAAAGAGCTTTACATTTTTGGACAAAGCCCCAGAAAAATTGTATTTTTTCCAGCAGACAAGGCCGCTTTTCTCCATTATGACACCACGAGAGCCAGTAGGGCACCACCAAGCTCAGATTAGGATTCTCCATGACAGATATCATTAGTGCAAACCAAGAGTTATTCCTTCAGCCGTTGCTAACAGAACCTTAATTTTGTTTGCCTTTCATGTCTTTCAACAAAGCTGAGTCCTTGTCTGGCCTCTGGGGATGACTGTTGATTAATAAATCAGACTTGGTCATCTCATGATCCTTGTCCAGTGACTGACTGACATGGGCAAGAGGTGCAATTCCGACCAAGAGAATGCTGGAAGTTTCTGGGACGATTTTTTTGTCCTTTCAAAAAAGGGTAGAAGACATGGGCATCCCCTTCTTCTGCCTCTGGATGTTGTCATCTGCATGTGACGTCCAGAACTGCAGTAGTTAGGACTATGAAAGGAGCCAAACTAAGAGAAGACATCACCATAGTGAGGATGGGTAGAGATGGGAAAAACCAGAGTCCTTGATAATGGTATTAAGCCACTGAACTTAGAAACTACCTATTTGCTAAAGTCTAACGATAGATTCTTTAATATGTGTATTATTAAATCTTATTATTATTATTATTAATGGGGTTTTTCTGAGAGACAGAGTGCTAGTGGGGGAGGGGCAGAGAGAGAGGGGGGGACACAGAATCTGAAGCAGGCTCCAGGCTCCGAGCTGTCAGCACAGAGCCTGATGCGGGGCTCTAACTCAAGAACCACAAGATCATGACCTGAGCCAAAGTCTGACACTTAACTGACTGAGCCACCCAGGTGCCCCTAAATGCCTTATTACTGAAGGCACTTTTAAATTGGTTTTCTTTTTAGCCAAAGTTTCCTGAGATTCTCTCCTAACCAGAGGTATCAAAATCTAGTATCAGGACATCCTGGTCAGATCAGCATCCAGCCCTCCCCAGTGGCTATCCAACTTCTATATGGTCTTATAATGCTTAGGCATTTGGCATCCTCACTTACCTTTTTCTCGTTCCCTTCCTTTCCGTTCCCCTCCCACACCTTTACTCCATACCTTATCCGGCCTCAAGTCACATTGCACTTGCCTTCAGGTAAGGGAATTTGCAGAAGACTAAACTCAACCTATTGCCAGAAGATGGGATACTCATATGTCTCCTGTCTGCCCTGGAGACAAGTTGATTTTAAGAAGATCTACAGTAGGAGGTGCCTGGGTGGCTCAGTCAGTTAAGCGTCTGACTCTTGATTTCGGCTTGGGTCATGACCTCACCATTTGTGGGATTTGAGCCCCACGCGTCCAGCTCCATGCTGTCAGCGTGGATCCTTCTCGGGATTCTCTCTCTCCTTCTCTCTCTGTCCCTCCCCTGCTCTCTCTCTCAAAATAAATAAACTTTAAAAACATTTCTAAAAAAGAAGATCTATAGTCAGGTAAACATCACTTTTTTGTGTGTGCTGAAGATCCTGGATCACTGTCAATAGTCTATTAGAACTAAGTTTCTTATGGGGTGTCTGGGTGGCTCAGTCAGTTAAGCCTCCGACTTCAGCTCAGGTCATGATCTCACAGTTTGTGAGTTCGAGCCCTGCGTTGGGCTCTGTGCTGACAGCTCAGAGCCTGGAGCCTCCTTCGGATTCTGTGTCTCCCTCTCTCTCTGCCCCTCCCCCACTCACACTCTGTCTCTCTCTCCTTAAAAAATAAATAAACATTAAAAAAAAATTTAAGAACTAAGTTTCTTAGACCTTTTTTAAAAATCACATGCCATAAATTTTAAAGTGTATAACTCAGTAGTTCTTAGTATATTCACAATGCTGTGCAACCATTATCACTAACTGATTTTAGGATATTTCCATCACCTTGGAAAGAAACCCTATACCTATTAGCAGTTGATCCTAATTCTCAATTTTCTTTTTAACTCACATGTCTGAACAGCCACGAATTTGACTGAATTTTATTCCTTGCAGTTTGTATCATGAAAATAATACGGTGGGTTGTTTTATTCATTTTACCAATGCAAAATTATGTTTTAATATTATATATTCATCTTTAAAATATAGATTCCTCCCAGATTCTGAAAACCAACACCCTCCCCCATAGGCATCCTCTCTTAGCCCTTATTGCTGTTTGATTAGATAATACTTGTGAGATACGCATATTTTGTGTGGATGCCTTTTATATAGCAAACTGCTTCTTCTATGAGTAATTTTTGACATTAACATTGTAAATTTATTAATCCTACCTGCAAACAGACAGCTTTTCATGAATGAGAAAATAATTTTTTATGGCAACTTAATTTAAATTTCAAATTAGGATGCAGATTTTCTGGTACATAATTTTTCATCCTCCCATTGCTTTGAAAAGAGCATTATAAATCACTTAAAATTGTGGGGCTGATGCTTAGCCTTATTTAGTGACATAAAAATGACTGTGCATTTAAAAAAAATTTTTTTTACTGTTTATTTTTGAGAGAGTGAGAGAGAGAGACAGAGCACGAATGGGGGAGGGGCAGAGAGAGAGGGAGACACAGAATCCAAAGCAGGCTCCAGGCTCCGAGCTGTCAGCACAGAGCCCGACGTGGGGCTCCGACACGCAGACTGCGAGATCATGACCTGAGCTGAAGTCGGACACTTCACTGACCGAGCCACCCAGGTGCCCTGTGATTGTCCATTTTTTAGCGGTTTTATTGTGGCTCAAAATTCCAACTCCAGACTACATGTAGCTGAATCTGCAAATCCACAGACCTCTCCAACTGGAATCATCCAGTTGAGCCATCACATACAGGAATTTCAAAGACCTGGATATATCCTCAAACGCATATGCAAGAGCCTCACGGAATGTGTGTACCCACCTCAGCACAAATTTTAGAAATCTTAAAGCTATTAGTTTACAGTAATGAATCCTAACAACCACTGGCCCACGATATACCCACATTTACGAGTCAGAAAATTCATACTCAGGGCTATATCTGACAAGAAAGATGGTGCATACCAATAACAAATTTCATGACTATAGAGAAGTAATAAAGTCATACAGATGTCACGTCAGTGAGGACAGTCAGTTGCAAGCAGAAGAACCCTACGTCATCTAGATTCAGGAGGAAACGTTAGGGAAATTTCTTGGTCCACTTTCCTGAGAAGTCTAAGTGAGTTCTAGCTCATCTGGAGCCAGGTGCTGAACAGTCATCAGGAATCTGTCTCGTTCCTTCTCTTGGCTCCACTTTCCTTCACAGTGACTTTACTTTCAGGCTGCCTTCCTTAGCGGAGTGCCTCCCGGCCCCACCCGGCACATATCTTCAAACCTAGCTTCAAATCTTATAGAATGAAGAATTCTGCTTTCCAGTATTTCCAACTAATGTCATGTACTTGAGTTTCATTGGCATGTCTTGGGTCGTGTGTTTCCTGAATCAATCACTGAAGCCAGTGGGATACATACAATATTTTGAGAATTGGAGAGTGGGTAAAAATCCACTGATTCATATAGACTAAAAGTAGGGGAAGGATGGTCCCCGCGAGAAATCAGGATTCTATGACAGAAGACAAGAAAAGCAATGCTGGGCAAGCACAAACAACAGATGCCCAGACATATGCTTTCCAGGAACTGGATTCTCTCTCTGACACATCCTGGTGAGTAACCCAGAACTAATGCATTGTGCATGCAGGGGGCACCATTCACACCCTATGCACGTAGGTGAGACATGCACGGTGTCCCTTGCTCTGGCACAGGAGGGTTGGACATCAGCCCGGGAAACAACTTTCCTTTCTTATCATTTTTTTTAATGTTTATTTATTTTTGAGAGGATGAGAGCGTGAGCAGGGGAGGGGCAGAGAGAGAGGGAGACACAGAATCTGAAGCCGTCTCCAGCCTCTGAGCGGTCAGCGCAGAGCCGGATGTGGGGTTTGAACTCACAAGCTGCGAGATCCATGACCTGAGCCGAAGTCAGATGCCCAGCCAACTGAGCCCCCCAGGTGCCCCGGGAAACAACTTTTCTAAGGCCTGTTCTATCCCAGCGGATTTGTTAAACAATCCACCACAGGTCCACTTCTGTCATTTCGTTATTTGCTTCAATCTTAGACATTGCCTTGCTGGAGCCAGAGCTGGCAAATGTGGCTTGATTACTGTGCACTTAGGATGCAACAGCATTTCGTACTAGTGCACAGCAGGGAATGGATTCCATTGCATGTGAGGAGAATATTATAGATGGGGTTTCTCCCCATGTAGGAGTGAGATTTAAAGCTGTGAAGCAGGCCTAGAGGTCTTTGCAGGCCGATCACACGAGTGACCACAAACCTTGAAAATAATTACCAGTCTTTCTGGAAATGCGGCACAACATCATGGCAATGAGTGTACTTTTTTCTTTCTTTTATAAAAATTGGTCGATGCGAGTTTTTTGGTTTCCTATTTGTAACTATTTGCATGCTCTGCTGTTATTCTCCACAAGGGTCTTTACCTCCTGAAATCACAGAATTAGCATGCTGTTCAAGGCTGCTGCTACTTAATTTCAGTTGTTATCTCTCCTGTAGCAAACTTATTAAATCTGATCAGTACTAGATTACTTTATTATGTCTATATGTATAGTGCCTTCACAGGTGTATTCAGTAAGTGCTTAACACACAGAGTATTTACTGGAATTCTTTACTGGATTTACAGATTATTTACTGGGATAATTTTATTCATGCCTTTTCTCAAAAAGAATAAGTACTATGAAGAAGGTAAAGCAAGCAAATTTATATAACTAAAACTGTAAAATAATAGGATGTTTCACGGGAGCTCCTTTAGGTTAGGCAGACCCAGAACATCTTGTTGAGGCGATATTGGTAAACTGAGACATCAATGATAAAAAGGAAGAAGCAGCACAAAGATGTTACTGTTCCAGGCAGGAGGAAGAGCAAAGACAAAGGCCCTGAGACCAGAGTGAACCTGGCTGTTTTCAGAATAGAAAGGCTGATGTGGCATACAAAATGGGTGATAGAGGGAGAATGGAGAAAGAGGTCTGAGAAAGAGACGAGGGCACCTCATGAACACAAGCGGGGACTCCAGCAGACACGGGTTCATTGCCTCTCGTCTTTTCTGTGAAGAGAGTTTCTTGGCCAGGGGCACTCTCCTGTGTATGATGAAACAGAAGGCTTTTTTTTTGTTTTTTGTTTTGAAGGTTTATTTACTTTGAGAGAGAGAGAGAGAGACAGTGCACACATGCGCACGTGTGGGGGAGAGGCGGAGAGAGAGGGCGAGAATCCCAAGAGTCTGAGCTAAGCACAGAGCCTGACATAGGGCCTGAACTCACAAACTCTTGAGATCATGACCTGAACCGAAATCACGAGTTGGTTGCTTAACCAGCTGAGCCACCCAGGCGTCCCAAACAGAAGGCTTTCTAAGCCAAAGAATGTTGGTGCTGACCCAGATATACCAGACAAGGAAAGCAGATCCTCAGTTAGAGTAAGTGCCTATTTCCTTGGAAACAAATCAAGCTCCCTCCAAAATGGAAGCAGTCCAATGAAATGAACTTGCCGTGATGAGGCTGCTAGTCTTAGATGTGTGTTTTATGTTGGCTTTCCCCAGAAGCTGGCATAGAGGCAAGGGTTTGTGCTCAGGAGGTGATCCCTATAAACACTTAGCTGCTTTGCTCTAATCTTCCTGGACTGTGGGTCCAATTCTGAAGGCCCATTTGCAAAGCTTGTCCCAAAACCTTCACACCGATTTTCAATGTTGCTTTTTTCAAGTCTTTGACCATATAATCAGTGATTGGTTACGTAACCGGACTCAGATCATGTTTCCTTCAAGTCAAAGTACATGATACAAGGCATTGCTTGAAATCCTGCCTACTGAGATTTGCCTTCTGCTGTCCTTCGAGATAACTGCTCACAGGGGCTGTGGTATACCAGAGTATGCTTGCAGCTGGCAGTAAATATTGTTCCACAATACCTATAAGCCAGGCTTGACTTTCTGCATTCTCAATTAGCCAACAACTCTCCACAAGAGCAAAGGGACAGATCGGTAGCAGCAGGTGTGGGAATAGGGTGGTTAAAGGCACAGAGTGGGGAGAATTCTGCTCCCACAAACTAGAAGTGCCTTCCTGGCCTGCTCTGTTACCATATGAGGTGACACAGTGCTATGGTAACTTAATCAGTAGGTGGATTAGAGCATACATGGTGTCCCATGGTCTCTAACATACCAGAACAAATGGAAGCTGTTTCTCAAAGGGAAAAGAGTAATCTTCCAAAATGGGGTCACGGCCTTGCTCTGCAGTCCTGTGGGCTTCCACTGTGACTCTTGCGGTTTCTGACTTCAGTGAGCATCCCGATCATCCCAATACTTGGGAGAGCTGAGCAGCAGAGCTGCTTGGACTAAAGCCACCGAGAGAGACTATTTTTGCACTGCCAGGTTCTCAGGTCACCCAGTAAATAAATAAGTGCAAGACACCTGTGTGCTATACGCTGTCTCTAAAATCCAGGGCGCCACAAAGTACCATGCCTTTCTTAGTTGTAGCAATTTGTCCTTAACACTGGAGGGGCCATCTCAACATGTGCCAGGCTACTGAATCCCTGAGGATTTTACTAAGGAGTCAAGTCCCTACATTTCTGGAAGAATCAGATTCATCTTTTGGTATATGTGTGTCTCACCGAGGCTTTAGGGTTTCCGGCATTGTCTGTTCTGCATCAACACAGTAGACTAATGTAACATCTTACGGTTCGGTGAGGCATTATGTGTCCTTGTGTAGCAGATGGCTGGACTTGACATCCGTGGGACAGATTTATAAAGCTATTTCTGTCCCTGCCATGTAAAAGCAAACAGCTGCTGATGGATTCTACAAACCAAAATGGATAAAAATGCAGTGGTTAGACCCATAGTTACCTCTCCAATGCCAGAGGCTGTATTAAGCTGCTCCAATAAAGAGACCATTTCAGGCACAGCAGCTACAGTTTAGGTCATCTTAAGATTAGTTTTATCGTACAGCCCACTGTCATTCTCCAAGATGATCACTCTTACTTACCGGTCAAATGGAAGTACACTGTCCCTTTGGGGATATGACAGGAATGATCCGCATCTTTCTACCCTCTGATGGTTGTACTGACGTTGCACCCCAAAGAGATTCTGCTTTTTCACTTATTCTGGCAGGGAAGGAACACACAATGGCTTCTCCTTGTCCTTCTGCCACTGGAGCACTTACTCCTCAGGGCAGAGACCTAATGCTGAGGTTCTGCAAAGGATGTCCAGCCCATCTACACTTAGGAACTGAGGAAATAAACCAAGGGATGGATGGGGTGAAGACAGAAGAGTTCATGTTCCGGTGAAATGAGGGTCCCATCTGCCTCCCATGGTCTCTATTCTGACCAGTGAGTGGGCTATAGTGTTCTCTCTTCCCCCTAAAGTTGGGGCTAACTTGGAGCAAGTATCCGCGGACCCCTGAAAACTTTAGATATTTCTCCATTCCAAGTATACAGCACCTGAAGAAGCAGCTGGGCAGAAGGTTCATAGCACACATATCTACTATTAGGGCACGGCTCTTAAGTCGAGGGTTCTGGTCCTAAGAATTACCTCACGTCTAGGAGTTAAGGGAGAAACTGTGATCTTCTGGCTTGACCCAAATGCTCCTTACCTAGATCTGTAAAGTTGTTTACACACACACACAAATCAGGTTAAGACCTAAGGTGGCTGCCTGGTGCTCTCCTACTGGGAAGTCCTAAGATTACTTAAACATAGCCAGAGATTGCTGCAGCTCAGGTCATTTCCCAATTATCACCTCTTTCTACCTTTCCCCTCCCCATAAGTACCACACCCATTTTTCTCTAACAGGTGAACCTTCAGCATATCTGATCCATAAAGAATAGCAGCCAGGACAGAATTTCTAATTGCTCACAAGTCTGATGTGTCCCTGATGGCATTAGAAAACAATGTTTTGGGCCCTGACGGAACAGTTAGTGAAGTGGCAGACGGACAGAGCGTAGGAAATCCAACCTAGCACAGGCCAGCTTTTAGTGTTTCGTTCTGCTCTTCATTAACCGGCAAACTGCCCAACATAGCACAATGAATACAGTATCTCCTGAGGGCACCAAATATAATCTGATCCAGCTAAGTAAGGGATATTGAACAGTGAGGCTGTGAGCAACCTCTAGTGTCTTATGATCGAGAATGTTTCAGAAGAATGTTTGGTGTATTGATTTCTTTAGCTTAGTAATTCACAACCTTGGCTGCAAATGGATTCATCAGGTGGGGGAACACTGTGGGGAATGTTAAAAAATACTGGTGCCTTGGGGCGCCTGGGTGGCGCAGTCGGTTGAGCGTCCGACTTCAGCCAGGTCACGATCTCGCGGTCCGTGAGTTCGAGCCCCGCATCGGGCTCTGGGCTGATGGCTCGGAGCCTGGAGCCTGTTTCCGATTCTGTGTCTCCCTCTCTCTCTGCCCCTCCCCCGTTCATGCTCTGTCTCTCTCTGTCCCAAAAATAAATAAACGTTGAAAAAAAAAAAAAATTAAAAAAAAAATACTGGTGCCTGGATCCCATCTTCAGAGATGATTTAGTAACTTGGATCTCTGTATTAAAAAAAACAAAACCAGAACCAAAACCACCCCAGGTAACCCTAATGTGTAGCCAATGATATCCTAACTTCTTCCAGATGTCCCTATATCAACAGTCAGTCTGTTCTATCCCTTCATTTTCATATAAGAACCTAAGGAGGTTAGCAAGGTCATGTAATTGCCCTGAGTTTTACTCAATGCCTGGAGTTGTGATTTGGGAATTGAGGTTCACTTTCTCCTGTAAGTTCTCCAGTGCTCTTGCAAGCAACCATCTGGTTTCAAATTCCTAGCATTTTTCTCCTCTCACTGTTAAATTGTTCCATGGTGGCTGCTAACCAATATCCAAAGGCCTTCTTAGGGAGCTCATGGAAACCGGTGACTAAAGGCGATAATCTAATAGGCTGTCTGATCACCGAAGCTGCTAGCTTTCCATCCAGAATACAGAAGGGTGTTGCACTGCCTTTCCTAGTACCCAGATACGACCAATTCCGAAGATTCCACATTTCCCTGAAGGTCTTTTGTCTACAGCCCATTCTCTGGAACCAATCTGGATATTAGCTAAAGTTCTTTTATGTGCAAACAACAAGAAAATCAATGATGCCAGTTAGCTTAAGGAAATCAGAATATATTGGAATGGATCCTGTGATAGTTCACAGGTCCAAATAAACAGTGAAAGAACCAAAACTCAGGAAATAGGAAATCCCTGATAACCTTCCCCTTAGAGAGCTACCATCAAAGCCATTCAGCTCTGGTGACTCAGCCTGTGTCCCACCATGTTTCAGATTCCCACAATAAAGTCTGTTGGACTCAGCTCAGCTTTAGGCCTTCCCCTGTCGGTCAACTATGTGAGGCAATATCCTGAAGCACAGCCATGCCCGCGGCAGCAAGGGGGGAATACACCCTAACAGAGGTCTACTTCAATTACACATGTTTGTAAGCTTCTATTTTGCAGTTCATGAATGACAAAGGTAAGGGCAAAAAGGCATAAAAGACATTGCTTAAACAAACAGTTTTAATCACTAAAAGTGCAATTACATGAAGAGCCCCATATTATACATGTTTAAATTATTTTCCATCGTCTTTACTTGTAAGGTGTTGAAGGTGGGACCCACTCTTGAATCTTCTTTCTAGTGGTAGAATAAGGTACATATTGTTCTGGAGTGCCACTCACATTGAACTTATGGTTTGTCCAAATGAATTTACGAGCGGTAGGTGGTTTTGTTGTTGGAGGATCATCAGTCATAGAGTGAAGCCAACGATGCCTTAAAGAGGAAAAGAAAGACAGTTATGAAGAGGCAGGATGGTGTGGCGGCAGGCGAGCTAAGCGGGCAGCTCTGGGGCTATTCTGTGGCTTGAGCTCAAATCTCAGCTCCCTCACTTACTAGCTGCACTTCTATGCCTTAGCTTTTTCAACTGAGCATCCTGACTTCTGAAAGATGGCATAAGGATGAAATGAGATAATACACATAAAGCCCCTAGAAAAATTCTTGTGCACAGTAGGTACTCAAAAGATGTTAGCTATTGCTTTTATTGTTACTATATTTCATCGTATCTATGACACTATCAATTTTCAAATATACACCATTATATATGTTATCTCTAACAAAAACATGCTGCCAGTTAACTCATGATACTATTGATTATAATATGTACCCTAATTTTAGAGGTAAAAATGTATTTCAGAATTGATGAAATACAGCACTGCTATTAGATGCTAGAGGCTGATCTGGAGTTTCGGTATGCTCAGGCTGCTCTGGCTGATGAAGCTCTAGTTTAAAACTGAGAGGCTCTTGCTGAAGAAGAGATCTCTGCAAGCACCTTAAATTCAAGCTCCAGATGAATACTACAGAACATACAATTTGTTATATTAAAAACATTAAATCACAGCCTAAAGTTCACAAGTATTTCAGTTTTTAAGTGTTTAACAATTTAATTTTAAAGGAAGCTGGGTGCATGGAGTAGAAAGGAAAAAGACAGTGAAGCTGTCGCTAAGGGCAGAAAAAGGAGGGATCAAAGTCCAAGGGACAAATAGAAGAACTGAGCAGGAAGCCACACTGAGTTTATATGGGACAGGAAGTGGAAAGAGGATTCGTACCAGATTCCCCAAGGCTGGAAGCTCACAAGAAAGGATGATGTTATGGGAAAAGGGAATGAGGGGAGGGAACAGGCAGAGAAAGGCAGCTCCAAGAAAAAAAAAAAAAAGGGAGGGGGGATTTCCTAGCTATAGAGAAAAGGACAAGTAGAGGAGGTTTCAGTAAAATAAGACTACATTAATTAGAAAAGTTTATCACACTACTTATGTTTAAGAATATCTGTTAGTAGTAATTGATAGATATAGCTAGGTTTTGGCTAAAACCAAAAAGAGAGGAGATAAATTATTATTACTATTGCTATATTTGTGTCTAAAGACATTGTATCATGATTAGCTAACACAATAAAGAATGAAGACATCTGTACACACTGGGTTGGTGTCTCTCTCACATCCTCCAACAGAAACTGGGGATTAGGGAAAATGACGTGGACCAGTAAACTGCGACTATGAACATGAGCCCCAACTGAGATGCTGGCAGGCAGTGAGACAGGCTCTACTAGCCACTCAAAGGAGGGATTAGTTGTCAAAACTAAGGCTGATACTTGTCAAGGGACTTTATGTAGGCTTAAGGCACAACAGAAATATTTAACTTTTACCTTGTTGAGGCAGCTTAAGTAACTAATTTATGTGAACAAAATAACAGAAAAATTTTATTTAAATAATTGCTGTCAAGACTCTTGAAGGTTAAAATGATATTTAAGAAAACAGAGTCCAAATCTGATATATGTCTATCCAGTTACTTAAATGAGGGACTGAAGATCTCAGGGAGAAATAGAAAATGCTCAAGAAAACTAAAAAATATTTTTACCACAATACATAAAATCTGAAAATGTTTATCCAGCAAGGCTACAGGCAAGAATCAAGGAATGAGTGAGCAACAATTTATTCTCATGATGGCAGTATAAAGAGCTATAAGAAACAAGAAATGTTTAAAATCTGCTAGATTGATGTAACCTTTCTGTTGTTGTTGGTATAGTATTATTAAATAAAGGCTAAATAAATCATACCTTCTAGATTTCCACACCAAACAGTTTTTGCAAAGCAGATTTTCAGCTGGGTCATTAAATTTTTTTTAGTATTTGTTTGTTCATGCATTCCTTTTTTAGAGAAAGAGAGAGAGCACACAAGTGAGGGAGAGGGGGAGAGACAGAATCCTAAGCAGACTCTGTGCTGTCAGCACAGAGCCAGACGCGAGGCTCGAACTCCTGAAACGTGAGATCATGACCTGAGCCAAAATCAAGAGTCAGACACTCAACTGACTAAGCCACCCAGGCATTAAATAATGGTTTTTTTTTAATGGATATGAAAGATTAAAGAAAACCATGATCGTTTTTTGAGGTAAAAATGTTCATCATACTAAAACTAGTATTCTTTCCCACTTTAGTTTATGAAGCATATCCACACATACCATTCAGTTACTTACTTCATACTAATCTAAGTATCTCATATTTCAAATATTACTTTTTTTTTTTTTAATTTTTTTTTCAACGTTTATTTATTTTTGGGACAGAGAGAGACAGAGCATGAACGGGGGAGGGGCAGAGAGAGAGGGAGACACAGAATCGGAAACAGGCTCCAGGCTCTGAGCCATCAGCCCAGAGCCTGACGCGGGGCTCAAACTCACGGACGGTGAGATCGTGACCTGGCTGAAGTCGGACGCTTAACCGACTGCGCCACCCAGGTGCCCCAAAGTATCTCATATTTCAAAACTGAGTAAACAGAATTGAAATGACTTTCCCAAGGTCCCAAAGCACATATGCCAACAAGCTGAGGCTTGAACACAGCTTCTCAATGGTTGAAGAGAACCTTCTGGTCAAGAGACTTAAATTACAATCAAGAGATGAAATAGGGTTAGGATTATGATAGCATCTAAGTATCTGCCAAAATCCTGAGAGCTATCTAAATAACCCCAGGATGGGAATGATAAATCTAACATTTAAAAGACAAAAACAGTTCATCACAAGATAGCCAACTCAAACCTTGTTGGCTCAGTAACTGTTATTTCTAAATGCAAGCTGAATGAAAATCCCAACGGGGTTTGACAATTATATTTCTATGGATCAGCTGAAAGCCTACCCAAGAAAATTTTGAAAACCCCTAACAATCAGGAAGATTGGCATTATCAGACATTAAAGGTTGCAAACATTAGAATGGTATAAAAACTGGTAAAAAAGAACAATAATATGGAATAAAATTCTCCAAACAGACTAAAGTATATATAAGGTAAGGCTGGCATTTCAAATTATTGGGGCAACTAAATATTTTTCAACAAATTATGCTAGAACAATGAATTTTGTTGAAAAGAAATCAAGTTAGATTTCCCTAGGCATACATCAAAATAGATTCCAGACAGATTAATAATGCTCAGATACAACATGAGTGAATATTTATATTCATAAAATATTGATACCTATAGAATGTGAAGAACCATTTCTAAGATTAACATTAAAAGCAAAAAGGCATAAAGAAAAGGTGTTAATTCTACTACATAAAAACTGAAATGTTGGGGCGCCTGGGTGGCGCAGTCGGTTAAGCGTCCGACTTCAGCCAGGTCACGATCTCGCGGTCCAGGAGTTCGAGCCCCGCATCAGGTTCTGGGCTGATGGCTCAGAGCCTGGAGCCTGTTTCCGATTCTGTGTCTCCCTCTCTCTCTGCCCCTCCCCCGTTCATGCTCTGTCTCTCTCTGTCCCCAAAAATAAAAATAAACGTCGAAAAAAAAAATTAAAAAAAAAAAAAAAAAAAAAAAACTGAAATGTCTATGTCAAACAAGATTAAAGGATAAAACAAATGGGGAAATATTTGTTTCATATACAGAAAAGTAGTTCACCTATCATTACAAATCAGAAAGAAAAAGTCAAATGTCCAAAGGAAAAATGGACGAAAGCCATTAAAGGATGAATCATAAAAGAAAAAAGTAAAAATGGCAAACACAAAAAGCTCAATCAAGGCAATGCAAAATAAAATCAGATATAGTTATATTTTTATTTGCTGAACTGGCAAAGATTTTAAAAAGTAATAATACCCAACACTGGTGAAATTATAGAGACTAACACTCACATACAACTGAATGTATATACACTAAGAATATAAATCGAGGGCAATTTGGCAAGAAGTACCGAACACTTTCAAAACATGTTCATTCATGGATGCAACAATTTTACCCACAGAAATGTGCCTTAAGGAAATGGAGACGTGTGGGTAAATGTTTAAGAACAAGGTCACTGACCACAGCTTTATTTATATTAGTGAAAAAAATGGAAAGAATAAAACCAAGAATGAAACGGAATACTTAAATAATTCATGACATAGGGGCGCCTGGGTGGCTCAGTCAGTTGAGCATCCGACTTCGGCTCAGGTCACGATCTCACAGTTCCTGAGTTCGAGCCCTGCATCGGGTTCTGTGCTGACAGCTCAGAGCCTGGAGCCTGCTTCGGATTCTGTATCACCCTCTCTCTCAGCCCCACCCCTACTTGTGCTCTGTCTCTCTCTCTCTGTCTTTCAAAAATGAATAAACATTAAAAAAATTTTTTTTAAATAATTCATGACATATACATGACAGAAGACTAAAACATCATTAAAAATTGTATTACAGAGAATATTTTATGACTTTGAGAAAATGTTCACCATATGTTAAGTTTAAATGGCCGATTATTCACTTAATTTATTTAACAGTATTTACATAACATTTATAAGTCATGGATACCATTCTAAATACTTTTTTTTTTTTAATTTTTTTTTAACGTTTTATTTATTTTTTTTTTTTTTTTTTTTTTAATTTTTTTTTAACGTTTTATTTATTTTTGAGACAGGGAGAGACAGAGCATGAACAGAGGAGGGTCAGAGAGAGGGAGACACAGAATCTGAAACAGGCTCCAGGCTCTGAGCTGTCAGCACAGGGCCTGACGCGGGGCTCGAACTCACGGACCGTGAGATCATGACCTGAGCCGAAGTCGGCCGCCTAACCGACTGAGCCACCCAGGCGCCCCTAACGTTTTATTTATTTTTGAGACAGGGAGAGACAGAGCATGAACAGGGGAGGGTCAGACAGAGGGAGACATAGAATCTGAAACAGGCTCCAGGTTCTGAGCTGTCAGCACAGAGCCCGACGTGGGGCCCGAACTCACGGACCGTGAGATCATGACCTGAGCCAAGGTCGGCCGCTCAACCGACTGAGCCACCCAGGCGCCCCTCTAAATACTTTACAAATATTAACTCCTTTAATCCTTATAACAACTCTATGAGATAGATATTATTATCCCAGTTTAATAAATGAGGAAACTGGGGTACATTATTAAAAACTTGCCCAAGGTAGTAGAGCTAGAATTTAAACCCAGGCTACCTCTTCAAAAGGCCTACTTAACATTAAAAACAAAAACAAAAGGATTTGTATGAATGGAAAAAGAGATCAAAAGAATATATATCAAAATGTTGAGGTGCCTGGGTGGCTCAGTCGGTTAAGCTCCAACTCTTGATTTCAACTCAGGTCATGATCTCATGGTTCATGAGCTTGAACCCTGTGTCAGGCTCTGTGCTGACAATGTGGAGCCTGCTTGGGATTCTCTCTTTCCCTCTCTCTCTTTGCCCCTCCCCCACTCATGCTCACTCACTCTGTCTCTCAAAATAAATACTTTAAAAAATATGTCAAAATGTTAACAGTGATTTGTCTGTGTGAATGGTTTGTCTGTGTGATAGGATAATAGGTTATTTTTGTTTCCTTTGTTACTTTCTGAATTTCCTATAATGAACATGTACTACTTTATAAGAAGAAATTAAGCTATTAAAAAGAAAAATCCTTCTTCTAATTCAGACCAATTAGAGGCAGTTTTAAAATCTTCCCCAAGTCATTTGTCTTTTATTTTGAGACCATAAATAGGTTCTGTCCATTTCTAATCTAACTCCATTTCATACCACTTAAGCCACCATTTCTTTTGTTAAAAAATCACTCAATCTAGGGGCACTTGGGTGGCTTGGTTGGTTAAACATCCAACTTCGGCTCAGGTTATGATCTCACGTTTCGTGGATTCAAGCTCCACATCCAGGTCTGTGATGACAGCTCAGAGCCTGGAGCCTGCTTCACATTCTGTGTCCCCTTCTCTCTCTCTGCTCCTTCCCACTTGCACTTTGTCTCTCTCTCCCCCTCAAAAATAATAAACATTAAAAAAAATTTTTTTTTAATCACTCAATCTAAAGTATTCCCAGATGTTTCAGTGGCAGACAGACTTTCTCTCAGTCTACCTTAATGGAATTTTTTTCTAAGCCAACTCCATCATGCAAAGTCATTCACTGAAATTACATGGAAAAAGCTCAAATAATGAACTTTTAATCTAGAAACCTCAAATTTTCTACATGAGACTATCTCTAGCATGTACTATATACACTGACAACCTTTGAACACAATAAAGATTTATTCTGGAAACTGAAATTAAGAGCAGTTCCTTCTGCCCCAAGACTAATAGGTAGTTTATTTCCTTATTTCCAGCTATGAAAATTGCCAACAACTCATCTTTGAAAAATGTTAGAATCACCAAAAACCATAAAATACCTAAGAATAAATCAAACCAGGAAGGTGAAAAATCTATACACTGAAAACTACTGAAAGCTTATGAAAGAAATTGAATAAGACACAAAAAAATGGAAAAAAGATTCCATGCTCCTGGATAGGAAGAACAAATATTGTTAAAATGTTGATACTACCCAAAGCAATCTACATATTCAATGCAATCCCTATCAAAATAACACCAGCATTCTTCACAGAGCTAGAACAATCCTAAAATTTGTATGGAACCAGAAAAGACCCCAAATAGTCAAAGCAATCTTGAAAAACAAAACCAAAGCAGGAGGCATCACAATCCCGTAATTCAAGCTATACTACAAAGCTGTAATCATCAAGATGGTATAGAACTGGCACAAAAACAGACACTCAGATCATTGGAACAGAATAGAGAACTCAGAAATGGACCCACAAATGTATGGCCAGCTAATCTTTGACAAAGCAGGAAAGAATATCCAATGGAAAAAGACAGTCTCTTCAGCAAGTGATGCTGGGAAAACTGGACAGCAACATACAGAAAAATGAATCTGGACCACTTTCTTACACCATACACAAAAATAAACTCAAAATGGATTAAAGACCTCAATGTAAGACAGGAAGCCATCAAAATCCTCAAGGAGAAAGCAGGCAAAAACCTCTTTGATCTTGGCCGCAGCAACTTCTTACTCAACACGTCTCCGGAGGCAAGGGAAACAAAAGCAAAAATGAAGTACTGGGACCTTATCAAAATAAAAAGCTTCTGCACAATGAAGGAAACCATCAACAAAACTAAAAGGCAACTGACGGAATGGGAGAAGATAGTTGCAAACGACATATCAGATAAAGGCTTAGTACTAAAATCTATAAAGAATTTATCCAACTCAATACCCAAAACACAAATAATCCAGTGAAGAAATGGGCAAAAGACATGAATAGACACTTCTCCAAAGACATCCAGATGGCCAACCGACACATGAAAAAATGCTCCACATCACTCATCACCAGGGAAATACAAATCAAAAACACAATGAGATACCACCTCACACCTGTCAGAATGGCTAACATTAACAACTCAGGCAATGACAGATGTTGGCGAGGATGCGGAGAAAGATCTCTTTTGCATTGTTGGTGGGAATGCAAACTGGTGCAGCCACTCTGGAAAACAGTACGGAGGTTCCTCAAACAATTAAAAATAGAACTACCCTATGACCCAGCAATTGCACTACTAGGTATTTATCCAAGGGACACAGGTATGCTGTTTTGAAGGGACACATGCACCCCAATGTTTATAGCAGCACTGTCAACAATAGCCAAAGTATGGGAAGAGCCCACATGTCCATCGATGGATGAATGGATAAACAAGACGTGGTATACACACACACACACACACACACACACACACACACACACACACAATGGAGTATTATTCGGCAATCAAAAAGAATGAAATCTTGCCATTTGCAACTAACTATGTGGATGGAACTAGAGGGTATTACACTAAGCAAAATTAGAGAAAGACAAATATCATATGACTTCACTCATATGAGCACTTTAAGATACAAAACAGATGAACATAAGGGAAGGGAGGCAAAAATAATATAAAAACAGGGAGGGGTACAAAACATAAGAGAGTCTTAAATACTGAGAACAAACAGAGGGTTATTGGAGGGATTGTGGGAGGGGGATGGGCTAAATGGGTAAGTGGCATTAAGGAATCTATTCCTAAAATCATTGTTGCACTATATGATAACTTGGATGTAAATTAAAAAAATAAATTAAATTAAAAAAAAGTGAGAATTGACCTTAAATGAAGCACTGAATAGTAAGTGAAATGTATTCAACAAAAGCTGAACTTTAAAAATCAAAATCTTGTCTTCTGCATATAATTAATACACTTTAACAGAGAAATGTTATAGAGTAACATTCTGTAACACAGGAAAATCTACCTAAGCAGGCAGTCTGCAGTTCTTAGAGCACAGTGGCTTAATATTCTGATTGTCTGGAGCAGAAAATAAAACACTAGGAAGGATCTGTTTTGAAAAGAATCTCGCAGCACAGTGTACTGAATAACACTCACTTTGGTTCAGGTCAAGTAGTATTTTACACAACACCCCTGACCCGAAAGAGGCTGGATTAAGCAGATGTACCCAAAGGAAGACATCCTCTGCTGCTGATAGTTGGCAACTTATTCAGGGGAATATTTTTAAAAGACTATAACAAAACAAATGATTCATTGGGAAAAGGTATTAGAAAGGACAGGTTGGGGCACCTGGGTGGCTCAGCTGGTTAAGTGTCTGTCTCTTGATTTTTGGCTCAGATCATGATCTCATGGTTTGTGAGTTCGAGCCCTGCACCAGGCTCCACACTTACAGTGCAACAGCCTGCTTGGGATTCTCTCTCCCTTTATCTCTGCCTCTCCCCTAATCACCTGCAGGCTCATGCAAAGACAGGTTAAAGTCAGAATAGAATTCATATGTAAATCTACCTTCAAATTCAAATACAAGTTGTAAAAGAAGTGACAGACATAGCATTTCTGGATCAACTGGAAGAAGCAAAGACAATTACTGTATTCAAATTACAAAATTAGGGGCGTCTGGGTGGCTCAGCTGGTTAAGTGTCCAACCCTTGATCGCAGCTCAGGTCTTGATAACAGGGTCATGAGTTCAAGCCCTGCATTGGGCTCTGCGCTGTGTGTGAAGTGTACTTTAAAAAAAAAACAAAAAACAAAAAACAAAGGTTGTTTCAAGTAAGACAGTATATCTACATTCATTCAACAATTTGTTTTAAATTCTTGAAATGTTTTTATTTATTTTTGGGAGACAGAGAGAGACAGAGACAGAGTGCTGGCAGGGGAGGAGCAGAGAAAGAGGGAGACACAGAATTTCAACCAGGCTCCAGCGTCTGAGATGTCAGCACAGAGCCTGACGCGGGGCTTGAACCCACAAACTGTGAGATCATGACCTGAGCCAAAGTCGAACACTTAACTGAATGAGCCAGCCAGGCACCCCTCATTCAACAAATATTTATTGAGCATCCACTATGTGTTAAACACCATTTTAGGCATTAGCGACACAGCAGTGAACAAAGTTGCTATGATCAAGAAGCATGGTAGTTGGGGAAACAATAAATTAAATACTCTATAACAAAACACCAGGCAGAGATAAGTGCTACCAAGGAAAACACTAGAGCAGGGGAAGAGGACACAGTGTGAAAGGAAAGGGCTCTTCTGGATAGGGTAGACTGAGGAGCCACCAGAGGACGCACTTGTATGAGGTAAAGGTGTGACCCATGTTGCATCTGGGAAAACAGCTGGTACAGAGCGACTGAGGTGGGTATGCTCACCATTCAAGGGAAAGTGAGGACAAAGTGGCTATGTCAAGAGTTGGCAGGGCAGTGAACAGGACATTGTATGCAGAGCCTGGCAGGGCCAACAGCACACAAGGCCTTGTAAGGAGTTGGGGTTTTCACTGTCATCATGACGGGAAACTAATGTAGAGTTCTGAGCAGGGATTTGTAAAATAACCACTCCAATCACTGAGTATGTGGAGAATACTAGTGCGCTGCAAGAATGTAATCAGACCAGTTGGAAGGTTGTGGTAGAAGTTTCCAGCAAGAGTTAACTGTGGTTTGGACCAGGGTAATAATGACAGAAGTAGTGATCACATGTGGGACATATTCACAAAGTAATCACATGGAACCTGCTGATTGACTGGATATTAGAGAAAAAAGACCCGTGAGGACAACCCTTAAGTTTCTAGTGTGATTAAACATGAGTCATTTAAGGGCTTAAGAACATTTTGCTTGATAGGTCTGTTCATCTATCTACGTTGGGCATTTGAAGATATTGAAAAAATATATATCCTACATTTATAATTGTGACCTAAAATGTTGAAAGGAATGTAATTAACTAAACTGGAAAAAGGAGATAATTGTTTAGGAGATTTTAATCCTTTCCATTTGAGTTTATCAAACAAGAGAAAATAATTGTTCTTTATTTTTATGCAAAAATGTTCAATTTACTAATCTTGTTATCCTATTGATAAATTGGACCTCAAGGCTGAAGAACAAGTAGGTTTTAAAAATTGCAACTGTAACTCTTAATTACAGAGAACAATCGGATGGTTACCAGAGGGGAGTTGGTTGGGGGATGTGTTGAACAGGTGATGAGGATTAAAGAGTGCATTTGTGATGAGCACAGGCTGGTGTAGGGAGGAGCTGAATCACTATACTGTACCCCTGAAACTAACAGTTCACCGCATGCTAACTATACTGGAACTAAAATAAAAAATGATAATAGATTGCAGCTGTAATAAACAGTATATTCATTTTAAATCCAAATTTCCATTAATCTTTATACATCAAAAGCCCCTTAGATGCTAAAAATCTCAAACTGACAAGCAGAATATTTAGTTAAATGGGGAAAATGTTTGTGATTTATTAAGTGAGAAAAGGAGGCCAGCAAACAAAATACTGTTACACACACATATCTATATACAGTTATTTATAATCACAAACCTTCTTCTAAAGAGGGTATGATTAACAAATCGTAATCTGTTCTCCACACTGTGATCCATTTGAAATATTCCTTCTCTTTAAATGCAGATCCTCAGGGGTGCCTGGGTGGCTCAGTGAGTTAAACGTCTGACTTCAGCTCAGGTCATGATCTCATGGCTCATGGGTTAGAGCCCCGTGTTGAGCTCTGTGCTGACAGCTCAGAGCCTGGAGCCTGCTTTGGATTCTGTGTCTCCCTCTCTCTCTGCCCCTCCCCCGTTCATGCTCTGTATCTCTCTCTGTCAAAAATAAACAAACATTAAAAAAAAAAAAAAAGAAAATGAAAAAAAAGAAATGTTAACAGTGTTTATTTCTAGGCCAAGGAGTTTATTTTTATTTCCACTTCATGTATCTCTGGGTTTTCCAAATTTTCTATAACAATTACACATTTTTATAATTAGAAAAAAATTAACAGTAATTGTACTGATTGTTTTAATAACCTGGAAATTTGCTTATAATATTAAGAGAAAAAACCCTGAATATGATTATGGACACAACAATGACATAAAAAGTTATTTAAAAGGACTAAAGGAAATATGCCAAATGTCGGCAGTTGTCTCTCAGGGGTTATGTAGATTATCCCTGGCCCCTGCCAGATTCTTTAAACTTTTCTGGTCTCTCACATTCTTAAGAACAGATTCTATTTAGACTCAATGAACTTCATACTGCCAAATCAAATGGATGCTTCTCTGTCCTTACTTATCTCAAGCAATCTCTCAGCATCAATCATTTCAGCTAGCCTTCTCATCTTTGTTGAAACACTATTCTCTCTTGCCTTCCCTCTTACCTTGCTAGGTACTTCTCATTTTTCTTTGCCAGCTCAACCTCTGTCCTAAACTCCAGATTTATATACCAGCTGGTCACCTGACACATCTATTCTCTTGGATTTCTGATAGGTATCTCAAATTTACTATATCCAAAGAGAATCTGACCGCAATCCTCCACTCCCCATCCTACTCTTCTCCCAGTCTTCCCATCCCAGTGAATGGTGACACCATCCAAACTCTCAAACCTAAACCTATGAAGCAACTTTGATTCCTATCACGCTCAGTCTCCCTAACTTGCACTCTATTTTTCTACAAAGGCATCTAGAACATCATATGCTAACTGAAAAAAAGCTGACCACAAGGAAAAGGGATCCTCACAAGAGTAAAAACATGTGTTAATTACGCTATGGCTATGGAAAAATCTTCAAGGCAAAAATAATTTTGTTACAAATAGGAAATTTTCAACATACACTATTATTTGGAAAATAGTATTTATTTTATTACTTCAGTAATTTAACCATTAATCTTAATAAGAAAAATCAATATACAAGGAGAGACTGGCTGTACTACATTGAGGGAGAAAAGATGTTACTTAGAAATGAACAGAAGGTGCCACCAAGTGGGGAAAAAAGTATATACATAGTAGAGAAAAATCTAGGTAAGCCATATTTGTTTAACTTGATTTAAAGGATTTCAGGGTTCCAACACTTCAAAAAACTCTTGATAGAAGTAGAAACAGTAATTTTATACTATTATGCATAAAAGAGCCCAAATTTTCCACCATTTTACTCTCAACATTTTCCTTTGTCAAATTTTATACAGATACTAACTACTTACTTGGTTTATCTGTCACTAATTCTTTTGTTTTTAATTTTTGTTAACGTTTATTTATTGTTGAGAGACAGAGAGACACAGAGCATGAGCAGGGGAGGGGTACAGAGAGGGGGAGACACAATCTAAAATAGGCTCCAGGTTCTGAGCTGTCAGCACAGAGCCCGATGTGGGGCTCAAACTCACAAACTGTGAGATCATGACCTGAGCAGAAGTCAGTCACCCAACCAACTGAGCCACCCAGGCACCCCAATCTGTCACTAATTCTATGCAAAAGCTAACAAGCATAAAAATGAAAATAAAGGGGGCACCTGGTGTTCAGTCAGTTGAGTGTTCCACACTTGATTTCAGCTCAGGTCACGATCCCAGGGTCATGGGATCAAGCCCCATGGCTCCGTGCTGAGTGTGGAAGCTGCTTAAGCTTTTCTCTGTCTCAAAATAGGAAGGAAGGAAGGAAATGAAGGAAGGATGGAAGGGAGGAAGGAAGAAGGAAGGAAATAAAGACTTTGGTGCATTACTGTATAGCTGGTGGCTATAGAGATAAAATTAAGGATAATCAAAATGGTGTAAGAGTATAATGGCATAAAAGACTATTTGTGATCTACTGAAATACTTTGAGTATTCTGTTCAGTCAGGTTAAGCTCATATAAACTCCCGAAAAAGAAATTAAAATCTCACTGCTGATTCTATAAGAGAATAGAACTTACATAAGAAAATAAACGTATTATAAGGGGCACCTGGGTGGCTCAATCGGTTGAGCATCCAACTTCAGCTCAGGTCATGATCTCACGGTTCGTGGGTTCAAGCCCTGCATTGGGCTCTGTGCTGACAGCTCAGAGCCGGGAGCCTGCTTCAAATTCTGTGTCTCCCTCTCTCTCTGTCCCTCCCCTGCTCATGCTCTTCTGTCTCTCTCTCTCTCAAAAATGAATAAACATTAAAAAAGATTTTTTTAAGAAAATAAAAGTACTGTAACAAAGAAAAATAACAGACACTCAGTTATAGTACAGTCTACCAGCTAGCATTCATTAAATGACTATCAACTCCAAGATAGCAAGGACCATTTATTTTGTTTACCACTGTGAATGTGTCAATCTATCAGTGCATGATACATACTGGGATGCTTAACATTTGTTGAATAAGTGATTTGTAAGCTGAGTACTGTGCTAGGTTCTAGGCATTCAGTTTTTTATTTTCAAGGTACATGGAACTCCACTGCCCATCCAGACATTCACATCAGCACATGCACCTTTTGTTTATCTACTGGTAGACCCAACAGCCTCACTAGCTGCTGACAGTGAAAGAAATGAAGGCCTTGCGATGAGATAAAGTGAACTCTTTTTCCCACAAGATTTCTAATGTTCCCACTAGATTAGGGAACAGTATGTGAACCACAGAAGTTTACTGAAGAAATTCCCTGTTTCTAGGATAAACACTTGACACTTCAGGAGGGAATCCTTCTCTAGTTGAGATTATGCAGCTACCCTACAGATTCATATACTATCACAGGCCATCTCCAGCACCAGACGTCTCAGAAAGAGGACAGAACTACAGCTCACCCCGTAGGCAACATCAGGCGTTCCTCTCATTGGGAGACTTTGCGATAGTTCGTGCAGGTGACAGCTGCTCACCTTGCTGTTCAGGACCCATTTTCTTGGACTCCCTAGGCTCAAGTGAGAGGAGAGCCGCATCAGGTGCAGGAGCTGCCCTGACTTAAAGGCTTCATGCTCTACAAAAATTGACACCTCTAATAACAACAACTCCACAGGCGCAGCTTCAGGATTCCCATTCTCACAAGGGACATCCCAGGTCTAAGAACAGCAATACACGAGGAAGCTCAAACAGCTAACTCACCAGGCATTTATAATTGCTCTCATCCAGATGCAATGTACCAATCAAGGATCAATTTTGTCTAGCAGTATATAGTAGTCCCCCTCCTTGTTTGCAGGGGTTAAGCTCTAAGATCCCCAGTGCATGCCTGAAACTGTGGATAGTACCAACCCTTATAAATACTATGCTTTTTCCTACATTTACACACCTGGGATAAAGATTAATTTATAAATTAGTCACAGTAAGAGACTAACAACAATAACTAATAGTAAAATAGAACAACTGTAATATAGTAAGTTATGTGAATATAGTTCCCTCCTCTCAAAATATTATTGTACCATTCTCACCCTTCCTCTTGTGATGTGAGATGATAAAACACTTTTCTGATGACAGGAAGTGCAGTAAATGACACAGGCATTGTGACATAGTGTTAGGCTACTACTGCCCTTCTGACCATACATCAGGAGATCACCTGCTTCTAAACCATGGGTGACCAGGGGTGACTGAAACCATGGAAAGCAAAACCATGGATAAGAGGGGGACTCCTGTAGTTGCTACAATCAAATCCGGTTTCCAGGGAAACAAAGCTAGGCATTTAACTGAAGATCAGATTCACTTAACCCTTTTACCTACAATTCACTAAGTTCCCTTGTATACTACACACTAGGTAAAATGACAATGAAGTCCTATCTCCATCAGCAACCTCTATCCTGACCTAAAGACTAGTGTTTAACTGTCTACCCACCATTCCCACTTGGTTTTCTAATAGGCATCTCCTACTTAACATAGACAAAGTAGAATTCTTCATTACCTCTTCCAGTTCTGCTTCCCCCAACCTACGCGATCTTCCTCACCTCAGTTACCACCAGTAGTTCAGGCCAAAAATCTTGAAGTCATCCTTGACTTTTTTCTCTCAAAATTTACCCCATCAGCAAATCCTCCATTTTACTTCAAAATATACCCCTGTGGTAGGCAGTCTCTAGGACGGCCTCTGTGACCACAGCTTCTGGGTATACATACCCTTGTGTAATCCTCTATGGATAACAGAAAATATATATACTGGTCTCTGTACCCAACTCCTGGCACAAAGCTCCTGAGACTTTTGTAACTTCCTAATGATAACACTAGGAACATCTATTGTTTTAATATTTGTCTTTTTTTTTTTTTTTAAGATTTTATTTTTTTGGCACTTGGGTGGCTCAGTTGGTTAAGTGTCTGACTTCGGTTCAGGTCATGACCTCTCTGTGAGTTCGAGCCCTGCATCAGGCTCTCTGCTGTCAGCATAGGGCCCACTTTGGATGCTTTGTCTCCCTCTCTCTGCCTCTGCCCCTCTGCCTTGCACATGCTCTCTCTCTCAAACATAAATATTAAAAAAATATTTTTTTAAAGATTTTATTTTTTAAGTAATCTCCACACCTAACATGGGGCTGGAACCCACGACCCTGAAATCAAGAATCACACATTCCACCGACTGAGCCAGCCAGGTGCCCCTTAGTATCTGTCTTTGATCTGACCCTGACACAGGGCTCCCAACACTCTCATAAATTCCTGAGTAATAAGAGCAGTAGGAGCATCTCTTGTTCTAATGAGGTGACTCTAGATAGGCTTCAAGACGGTCCTGGATGAGGGTAGTCACCCGGAAGACCAAGCCATGATCAAAAGCTTGGAATTTTCAGCTTCACCCCCTAACCTCCTGACCAATCTATAGCTGGCTGCTCAGAAGCACTGGGCTTGTGAGTGCCATCAGAGGAAGAGGTAGAGGGGGCAGTCTTGTGGGACTGAAACCTTACCTGTTGTGGGATCTGACACTATCTCCAGATAGACAGTGTCAAAAATGAGTTAAACTGTAGGACACCCAGCTGCTGTCAGAGACTTTCTTGTTGTTGTGTCTGTGTGTGTGTGGGGGGGGGGGGGGTTGGAATCCCTACACATTTGGTAACCAGAAGTGTCAGAAGTGAAGTGTCTGGTATGTAAAGGAGACTCACAAGAGAAACACATAGCAGGGAAGAGTTTTTCCCTACTAGGGAAGAAAGAAACTGAGGTTTTTTTCCCCCCACTTTCATCCACTTTCCATGAGTATGGGCTGTATTTACTGACTCATTTCTAATAAAAAGAATGCAGCATTAAGTGTAGGATGTTACTTCTGAGATTAGGTTTTAAAAGACTGGCCTAATGTAACACCATGTTAACTGTACTTCCAAAAAAAAAAAAAAAAAAGGAAAAATACACACGCACACACGCACACGACTGTGGCTTCCATCTCAGGTGTTCTCTTCACTTGCTCTTAAGAAGCCAGCTGCCACAAGAGATGGCCTTGTGGAGAGGCCCACATGAGTGAGCGCGGAAGCAAATCTCTGAAGTCTGTCTACAGCCACATGAATGAATTTGGCTATGGAGGTGACTGCAGCCTCAAACGATATCTCGAGTGCAGCCTCGTGAAAGACCCTAAACCAGAGGCATCTAGCTAAGGTGCATTCAATTCCTTACCCACAGAAATCATGAGAGATACTGTTTATTGTTTTAAGCTAAATTTAAGATAATCTGTTAACACAGTAATGGATAACTGGTACAGTCCCCGAACTCACAACTCGCAGCACTAGCACGTTAGTCCAGCAATCAGCCTGCTCCAACACTGCCCCCCCTTCCTCATTCTTCACGGCAATGACACAGATGCTTTAAAAATGTGAATCACAGGGGGCTCTTGGGTGGCTCAGTCGGTTAAGTGTCTGACTTCGGCTCAGGTCACGATCACCCGGTTCATGGGTTCGAGCCCTGTGTCGGGCTCTGTGTTGACAGCTCAGAGCCTAGAGCCTGCTTCGGATTCTGAGTCTCCCTTTCTCTGCTCCTTCCCCACTCATGCTTTGTCTCTCTCTCTCAAAAATAAAATTAAATGGTCAACAGACACACAAAAAGATGCCCAACATCATTAATCATCAGGAAAATGCAAATCAAAACCAAATGAGATATCATCTTAGAGCTGTCAGAATGGCTAGCAACAAAAAGATGAGAAATAACAAGTGTTAGTGAGGATATGGAGAAAAAGGAACTCTTGTGCACTGTTGGTAGAAATAAAATTGGTACAACTACAGTGGAAAACAGTATGGAGCTTCCTCAAAAAATTAAAAATTAAATTACCATATGATCCAGTAATTCCACTACTGGATACTCACCCAACGAAAACAAAAACACTAATTGAAAAAGATATATGTACCCCTACGTTAAGTGCAGCATCATTTACAATAGCCAAGACATGGAAGCAATTCAAGTGCCCATCCAAAGATGAATGGATAAAAAAGATGTGGTGTACAAATGCAGTAGAATATTACTCGGTCATAAAAAAAGGAATGTGATCTTACCATCTGTGACAACAGATGGGACGGACCCAGAGGGTATTATGTTCAGCAAAATAAGTCAGACTGGAAAAGACAAATACCATATGATTTCACATATAAGTAACTAAAATATACAAAACATACAAAAAACAAAACAAACAAAAAGCAGAAATGGACCCATAAATACAGAGAACAAACTGATGGTTGTCAGAGAGTATGGGGGTAGGGCGATAAGCGATATAGGTGAAGAAGAGCAGGAAAATAAGTCAAGTCAGTAAATAAATAAACAAATGGAACAAGCATAGTAATGAATTATAACTCATTGATTATAACAGGAGTTCATACTGATACAATAAACGAGTAGACTGAAAGTTTGACGAGTAATGGGATACTTAAATAACTTCAAAGTACCTCTACATAAAATGCTAATTAATTGCAAAGGGAAAACTTTAGAAAGGAGAAACTTCGCAGATATACCCTATTCAAGTGAGAAGATATCATCAGTAATGGGACTAATCAAAATAGGGTGCCACCTAATGGGACACTGCTTCTGTGAAATTTCTGCTAAAGACATAGTCTGAATCTAGTCATGAGAAAATACTTGACAAACCCACACTGAAGGACTTTCTACAAGATAACTGGCCTGTAGGGGCGCCTGGGTGGCTCAGTTGGTTAAGCGTCCAACTTCGGCTCAGGTCACAATCTCAGGGTTCGTAAGTTCCAGCCCTGCATCGGGCTTTGTGCTGACAGCTCAGAGCCTGGAGCCTGCTTCGGATTCTGTGTCTCCCTCTCTCTCTGCTCCTCCCCCACTCATGCTCTGTCTCTCTCTCTCTCCTTCAAAAATAAATAAAAACATTAAAAAAATAATAACTGGCCTGTAACTTTCAAAAGTGTGAAGGTCATGAAAATTAAGGAAAAGCAAAGGAACAAATCCAGTGTTAATGAGACTAGAGAGAAATGAGATCCACATGAAATGCACAATTAGACCCTCTGGCTATAAAAGACATTTGTTGGCACAACTGATGAAAACTAAATGGGATCTGAAGATGATATGACTCTTATTAATTTCCCGACTTTGACGGTTAAATTGTGGTTACATAGGAGAATATCCTTGTTTGTAGGAATTACACACTGGAGTATTCAGGACATCCTTTGGGAACTTACTTTGAAATGATTCATATACTTCCAACTCTTCAGGAAGTTTAGGATTGTTCCCAATTAAAAAAAAAATTATAAAACAGATCACATCTTACTTTACCTTCCAGTGACTTTCAAAGAAATTTAGGGAAAAAAAGGCAAAAAAGCATCGCTTACCACATCTACATGATCCAGGCCCTAGCTATTTCTCCTAGTTACCTAAAATCTTCCCTGCGGTCATTCCATTCCAGCCAAACTGGCCACACTGCAGTTCTTTGAATACATGCAAATATATCTCAACAGACAGGCTTTTGCACTGTGGTTTCTACTGCCTGGAGCTCTTTGTCCCCTTCCCTGGTTTGCTCCCTCCCCTCTTCAAATGTCATTTCCTCAAGGAAGCCTTTTCTAACTTCCAGAGAAGACAGCCACTCCATTACTCTTTATCCTTTTATGAATGCCAGCTTCATATTATCTTTCTTGCATTTACCATTACCTAAAATATAGAACACACTTGTTCTTCTGTCTCCATTCAATGAGAGCAAGAACTCTCATTATTTACTATTGTATTCCCAGTGTCTATAACAGTTCTAGGCATCTGGTAGGCATGCAATAGTTATTTGAAGGTCGCCTGGGTGGCTCCGTTGGTTGAGCATCCAAATGCAGCTCAGGTCATGACCTCACAGTTCGTAAGTTCAAGCCTCGGGTCAGGCTCTGTGCTGACAGCTCAGAGCGTGGAGCCTGATTTGGAGTCTGTGTCTCCCATTCTTTCTGCCTCTCCCCTGCTCACACTCTCTCTCTCTCTCCCTCTCTCAAAAATAAGTAAACATTAAAAACCAAACAAACAAAAATAGTTATTTGAATAACAATGATAAACTGTTTGCTATTCGCTACTTTGTATATAATCCCTGTCTCTCTAATTAAAACTGAATCGGGGCACCTGGGAGGCTCAGTCAGTTAGGCTCCAACTTTGGCTCAGGTCATGATCTCATGGTTGGTGAGAGCCCACATTGGGCTCTCTGCTGTCAGCATAGAGCCTGCTTCAGATCCTCTGTCCCCCTCTCTTTCTGCCCCTCCCCTGCTTGCGCTATTTCTCTTTCAAAAATAAACAAACATTAAAAATTAAAAAAAAAAAAATCAATCAACCCAACTACAAATTTACTCATGGATCAAATCAAAGGTAAGACTCCACAAATTTAGAATTCCACAATGTATTACACTTAGCAAAGAGGGGGTCTTCTTGAGAAACAAACAGCTAAACTTGTCCGACAACACTTCTCCCTACATCATAAGCCTTTAAGCTTCCCTTATAAACAAGGGTCCTCAAAAGGTACTCAGCCATTAGGAGGCTGCTCTCCACAAAGAAATTCAGCTTTATATCCTCAATTGTCCTCAGGCACCTGCTGGAATGATGTTATCTTCTACAGCTTTCTACCTCTTTTTCATGTGATCTCAGATCATATAAAAGAACTTGCTTGGCAGAATAGTACTTTTAGCTTTTCATAGTTTTTACCACGTTACCATTTCAAATATGTTTCATCACATAATTTAAATCAGTTCCCTCCCGCACCTCCCCTCACATTCTCCCAAAGTATAGACCATGAGCGCTAAGTAAAGAAGAGTGCTTTGAAGGAAATAGATCTCAATCTATCTGAGATCTGAAAGAAATAGCCCACAGGTCTTCTGCATCCTCCTAGGACCAATTCCACCCCAAAACAATCAACCAAACAAATAACTTGGACACCTTACCTCCTAAAGCCAAATTCTACTTTTGAGTCCTGGGTCTCAAATAGTGCCCCTAACATATAAAATGTCCCTCAGTGAAAGTAGACAGCTCTTGATCTAAAATCACAGTCCCTTGGATCTTAAAAGAATGATACGCTATGGTAACATGTAATATCACTGAGGCTTTCTTGCAATCAGAGCCAATGAGTATAAAGACAATTCATTACAAGCATACCTTGGAGATATTGCAGGCTTGGTTCCAAACTAACACAATAAAGTAAATATTGCAATAAAACAAGTCAAACGAATTTTTGTTTTCCAGTGCATATAAAAGTTATGTTTATACTACACTATAGTCTATTAAGTGTACAACAGCAGTATATCTAAAAAAAAAAAACACAACATATGCCTCGATTAAAAAATACTTTATTGCTTGCTGAAAATACTAACCACCATCTGAGCTTTTAATTTTTTGGCTCATGGAGGGTTCTTGCCTTGAAGTTGATGGCTGCTGACTGACCAGAGTGGTGGGGTGACAGTGGCGATTTCTTAAAATAAGACAACAATGAAGTTTATCACACTGATCCACTCTTCCTTCTCATTAAGGATTTCTCTGTAGCCATGTAATGCTATTTGATAGCCTTTACACACAGTAAAACTTCTTTCAAAATTGGAGTCAATCCTCTCAAGCCTGCCACTACCGTATCAACTAAGTTTATATTATATTCTAAATCCTTTGTCATTTCAACAATCTTCACAGCATCTCTGCCAGGAGTAGATTCTAGATCAACAAACCACTTTCTTTGCTCATCCATGAGAAGGAACTCCTCATCCATTCAAGTTTGATCATAAAACTGCAACAATCCAGTCACGTCTTCAGGCTCCACTTCTCGTTCTCTTGCAATTTCTACATTTACTTCCATAATTACTTTATCCACTGAAGTGATAAACCCCTCAAAATCATCCATGATCAATGGGTTGGAATCAACTTCTTCTAAACTCCTGTTAATGATGGTATTTTGACCTCTTCCCATGAAATCACAAATGTTTTTAATGGCATCTAGAATGACTGAATCCTTTTGAGAAGATTTTCCATTTACTTTGCCCAGATCCAGCAGAGGCAGCTATAGCCTTATGCAAGGTCTCTCTTAAATAATACTTGAAGGGGCGCCTGGGTGGCGTAGTCGGTTAAGCGTCCGACTTCAGCCAGGTCACGATCTCGCGGTCCGTGAGTTCGAGCCCCGCGTCGGGCTCTGGGCTGATGGCCCAGAGCCTGGAGCCTGTTTCCGATTCTGTGTCTCCCTCTCTCGCTGCCCCTCCCCCGTTCATGCTCTGTCTCTCTCTGTCCCAAAAATAAATAAAAACTTTGAAAAAAAAAGAAAAAAAAAAATTTAAAAAAAAAAAATAAATAAATAAATAATACTTGAAAATCAAAATTACTCCTTCATCTGTGGGCTAAAGATATTGTGTTAGCAGGTATGAAACATGAATCTCACTGTATATCTCCATCAGAGCTGCTGGGTAACCAGGTGCATTGACAATGAACACTAATATTTTGAAAGGAATCTTTCTTTCTGAGCAGTAGGTCCCAACAGCAGGCTTAAAATATCCAGTAAACCATGCTGTAAACAGATGTGTGGTCACTCAGGCTTTGTTGTTCCATTGGTAGAGCATAAGATTTAGCATCATTCTTAAGGGCCATGGGATTTTCTGAACAGTGAATGAATATAGGCCTCAATTGAAAATCACCGGGTGCATTAGCCCCTAACAAGAGAGTCAGCCTGTCCTTTGAAGCTCTGAAGCCAGGCACGGACTTTTCTCTAGCTACGAAAGTCCTAGATGGCATCTTCTTCCAATAGAGTGCTGTTTCGTCTACACTGAAAATCTGTTGTTTAGTGTAGCCACCTTCACTAATTATCTTCGCTAGATCTTCTGAATAACTTGCTGCAACTTTCATATCAGCACTTGCTGCTTTACCTTGCACTCTTATGTTATGGAAACAGTGTCTTTCCTTAAACTTTATGAACCAAACTCTGCTAGCTTCACTTTTCTTTTGCAGCTTCCTCACCTCTCAGCCTTCACAGAATTGAAGAGGTAGGGATTTGCTCTAGACTAAGCTTTGGCTTAGGAAATGCTGTGGTTGGTTTGATCTTCTGTCCAGAACACAAAAACTTTCTCCGTATCAGCAATAAGGCTGTTTCACTTTCTCATCATTCTTGTGTTCACTGGAGTAGCACTTTTAACTTCCTTCAAGAACTTTCCTTTTGCACTCACAACGTGGCTAACTGTTTGACACAAGAGGCCTAGCATTCAGCCTATCTTGGCTTTCAACATGCCTTCCTCACTAAGCTTTATCACTTTTAGCTTTTGATTTAAAGTGACAGATGTGTGCTCACTTCAGCAGCACATGTAATAAAGTGATAGATGTGCAACTCTTCCTTTCTCTTGAACACTCAAAGGCCTTTGAAGGGTTATTGATTGGCTTAATTTCAATATTGTGTTTCAGGGAACAGGGAGGCCTGGGGAGAGGAAGACAGGGGAATGGCCGGTTGGTGGAGCAGTCTGAACATAACATTTATTAAGTTCACCATCTTATATAGGTGTGGTTCACGGCACCCCAAAAGAATTACAACAGTAAGCTCAAAGATCACTTGATTACGGGTCACCATAACAAACATAACAACAATGAAAAGTTTGAAATATTGTGAGAATTAACAAAATGTGATACACAGACACAATGTGAGCATATGGTGTTGGAAAAATGGCGCCGACAGACTTGCTCATGGCAGGGTTGCCTCAAACCTTCAATTTGTAAAAAACTTCTCTGATTTGTGCAGCACAGTAAAGCAAAGCATAATGAAACTAGGTATGTCTGCATCGTGGCCTTCAAACTACATCACTGATATAGGTCAATGCTCCTAATTTGTCCAAGTAGTAGAAGCTGAGAACTGGTTGTAGGTGAAATGTGATATATGTGCTTAATTCACAATATATATATTATTAAAATTTACTTAAATTCAAGTTAGTTAACAACACAGTGCAGTACTGGTTTCAGTAGTTCACAACATACTCTTAAAAACCCGTTCTGTTCAATCAAGTAGCCTATTTAATTTAAATAAAATAAAAACTTTAATTCGGTCACATTAGCTAAATTTCACAGTGTCCTGGGCCAGATGTGACTAGTGGCTACCTTATTGGACAGCACAAACATATAACATTTCTATGACCATGAAAAGTTCTACTGGATAGTGCCGTATTTAGGGTGACAAATATTTTAAATTAACATTTAAAAAACAAGAAATCTCACCATTGAAATACACATTTCCACTTTCTCTTGAAAAATCCTATCTAGAAACCGTTGACCAAATTCTCAGCTGATGGAACCAGGGAGTGATGAATAGCACTGCTGCCCTCTTTGATGGAATGTGTGCTTTTCAGTCCTTTACAGTCCCCACTACTCCCTACTGTCTCACACTGTATTTCATTAACTTATGTTATATGCCTGGATTTCTAATCGAGTCTTTATGAATACCCTTGAGATTATTCCAGTTCCTACACAACAGAGCCTCAAGCAGTTTCTGATGATCAAGTTCAATTAAATAAAATGTAACAGGTAACCTAATACACTTATTTCTAGTTTTCTGGTGAAATTTTCTAGACAAACTATAACAGATACCTAGAGTTTAATTATGTATCAAACAAGTGGTATTATTTTAGCAATCTATGAAACAGATAGGAGTACTTTGCTTTGAAATATTTTACACAAAATTTGATAATCCACATAAGACCATTTAGAATTTCATTTCAAAACAGATATATTATAAAATTACTTTTTACAGACCTAAGGAATTTGAAGGCTCTCATTTTACAGATGAAAAAACTAAGCCCCAGAGAGGTTAAGGAACTTGCTTAAAGTCCAATTGCCAAATATTCAGAGTCAGAATTCGTTTTGCTTTTCCCTTCACCCATAGCCACGTGATAATGTGGCATACTGTTTTTCCCCAAAGACAGCCACACCATCATATACACCAACGTGTAATGTGATGTTGACATGCCTCCATTAAGACACAGGGTTTATGTTCTCTTTCATTAAGCTTGGGCAGAGTTTTCAAATTGCCTCAACCAACGGAATGCAGAAACAATACAGGATAATTTCCAAGACTAAGTCAGTTAAGGCCACATGGCTTTCTGCCTGGTGCTTTCTCTTAGAGCACTTGCCTGAAGCAGTGCAGGCCACCGGAGGGTGTACCAGCCCAAAGCCCCAGCTGTGCTCCCTGGTGACATCCAGCACCTGCTGCCAGATACCGAATGAACAAGTCTTCAGATGATTCTGGTATCCAGCCTTTGAGTCTTCGACCTGACATTCTAGAGCCGAGATAAGCTAGTCTGACTATGACTTGCCTAAACTCCTGACCCATAAGAACTGAGAAGTAAATGCTTGTTGTTTTAAGACCCTAAGTTTTAGGGTTATTTGTTACACAGTCACCGTAACTAGGACAGACGCTTTCAGATCACTGACTGTTTTACAAACAGATATTCAATAAATATTTGTGTAATGAAACAAATATTGCCAAGCCAAATAAAATAACATGTTGACTTAGCTTACCATTCAGGGGGGACCATGCTTCCATCCACATCCCAAAATGTGTTCTTGCCATTCATTTCAGTTGTATATATAACCCATCGGTGACGACCTGGGTGGAAAGATCAACATTTATAAAGATGTGAGGAAATAAACACAACCTTAAAAAAAAAAAAAAAAGTATAATTCTATATCAAAGAAGACTTTTTTTAAAAATTTTTTTAATAAGAGACTTTTATGTGCTTTCACATAAAAGAAACGTTAAAGGAATAGCACCCCGGGTATATCAGTGAGGACAAGCCTCAGGAAGTGTATCGCAAGCTTTCATCAATAGCCCAGCAGCTGCCAGAGCAAAATCCCTACACTGGGACTCAGCCTCACTCTATGGGTGGGACTCAGGCATTTCCCACAGTGGAGAACTCTTGCTTCTCCCCCTGTACCGCTGCCAAGGGAGTAGAGGAGAAAGTAAAGGTGTGTTTCCAACTGTTAAGGGTATTCAGGAAATAAAGTGTTCCTCCTGAGACTGGGGCAGGAGAAATGTATTCACAGCAATCATACTTGAATTATATGTTTCCATATAAATATTTTTAAATGACCACCAGAGATCCTCTTGGAAACTGGTGATCACACATAATAGGCAAACATTATAAATGATGGTTAGATAAATAGGATAGCTCCTGTCATCAAAACAGTATGGCTGCATTTTTTTATTTAACAAATTTCTGTGAAATAGTTGGGGATCTAACTACAATTTACACAACTGTTTCTTGGAGCACGTTGGTGGTTCAGTCAGTTAAGAGTCTGACTCTTAATTTTGGCTCAGGTCATGATTTCATGGTTAGTAAGTTCAAGCCCCACATTGGGCTCTGCACTGACAGCATGGAGCCTGCTTGGGATTCTGTCTCCCTCTCTCTGCCTCTCTCCTGTTTGCTATCTCTCTCTCAAAATAAATTTCAAAAATAAACTTTAAATAAATAAATAAATAAATAACTATTTCTATTGGGTCCTTAAGTTGAGCACCAACCTGGATTCTAATCAATACTCTGTCACTTATTATTAATGAGTTTTAGGCAAATTTTATGAGCCGCAGTTTCTTTACCTATTAAAAGTCGATGAATACAGGGCAGTTGGCTGGCTCAGTCAGTACAGCATGAGACTCTTGAACTCAGGGTTGTGAGTTTGAGCCCCAAGATGGGCACAGAGCTTACCTTAAAAAAAAAAAAAAAAAAGTGGGAGGGTGCTGCCTGGCTGGCTGAGTTGGTGGAGCATGGGACTCTTGATCTCAGGGTTTTAAGTTCAAGATCCTCACTGGATGTAGAGGTTATTGAAAAATAAAATCCTTAGGAGCAACCGGGTGGCTCAGTTGCTTAAGCGTCCAACTCTTGGTTTCAGCTCAAGTCATGATCTCATGGTTCACGGGTTTGAGCCCTGAGTCCAGCTCTGTGCTGACAGGGCACAGCCTGCTTGGGCTTCTCTCTCTCCCTCTCTCTCTCTGCCTGCCCATCCCCTGCTTGAATAAATAAAAAAACATTTAAAAAATCTTTAAGAAAATGTTTTTTAAAAAAATCTTAAAAAACAAAAGTAGATGATTATACTTACATCTTAAGTTTGCTATGAAAATTAAATATCACACATAGACACCTGGTTTAGCATTGGGCAAAAAAGCGCATAATAAATGTCAATTCCTTCCACCCCTCCCTTATTGCCCCTAACCCCACAAATAGAAAATACTGAATTCATCCCTATAGTGGGTTGTAAGGCAATAAACAAAAAGCAATCTGCATTTACTTTACAGAATTTTCCTGGGTAAATACATAATCAACAAATATCAAGGAATGCTATTTAAGTATGACCTTCTCAGGGCGCCTGGGTGGCTCAGTCAGTTAAGTGTCCAACTTCAGCTCAGGTCATGATCTCACAGTTTGTCAGTTCAAGCCCCCAATCTGGCTCTCTGCTGTCAGCGCAGAGCCCACTTCTATCCCCCTCTGCCCCTTTCCAGATCATGCTTGTGCACATGCTCTCTCTCTCAAAAATAAATAAACATTTAAAAAAGATAAAAATAGGGGCACCTGGGTGGCTCAGTTGGTTAAGCGTCTGACTTTGGCTCAGGTCACGGTCTCACCGCTCATGAGTTCAGACCCCGCGTCAGGCTCTACACTGACAGCTCAGAGCCTGGAACCTGCTTCAGATTCTGGGTCTCCCTCTCTCTGCCCCTCCCCACTCATGCTCTGTCTGTCTCTCTCTCAAAAATAAATAAACATGAAAAAAAAAGTCTTGTTAAAAAAGATCAAAATAGGGGCGCCTGGGTGGCGCAGTCGGTTAAGCGTCCGACTTCAGCCAGGTCACCATCTCGCGGTCCATGAGTTCGAGCCCCGCGTCAGGCTCTGGGCTGATGGCTCAGAGCCTGGAGCCTGTTTCCGATTCTGTCTCCCTCTCTCTCTGCCCCTCCCCCGTTCATGCTCTGTCTCTCTCTGTCCCAAAAATAAATAAACGTTGAAAAAAAAAATTAAAAAAAAAAAAAAAAAAAAAAAAAAAAAGATCAAAATAAATGTGACCTTATCTATTAAAGGAAATACAGATTTCAAGTGCAACTAAGAGCCTCTGGAGCCCATGCCTTTGAGGGAGCTCCTCTGGCATGCCTGAGCCTCTCCCGGCAGCCACTAGGTTGCTTCTACACCATCCTGGAGCCTTCTCCCAAGCCCTGGATCAAATGGAAACAATAGAGCTTTCTGCAGAAAAAAATAAAATTTCAAGATTTGCTTCTTCCATTAGAGAAATCAATTTTGAGAACAAGTAACTAATAGTAAAGTGTAATCCAATGAGGCAGGGGAGTGGGAATGTGAAGGCACATGGAGAAACCTTGGAAAAGATTTCACAGTTAGGCCATGATGACAGAGAAGAGCCTTAACAATCTCACAATATATACATCAAAATTTTAAATGTGCATACTTAGACTCAGCAATTCCACTCCTAGGAATTTATTCTTGGAATATTTAAACAAATGAATGTGGATGTAGTTACCAGCAAGTCACTGCAGCATTGTTTCTAATAGCAAAAGGTTGAAGGCAATCAATCTAAATGTCTATCAATAGTGAAGTGTTTGAAAAAATAATGATTCTTCCATACAGCTGGGAATTGTGTTGCTATTAAAATAAATGTTGCGGGGCGCCTGGGTGGCGCAGTCGGTTAAACGTCCGACTTCAGCCAGGTCACGATCTCGCGGTCCGTGAGTTCGAGCCCGCGTCGGGCTCTGGGCTGATGGCTCGGAGCCTGGAGCCTGTTTCCGATTCTGTGTCTCCCTCTCTCTCTGCCCCTCCCCCGTTCATGCTCTGTCTCTCTCTGTCCCAAAAATAAATAAACGTTGAAAAAAAAAAAAAAAAAAAAAAAAAAAAAAGAATGTTGCTGGGCGCCTGGGTGGCGGTTGAGCCACTGGACTTTGGCTCAGGTCATGATCTCACAGTCTGTGAGTTCAAGCCCAGTGTCGGGCTTTGCCCTGACAGTGAGGAGCCTGTTTGGAACTCTCTGTCCCAATCTCTCTCCACCCCTCCCCTACTCTCTCTCTCTCTCTCCCTCTCACACAAAAACCAACATAAAAAAAAAAAAAAAAAGAATGTTAAATTTTTTTTTAAATGAAAAAAACACAAACAAATATCCAAAGAATGCTGTAGATAAATCCAACTTAGTAATATGGAAAAATGGGCCATTATTTTTAAGTAAAAATATTTCTGTTTACACACAACATACATAATCCCATGAAATTAAAAAGAAAGTGTATGTTGGTTTATACACTCATTAAAGAAGCTCCTAGTATATTATAGGAATTTCTATATTATAGAAAACAGAGTCAAATCCAGTCTCAATCTCACTCCCATTATTCATATCAAAAAGTATTGTACTCACCAAAAAATTGCTTGTTGTCCTCATAGTATTTGTTTCCATATTTGTCTTCCCCCACTAATGTACCAACCCTCACATCGTTTGCCCTGTTAATATCAAAAGAAAACACATTTTAGAATGATTATTTGTTCAAATCACAAAATACAGTGAGTATAACAACTTTCAGTCAGTCAAGGCTGCTGCACCAACGAGAAAAATGAAGAAATCTGGGGATGGTCACTAGTTGTTCACTTCTAGCCTTCATCTCCAGGATTAAGCCACCCACTGTTGAAGAATCAAGCTTTCAGGTAAGAGCTCTAGAATCCCTACTCATGTGGCCCCCAGCACCACGTAGACAGGTAAGGCAGATCAGAAAAGACAGATCGACTCAACCGATATGCTTAAATTACACTAAATATACAGACGCAATATCTTCAAGTTACAAGACTACTTTTATCTATTATCCCTACTAGACCTTGAGGACTAGAGTTAGCAAAAACCCTCAGGAAATCAGGAGGCCAAAGTATTTCATCTGAAAATGATTCGAATGTCTCCAGGCTTTCATTCGATTGTGGGTCTCGGATTCGGTTTCCGCGAACAATGTTGCTCCCCCAATTCAAAGAATGTGAGGACTAGCAGGGACCATTATGATCTTACTGCACAGAGGAAACTGAAGGCCAGTGAAGGGAAAAACTTTCCCAAGGTCACACTGTGAATACTGGACAAAGCTCACTCCTCTCCAGGGAGCCGGCCCGGCAGCCCACACGCCCTCGACTCTTACAGCTCGGTCTCTAAACCTGGTATTGATCTTGTCTCAAGGAGACAGCTCCATCCCCCCACCCCACAACACACACTTCGGCTTGGGGAAGCCGGGTAGAGATTGGGTGGATTGTCCTTGACAAAAATTGCGAATTCTCCAAGGGGACCCAAGCCCAGGACTCTTTCCAAGAAACCAGCTAACTCAAGTCCAGTCCCGGAGGCCAAGAGCATGGCTCTGGCCACCCACCTGAAGAAAACTCGTAGATAGCCGCGGAGGCCACCGTGGCCGCTGAGCTGCTGCAGCCCGCGTTTCAGGACCTGCAGGTACTCCATCTTGTCCCGTAGGACCAGCCCCCTGGGTGCTACGCTCAAAGTGCACCGGGAGGAAGCGAACACGGCAGCACTGTGCCGACCACAAAAAATTCCGACTCGCGCACGCGCGCGAGATACGCAGAGATGGTTCTACGCATGTGCGGGGCTCGCGCCCCTCTGCGCGACCACTTTACGGTTCCCGGAAAAACGCTCTGCTAGTTTCCCCGGGAAGCAAGGGCGCGATGAACTTTGAAGAGCCGTCGGGGTCTTTATTTAGAGCGCGGGGCAGCTGGTGGTGAGCTCATGTAGACTAGGCTTCCGCAGATGGAGGTTCTTTCTTTGGGGACCTCAGTTTCCTCATCTAAAATGATTGGCTCAGGCTACTTCAGAAATTCTAGCGCAAAGATTCTTAATTTTTTTTTAATATTTATTTATTTTTGACACAGAGAGAGACAGAGCATGAACGGAGGAGGGGCAGAGAGAGAGGGAGACACAGAATCCTAAGCAGGCTCCAGGCTCTGAGCTGTCAGCACAAAGCCCGACGCGGGGCTCGAACCTGCAGACTGTGAGATCAAGACCTAAGCCGAAGTCGGGCGCTCAACCGACTGAGCCACCCAGGCTTCCCATCTAGCGCCAAGATTCTTTAGAAACAAAATACCAATAACGAATTCAATATTGAGCACAAATGATATTGAGTACATTCAATACTAAGTACATATACTAGCGTTGTGTCGTTGTGTAAGCAGGGGAGCGAGGAGAAGGTATAGAAAAGTATAAGGTTAAATCTGCTCTCAAGAATTTAGTTGAAAAGTTAAAATTCGAAACTTAAACACTTAAAATATATTAGAAAACTAAATCGTGCATGAGACTTAAAATTGTTAAATAATAAAGAAGGATATTTAATGAATATTATTTATAATTTTCCAGTGGCGATTTTATGATTTTACATAATATGCTTTTAAACCTGTATTCCCATCAACTAACATTCTCCTTGATTCTCAACTATTTGAGATGAGAAATTTAGTACATGGGCACTTCCTTCACCTCTTCTCATTCTTTCCTCTTCCAGAATCTAGTCTGCCATATCATTTCTTTAAAAAGGTCAAGGTTTGTAAGATTTACATTCAAATCTGTAACTGCAAGCTTTCATAATTGTCTATAAGAATTAAAAAATTGAAACAATATTATTTCTTTTTTTTTTTTTTTTTCAACGTTTATTTATTTTTGGGACAGAGAGAGACAGAGCATGAACGGGGGAGGGGCAGAGAGAGAGGGAGACACAGAATCGGAAACAGGCTCCAGGCTCTGAGCCATCAGCCCAGAGCCCGACGCGGGGCTCGAACTCACGGACCGCGAGATCGTGACCTGGCTGAAGTCGGACGCTTAACCAACTGCGCCACCCAGGCGCCCCAAAACAATATTATTTCTTGAAAGGACCAAGTAACATGACTAGACCCAGAGAAGGGATTTAATTATATGCTATTAAATCTTCAACCTCAAAGCAGAAACTTACAAATATCAGGATCAGATTTTTTTAGATTCAATCAATTCCTCGAAATCATGTCACATTTGAATTTGTTCAACTGTGACTTTTCATGCACTTTTTTGTTTTCAGAAAATTCCATGTGATACATTTCTATATACCTATGAGCTTTTTAAAAAACAATCATGGCCAGTTGGGGGGGTTGGAACCATAACCATCTGGGTGCACCTGGGTGGCTGTTGAGGGTGGGACTTCAGCTCAGGTCACCATCTCACAGTTAATGAGTTAGAGCCTACATCGGGCTTGATGCTGTCAGTGCAGAACCCACTTCAGATCCTCTGTCCCCCTCTCTGCACCTCCTCCACTCACACTCTCTCAAAAATGAATAAACATTTATAAAAATAAATAACCATCTTACCATTATCTCACCTCAAGAAGTTAATAATTTTTATATAATCAAATATCCTCTGAGGAGTGTTTATATTTCAGCAATTGTTTCATAATATGTATTTTTAAAGATTTTATTTTTTAAGTAATCTCTACATCCAATATGGGCCTTGAACTCACAACCCCAAGATCATGAGTTGCCTGCTCCACTGACTGAGTCAGCCAGGCTCCCCTACAATATTTTTACTTTGTCCAAATAAGGTCCATATATTGTAGCATCTTTTTTTTTTCTTTTGTGTCAAAAAACACAGCATAAAATGGATTACTTTAACCATTCTTTTTTTTTTTTTTTTTGAGAAAGGGTGGGGAAGGGAAGAAAGAGAGGGGGACAGAGGATTGAAACCCTCTCTGTGCTGACAGCAGAGAGCCCTATGTGGGGCTTGAACTCATGAACCGTGAGCTCATGAGCTGAGCCGAAGTCAGATGCTTAACTGACTAAGCCACCCAGGTGCCCTTTGACCCTTCTTAAGTGTACTGTACTTACGCTTACGTACAGTTAACACTATACGCACATTGTTGTTCAGCAGATCTCTAGAAACTTTGCATCTTGCAAAACTGAAACTCTGTGTGCATTGAACAACTCCCCTTTCCCTCTATCTCCAACCCCCAGCAACCACCATTCTATCTTCTGTTTCTAAAAGTTTGGTCACTTCAGATCCCTGCTATAAGTAGAATCGTGTAGTACTCGTCTTTCTGCAGCTAGCTTATTTTACTGAGCAAAACGTCCTTAAATTTAATCCATGTTGTAGTGTATGTCAGGATTTCCTTCTTTTTAAAGGCTGAATAATATCTATTGCATGTACATATCACATTTTCTTTATCCATTCATCTTTTGATGGACATTTCAGATTACTTCTATTGCTTGGCTAGTGTAGATAATGTTGCGATAAACATAGGAGTACAAATATCTCTTCCGGATTCTGTTTTCCAGTCTTTTGGATGGATCCCCAGCATACTACGTGTGTTTTCTGCTCTATACCTAGGGAACCCTTCCCTAGGGTTTCTTGCTTCTTCAAATCTTGGCTCTGTCACTTACTAGCTATACTGGGCAAGTTGCTTAGCTTCTCTAAGCCCTACTTTACTCATTTGTAAAATGGGATTAATAATATTGCCTACATTATGGGATCATTGTGAGGATTAAATAAGAGCAGGCACATAAAATACTTAACCCAGTGCCTGGTATTATTATAAGTACTCAACAAACATTAGTTTGATAAGTTACTTTAAAAAATTTTTTTTAGACACAGCACGTGAGCAGAGGAGAAGGGCAGAGGCAGAGAGGGAGAGAATCTTAAGTAGGCTTCACACTCAGTGAGGAGCTCGATAAGGGGTTTGATTTGATTTCACAACTGTGAGATAATGACCTGAGCTGAAATCAAGAGTTGGACGCTTAACTGAGCCACCCAGGCACCCCTTGAGGCATTAAAAAAAAAAAAAATGTATGTAGGAAATAAAATTTCCCTTTTGACTGATCATTTACAGAATTTTAGGCTCAAAATGAATTCTAGGACATGGAATTCTTGTAGAACCTTGGAAATAGTGTTCCATTGCCTCCTAATATCTGATATCATTGATAAAAGTCTTTCTGCCAATCTGATGCAGTGACCCTTGAACAACACAGGTCAGAGGTGCTGACCACCTCCCCTCCATGCAGTTGAAAATCCACATATAACTTTTGACTCCCTAAAAACTTAACTACTAATAACCTACTGTTGACTGGAAGCCTTACCGATAATATAAACAGCCAGTTAACACAAGCTTCTATGTATTATATAATTTATTCTTACACTAAAGTAAGCTAGAGAAAAGAAAATATCAATAAAATCATAAAGAAAATACATTTACAGTACTGTAAAAAATTGGCATTTAGGGCGGCCGGGTGGCTCAGTCAGTTGAGTGTCTGAATTCAGCTCAGGTCATGAACTCATGGTTCATGGGTTCGATCCCCACATCGGGCTCTGTGCTGACAGCTTGGAGCCTGGAGCCTGCTTTAGATTCTGTGTCTCCTTCTCTCTCTCTGCCCCTCCCCTGCTCACACACTCTCTCTCTCTCTCAAAAATAAATATTAAAAAAAATTTTTTTAATTGGCATTTAAATGGACGCTTGTAGTTTAAACCTGTGTTGTTCAAGGGTCAACAATTATTTATTCCTTTGCAAGAAACTTGTTTTTCAGATTTTTCTGTTTGTCTTTAAAGTTCTGAAATTTCTTGGGGTGCCTGGGTGGCTCAGTTGGTTGAGTGCCCAATTCTTGATTTCTACTCAGGTCGTGATCTCACGGTCCATGAGTTCAAGTCCCACATAGGGCTCAGTGCTGACAGTGCAGAATCTACCTTGGATTCTCTCTCTCTCCTTCTCTCTCTGTTCCCCCCCTGTGTGCACTTGCGCACTGTCTCTCTCACTCTCTCCCTCTCTCAAAATAAGTAAATGAACTTTTCTTTTTTTAAGTTCTGAAATTTCATGTAGATGTATCTTGGGCTTTTTCTGGTTGATCCTTGGTGGAATTCAACAGCATCTTTAAATTTAGAGATGTGTCATTGTTAGTTGTAGAAATTGTTCTTTTGATACTTTCCCCTATCCATTTCTGGAATCTGGATATTAGGTGACTATTTGTCCTTCTGGATTGATCTTTTATGTTTTAAATTTTTACCTGCATATTTTCCATTTCTATGTTCGCATTTTACATTCTGAGCCACTCCTTCACCTTTATGTAGCAGTCCACTAATTTGTTCCTTATGTGGGTACAGTCAAGACTGTCTTGGTAGATTTTTTTCCGTTTCAACATTTTTGTATTTGATTTCAAGGACTCTTAATGTCTGATTGTTTTTTTTGGTCATAGTACCCTGTTCTGATTTTTGTCATTAGATTGATATTAGTTTTATTATTACAGAGTCAAAGAAACCTGAAGAGATATGTAGAATCCATTCAAATAATACTTTCCTGCTCATGTGAACAAAAATATTGCCAAAACCCTTCATTCTGTCTTTAACAACCTAATTTGCTGTTTAGCCCTTCCATTTTTTTTCTTTTTAAGAATTTAATACATTGAACATATGTACATGGTCAGAAGAATCATATAGGACTGCTTCCTTATGCAATTTCCAACTCCCAAAATCAATCTGGGAGTCATTTCAACCATTTAGCTGTCTGTTTTGCTATTCACTAACATATTGCTAGATTACATTCTTACATTGTTTCTAGATTTTTAAAATTTTAGCTAGAAGATAAGAATTTAGGTCTTTGATAACACCAGACACACACACACACACACACACACACACACACACACACACACCACATATATTCATGTTCCATTCTCCCAATACAATTTACTGAATTTTCTGGTATGTATCTATTTAAGGGCCAATTTGTGCTTAACAATCTCTGAAGGACTTATTCCCCTCCTCTAGATACAAGAAATTGTAGAAATGTAGAAATGTCTAAGAGTGCTTCATTTTTTCCCATTTAAGGACTGTTTTTCTATCAAATATTGTGAAATATACATATAAAACTGTCCAATCTTAAAGGTCTACAACCAAGCCTATGAGAACACTATATGTGATGGATTATTTTCCAAAAGTGGCCGCAAAAAAAATTCTGGTTCCTTACACTGTTCCAGAATTTTGCCACTGTCTCATCAAGAGGTATAGTTTATTTTATCTCCCTCTGAACTTGAGAGGCCTTTGTGTCTGCCTCAATGAGTAAAATGACACAGAAGCAATGAGGGTGGAACCCTCATGGATGAGATTAGTATCTCCAGAAGAGGTTCCAGAGAGATCCTTAGCCCCTTCCATTATGTGAGGACACTGTGAGAAGTCAGCAATCTGCAACCCGTGGCAAGAAGTCACTAGAACTTGACCAGACTGACATCCAGATCTCGGATTTTAAGCCTCCAAAACTGTGAGAAATACATGTTTGTTGTTTATAAGCCACCTGTTGTTGAAAGCCAACCTCTGTGTTCCAGAGCCAAAGCATAACACAAAGACATAGTATGGGGACACAGAGGAGCGATAGTTTATTACCTTGCCAGGCAAAGGAGGCTGCAGCTGGCTAATGCCTTCAAAAGTGCACACCTGCCCTTTATTATAGGAAAATATAGGATCTGGGCGGTTTTGAGAGGAATCTGGTACATGCTGCCAGTCACATTTGTCATGTCTTTATTTATTTATTTATTTTTTTATTATATGAAATTTATTGTCAAATTGGTTTCCATACAACACCCAGTGCTCATCCCAAAAGGTGCCCTCCTCACCCACCCTCTCCTCCCTCCCACCCCCCATCAACCCTCAGTTTGTTCTCAGTTTTTAACAGTCTCTTATGCTTTGGCTCTCTCCCACTCTAACCTCTTTTTTTCTTTTTTCCTCCCCCTCCCCCGTGGGTTCCTGGTAAGTTTCTCAGGATCCACATAAGAGTGAAACCATATGGTATCTGTCTTTCTCTGTATGGCTTATTTCACTTAGCATCACACTCTCCAGTTCCATCCACGTTGCTACAAAAGGCCATATTTCATTTTTTCTCATTGCCACGTAGTATTCCATTGTGTATATAAACCACAATTTCTTTATCCATTCATCAATTGATGGACATTTAGGCTCTTTCCATAATTTGGCTATTGTTGAGAGTGCTGCTATGAACATTGGGGTACAAGTGCCCCTATGCATCAGTACTCCTGTATCCCTTGGGTAAATTCCTAGCAGTGCTATTACTGGGTCATAGGGTAGGTCTATTTTTAATTTTCTGAGGAACCTCCACACTGCTTTCCAGAGCGGCTGCACCAATTTGCATTCCCACCAACAGTGCAAGAGGGTTCCCGTTTCTCCACATCCTCTCCAGCATCTATAGCCTCCCGATTTGTTCATTTTGGCCACTCTGACTGGCGTGAGGTGATACCTGAGTGTGGTTTTGATTTGTATTTCCCTGATAAGGAGCGACGCTGAACATCTTTTCATGTGCCTGTTGGCCATCTGGATGTCTTCTTTAGAGAAGTGTCTATTCACGTTTTCTGCCCATTTCTTCACTGGGTTATTTGTTTTTCGGGTGTGGAGTTTGGTGAGCTCTTTATAGATTTTGGATACTAGCCCTTTGTCCGATATGTCATTTGCAAATATCTTTTCCCATTCCGTTGGTTGCCTTTTAGTTTTGTTGGTTGTTTCCTTTGCTGTGCAGAAGCTTTTGATCTTCATAAGGTCCCAGTAATTCACTTTTGCTTTTAATTCCCTTGCCTTTGGGGATGTGTCGAGTAAGAGATTGCTACGACTGAGGTCAGAGAGGTTTTTTCCTGCTTTCTCCTCTAAGGTTTTGATGGTTTCCTGTCTCACATTCAGGTCCTTTATCCATTTTGAGTTTATTTTTGTGAATGGTGTGAGAAAGTGGTCTAGTTTCAACCTTCTGCATGTTGCTGTCCAGTTCTCCCAGCACCATTTGTTAAAGAGGCTGTCTTTTTTCCATTGGATGTTCTTTCCTGCTTTGTCAAAGATGAGTTGGCCATACGTTTGTGGGTCTAGTTCTGGGGTTTCTATTCTATTCCATTGGTCTATGTGTCTGTTTTTGTGCCACATTTGTCATGTCTTTAAGGTGGTTTCATGACCAGTGCTAGTGCTGGCCATCTGAGTCTTGTTACTAAGTATACATTGAGGTCAGCGAGATGCCAATACAGATACTGAGTTCCTGGAACAAAGGATTCTACAGAAAAACAAGTGAAAGGGAGGAGGAGGCTTCAAGAATGAGGAAGAGAAAAGTTTGTTCAGTTTAAAGTCAAGCCTTGCCTGGGACGCCTGGGTCGCTTAGTCGGTTAAGCATCCAACTCTTGATTTGGGCCCAGGTCATGATCTCACAGTTCGTGAGTTCCGGTTCTGTGCTGAAAGTGGGGAGCCTGGTTGGGATTCTCTTTCCCTCTCTCTTTGTCCCTCCCTCACTCACACATGCTCTCTCGTTCATTCTCTTTCTCTCAAAATAAATAAACTTTAAAGTCAAGCCCTGCTAAAGTGTTAGCATGTCCATCTTAATTTCCATCCATCTTTACATCTATAGTGGTTTCACACCCAGTCTGGTATTTTGTTATAGTAGCCCAAACAGAGGAAGACAAGCTAGGTTACAAGACTGTCTGGCTTCTGTCTGTCTCTCCTCTTTCTGTCTCTGTCATCACTTGTGCCAATAGCCACATGGAAATTATCTTTCATTTCTCACAAAGAGAGGAGTCCATGTCTATAGCTGAGTAGTTTTCTTAGCCCTTCCCCCCCCCCCACATAAGTTTAAAGTTTCAAAAGGTCTCTTTTGTACTGTTCTGTATCTTTTAGTCCAAAATGATACAATTGTTACAACTTCTTACAATTTACTTTTTTTTAATTATTACATTTATTTATTTTTAAATATTTATTTTTGAGAGGGGGTGAGAGAGTGGTGGAAGAACACAGAGAGAGGGAGACAGAGAATCCCAGGCAAGCTCCATGCTGTCAGCACGGAGCCCCATGAGGGGCTGGAACTCATGAACCATGAGATCATGACCTGAGCAGAAACCGAGTCAGAAGCTCAACAGACTGAACCACCCAGGTTCCCCTGTTTATTTTTTTTTTTTTAATTTAAATTTTAGTTAACATACAGTGCAATATTGTTTTTAGGAGCAGAATTCAGTGATTCATCACTTACATACAACACCCAGTGCTTATCACAAGTACCCTCCTTAGTATCCATCACCCATCTAGCCCATCTCCCACCAATCTCCCTCCAATAACTCATAGTTTGTTCTCTATTATTAAGAGTCCCTTGTGGTTTGTTTCCCTCTTTCCTGTTTTCTCCCCCCCCTTCCCATATGTTCATCTGTCGTTTCTTAAATTCCACATATGAATGTAATCATATGGTATTTGTCTTTCCCTGATTGACTTATTTTGCTTAGTACTATATAGTCTACCTCCATCCGTGTCATTGCAAATGGCAAGATTTCATTCTTCTTGATGCCTGAGTAATAGTCTATTGTATATATTTATCCATTCATCAGTTGATGGACATTTGGGATCTCTCCATAGTTTGGCTATTATTGATAATGCTGATAAAAACATTGGGGTGCATGTACTCCTTCGAATCTGTATTTTTTTAATCCTTTGGGTTAATATCTAATAGTGCAATTGCTGTAGTTCTATTTTTAGTTTCTTCAGGAAACATTACACTGTTCTCCAGAGTGGCTGCACCAGTTTGCATTCCCACCAACAGTGCAAGAGGGTTCCCTTTTCTCTGCATCCTCACCAAAACCTGTCGTTTGTGTTGTTAATTTCAGCCCTTCTGACAGGTGTGAGGTGATATCACATTGTGGTTTTAATTTGTATTTCCCTGATGATGAGTGATGTTGAGCATCTTTTCATGTGTCTGTTAACTATCTGGATGTCTTCTTTGGAAAAGTGTCTATTCATGTCTTTTGCCCATTTCTTAACTGGACTGTTTGTTTTCTGGATGTTGAGTTTGATAAGTCTTTAAAGGTTTTGGATACTCTTTATCAGATATGTCGCTTGCAAATATCTTCTCCCATTTTGTCGGTTGCCTTTCAGTTTTATTGTTTCCTTCACTATGCAGACGCTTTTTATCTTGATGAAGTTCCAATAGTTCCTGTTTGCTTTTGTTTCCCTTACTTCGGCAATGTGTCTAATAAGAAGTTCCTGAGGCCAAGGTCAAAGAGGTTGCTGCCCATGTTCTCCCCTAGGATTTTGATGGTTTCATGTCTCACATATAGGTCTTTCATTCATTTTGAATTTATTTTTGTGTATGGTGTTAGCAAGTGGTCCAGTTTCTTTTTTTTTTTTTAATTTTTTTTTTTAACGTTTATTTATTTTTGAGACAGAGAGAGACAGAGCATGAACGGGGGAGGATCAGAGAGAGGGAGACACAGAATCTGAAACAGGCTCCAGGCTCTGAGCTGTCAGCACAGAGCCCGACGCGGGGCTGGAACTCACGGACCGTGAGATCATGACCTGAGCCGAAGTCGGCCGCTTAACCGACTGAGCCACCCAGGCACCCCACAAGTGGTCCAGTTTCATTCTTCTGCATGTCGCTGTCCAGTTTTCCCAATACCATTTTGTTGAAGAGACTTTTTTCCATTGGATATTCTTTCCTTTTTGTCAAAAATGAGTTGACCATATAGTTGTGGGTCCATTTCTGGGGTTTCTATTCCATTCCATTGATCTATGTGTCTGCTTTTGTGCCAGTACCATACTATCTTGATGACTACAGCTTTGTGATATAGCTTGAAATCTTAAATCATGATGCCTCTAGTTTTTTCTTTTTCAGTGTTGCTTTGGCTATTTGGGGTCTTTTGTGGTTCCATACAGATTTTAGGATTGTTTGTTCTAGCTCTGGTGGTATTTAGAAAGAGATTGCATTAATTGTGTAGATTGCTTTGGGTAGTATACACATTTTAACAATGCTTGTTCTTCCAATCCATGACCATGGAATGCTTTTCCATTTCTTTGTGCCCTCTTCAATTTCTTTCTATAGTTTTCAGAATATAGATCTTTTACCTCTTTAGTGGAGTTTATCCCTAGGTATCTTATTGTTTCTTATGTATCAATTTATGAACAACTCTATGAGACAAAGACCCATCAGGAAATCTTGTCAAGATGGGCTCTTCTCTACACTGGGCTTCTGAGGCTGCTGAGCTATATCCTTTCTCAAGAATGGCTGCAACATTTCTGGTTCTGCATGCTCTTCCAGATGTTTGCCACTCCTGCACAACAGCCACTATCAACCTCCAGATGTGTGTGATTCCAAAAATTCCAACCCCTGCCCTTTGAACTGACCCAGCTGTGACTGTAATGGAGCAGAAAAGTGGTCCATGCCAAGCTCTGACCTCATTGTAGATTCCTAAGCATAACAAGTATTTTAAATCACTAAGTTTGAGTGGTTTGTTACAAAGCAAGAGAATTAAACACTATTAATACTTTGAAAGCCCCTTGTATGTTCCTCATTTGTATCTTCTTCCTAATCCTCTAGAAGTTACTAGTATTCTAAATTAAGTACTAATAGGGGTGCCTGGGTGGCTCAGTAGGTTAAGCAGCTGGCTCTTGGTTTCAACTCAGGTGATGATTTCATAGTCCATGAGTTGGAGCCTTGCAGCAGGGTCTGGGCTGACAGCCGAAACCTGCTTGGGATTCTATCTGCCCCTCTGGTGTTTGTGTTCTCTCTCTCTCTCTCAAAATAAATAAGCTTAAAAAAACTAAGTACTAATAATCCCTCACTTTTTATTGATTTTTAAAAAAGTTTTATTTAAGTAATCTCTACACCCAACATTGAGCTTGAACTGAGGACCCTAAGATCAAGAGTCACACGCTCTTCCAACTGAGCCAGCCAGGTGCCCTTCCTTTGTTTTTTAAGTTAATTTCACCACATATATCAGTAACTCTCAACAATGTTATTGTATTTACCTGTTTTCAATAAACAGGTTAAATCATACTTTTGGGCTTGCTTTTTTGTACATGACTTTTGGGATTCATTGACACTGGTATTTTGTTCCTTTTTGTGTGTTACATAATAGGCCATTGGGTGTCTGCACTTCAATTTACTTATTCATTCTCCTGTCAATGGGTATTTGGACAGTTTTCCTTTTTTTTTTTTTTTTGCTCTTATAGTGTAGACATGAAGACTTTAGTATGCCTCCTGGCACATGTACGAGAGCTTCTGTAGGGTAAATAAGCAGATATGTGCACATACTTTACAATGTAATGTAAATTTACTTTCTGGAGATGGTTATTATCAACAGACACTCCCACCTTCAACACACATCCTGTTGCTTCACATACTCTGCACTTGGTAATTCAACTTCAAATTCTATCATTCCAGTGTTTCTGCCTCTTTAACAGACTTTTAATAATCTCTTATTTCCCCTTCCCAAGCAGATGCTGCAAATCCTAGAGCATTCTGGAGGATGTGTGGTGCAAATCAGGCTGCTCCTCAGCTTTCTCTACTGTAGGCTAAGTCAGCCTTCTCAGGTTTGCTAAAATGATCACCACTAATGTGTTTTCCAGCTTTCAAAATTTTGTGGCTTTCATTTATTTCTCTCCCATTATTTTTGTCTTTATGAGATAATGCCTCGAACAAACTTTTGGCTGTTTTAATGATGTCTAAGGGAGTTAGAATTAAATGTATGTGTTGGAGGCATGATCTTCCACCATGGATTTTTAAAATTTGTTTTTCATTTCTAAATATTGTTTTGGCTTGCTTTTATAATTTACTTGGTCTTTTTTGCTATTCCCTTTTCTTGCTTACTTTTTGGTCCTATTTTTTTTTTCCCCTTAAAACCTATCATAATTATAATCTGGATGTGACAATTTTAGTATCTCATACTGTCTTTCAGGGTCTATGTGTGTTGCTTATCTCTGACTTGTTCAAGTGGCTTGTTTCCTTGTGTTTGGTAATTTTGTCATCTCATATATGGGTGAGCTTAATTAGGGGTGAGGTTCTAAATTACGGGTCAGCAAACTATGCCCCAAGGGCCAAGTTTGGTCCATTACCTGCTTTTGTAAGTGTTCTACTACACTACAGCCAGGCCCATTCGTTTATGGACTGTCTATAGCTGCTTTTGCACAATAGAGTTGACTAGTTGCTAGACACAGGATGGCCCACAAAGTAAAACAAATATTTACTTCCTGGCCCTTCACAAAAAAGTGTGCCAACTTCTGATCTAAATTATGGATATTTTGGGGGGGGGGGCCTGGGTGGCTCAGTTAAACGTCCAATGTTGGCTCAGGTCATGATCTCGTGGTTGGGGAGTTCATGCCCCCATGTTGGGCTCTGTGCTGAAAGCTCAGAGCCTGGAGCCTGCTTCAGATTTTGTCTCCCTCTCTCTCTGCCCCTCCCCCACTCACTCTGTCTCTGAAGAATAAATGTTAAAAAAAAAATTACAGATACTTTTTCCAGAAAAGATGTGTATTTGCTTCTGCCAGAACAGGGAGTGGGGTAGGGGGTGAGGGGCAGAACTCAGGACCTGCACCAACTTTAGACTTCTTTGAAAACTCATGTCAGACTCATGAACCCAGCAACAGATCAAAGGCCTTCATGGTACCTACTGATTCCACTATATTGCTAGAAGCAGCAATATGGTATCTTCTCTGACTATATTGTTCTGATATTAAGACAGTAAGGATCTTTTTCATTTAAAGCGTGGATCCTTTCAACCTAGAGACACATATCCCTTCGTGGACCTTTTCTTGTATTATGTAATAATTTCCTTACCTCAAGCCTTTGTTTTCTTTCTTTAACTCTTGTTATTATAAAATGTTAGGCCTCCTGATTTGATTCTCTAATTTTATTTTTTCTTACTTTATCTTTTGGTTATACTTTCAGGGGGAGTTTCTCAAAAACTTTATCTTCCAACCCTCCTAATGAATCACTTTGGCTATCATTTTTAATTTCCAGGGACAGTTACTTGCCCCAAATTTCCCTTTTCTTTAATGTTTATTCATATTTGAGAGAATGAGAGTGTGAGCGGGGGAGGGGCAGAGAGAGAGGACATACAGACCAAATTTCCCTTTTCAAAGCATCCTGTTCTCATTTAATGGATACAACATCTTTCAAAATATTACCTCTGGAGGTGGATATTTTTCTTTAAAATTTTTTTAAAATGTTTATTTTTGAGAGAGAGAGACAGAGCATGAGCAGGGGAGGGGCAGAGACAGAGGAAGACACAAATCTGAACCAGGTTCCAGGCTCTGAGCTGTCAGCATAGAACTCACAAACAGTGAGATCATGACCTGAGCTGAAGTCGGATACTTAACCAACTGAGCCACCCAGGTGCCCCTGGAGGTGGATATTTTTCTGATCCCTGGATTATATTTGCCTCCCCTGGGACCTAAGAATGTCTGTTCTTTTAGGTACTGGAGATTTTCCTCAATTATCTAGTGATCCTGGTTCTAAATTCATATTTAATAGTAGGCACTAAAGACCTGAACAGAAACCCCACGTATATGTATGTATGTATGTCTGTATATATATGTGTGTGTATGTATGTTTATATATATACGTATATATAATTTGGAAATTAGTTGGCTTCACTGAAGAGTGATAAAGTAGCAAAGAGGCTTTTCATCAAGGTACAACCAAAAGTGAGTACCTGGAGATCTTTTCTCTAAGGCCAATTAATTTCTCTGAAGAAAAAAAATCCTGGCAGAGAAGCCTATTCCAATGGCCAGCATTGTGGGAACATGATTAGGGAGCCCATATTCAGAATGCAGATTTTCACTTAATCTGTATTTTCAACCCTTCATATAACTAATCCAAGCTGTTATCCCTGGTACCCTGGAAATCCTCGGATCTTCCAGTTCATTTCTAAAGAGAATTAACCTCTGCCTCCTGCTCAAAAAGCTGGAAGGACAAAAGTGGTCACTTGACCTAAAGGTAGAAAAAGATAATTCAATAATTCTGTACACAGACTTGCAACCAAGCTTTTCTTTTTCTTTTTTTAAAATGTCCCAAGCATCATCTCTGAATATGAACACCAGTTCTTCCAGATACCGAGCATCTTTTCTGGCTACTGGCATCTTTCTCAGTGAACTGCCTTTTGCAGGCACTCTGATTAGAGCTTCCTTGATTCCGGCTCTGCTAATAAGTCAGTTAGTCTCTCTCTACCTCCATTTTGTTTTCTAAGAATTTACTGAATTTGCTTTCCTTTGATTTCTTGTTTCCTGTTTCATTTCTCATTGTGTGGTTACACTTTACACATTGTGTTATTTTACTAAGACTTCAGGAGAGAAAATAAATTAATAGTTAATCTGCAGTTTTAGCTGAAAGTCTTCAAACTGAGTTGTAAATAATCCTAAAATACTGGATATGGAAATGTTTTCCATGCATTTCCCTTCCTAGAAGTACTTTAATAAATTCTGTTAGAGATTTCTTAACAGAACAAACGGATGACCAAACACTCTGAAATCAAATAAATCGACATTTTTAATGCAGGTCACATTTTAATAGAGTTTTAAAAATACTTCCAAATATAACTACAAATTTATTCAGGAAAAATACCTGAAAGAAAAATGTATCTTAATTAACCATTAGTATATTATTTTAAAGAATTATTTTCCTGAATCCTTGGCTTACTTCAATGGGTTTATAAAGATATAAACCTACTGATTTTTCCATTTGAATATTTTATACTAAATGTAGTTTTTCCCAGTTGATAATTATAAATAAAACTGTTGATAAAAATTACATTTAAAATAGGGGAAAAAATTTCCCTTAATAAGTTGGTAAAGACTGAAAGTTGATACTTTTAAACTTCTGATTTACTATAAAGTAACAATTAGTAAAATCCACATCCTCCCCTAAATTCAGCTTTTCTTCTGTTGCAAAAATCTTTATAAAAATGTACTCTGAGTGCAATAAAATCTCCATATTTTCAAAAAATCAACAAATAGATAAACCAAAATTCATTATGACAATCAGAGCAAGGAAAGATTTAACAGTTAATCAGGTCTGCTGAGGAAAACATTACTGTGGAAGGCATCCAGGGAGTCTAAAATGGTTTTGTTGTGGCAACAAGGCTTCAGGTTGATGTGCATACTCTTGTTAAAATAGCTTTCCCTCCTTTAGGGTGAAATATCAAATATCAGTGCATATTCCTTTACAGGTTAAAAAACGTAAATTTTTGAAAATTACCAATTTGCTTTAAAATAATTGTTTAACTCACCTTGAAAACACAGATTGGCTATGAGAAATCCATTATTTAACAAATTGGGTATTTCTAAGGCCCTAAAAGAAACTGGCTAAAACTCATTGAAGGGTCAGGAAGTTATAATGCAGGTCAGGAAAGAGGGAGAGAAGTCAAATGCCGTTTGTGGAATGGAAAAGCAATAATTTTAATATCCATTTTGAAATACTGAAACATTTGGGGCTCAGTCTCTACTACTTTAAAACATAGCAGTAAACCAAAAATATTAAAACATGAATCCTACCTCATTCTCAAAAACAATTTTCTGCTACATACATAAATAAAAAGTGCTTGTAACTAATAATATACAACACTAAAAAAAGTCTTGAGATCATAAATGGCCTATGTCTCATTGCCAGCAATGAGAGTGGTATATGCTAAAGGTACCATAATATTTACAAAAGACAAAAAATATATATATTCAGTTATTATTTCCTATGGTTCTAATGTTATCATTATGCCACTGAGAATAAAAGAATCTTCTTTTACGTGGTAATTAAAACAGATTATATATTAAGAGTAAAATGCAAGGAAATCCTTAGGTATTTCTGACAATTAAGTGTTTGTACTAGTTCATAATGAAAAATATGAATAGAACACAATTCTGGAAAAAAAAGACTAATTTATTTGTTTTATAAGATAAAATATAATAAGAGATCTTAGTGTAGACGCCAAGAAGTGACAGCTTAAGGTGTCCTCTTAACCAAGAATAAATTCATAATATTTCTTATTCACTTAAATAAGGCAGGAAAGGAAATTCTGATTCCTGATACCTGCCCAGTCACTTCAAAAATTCTTAAAAAGTTAAAATAAAAACACCTTGGTTTTTGGTTACTCTTTAAAGTCAAAATTTCCAGATACCCTGGAAGTAACTAGTTTAATTTGGTGTCATTTTGTGTTCCAGGAAAGAACAGTAAGTTTACACTGATATCTCAGATTTCAAATGCTGTGACCAATTATTTGTGAGTTATAATCTGCAGGTTCCATTTTTAAAATATGTGGGATGACACTGTCAATTCGTACATTGCCAATGAGGCCTTTGAAAAACAATTCTTCAGTGATAGTAGCATTCATCAATCGCAAAGCTGGTAATCTAAGCAGTAGTCTGGACAACCTGAAAAATAAAGGGGAAGGAAAAAACAAGGGGTAAATAAAAAAGAGATTTAGTAGAAAACTAGGAGCAATTTCTGCATGTACCTGGTTGAAGTCTAATTTAATAAAGATCTAATTTTCACCAGTTAAAATAAAAATTTAAATAAAATAAAAACTTAAATAACAAAATAAAATAAACTTAAAATAAATAACTTAAAATAAAACTTAAATAAAAACTTATTCTCGGGGTGCCTGGGTGGCTCAATTGGTTAAGTGTCCGACTTTAGCTCAAGTCATGATCTCACGGTTTGTGAGTTCGAGCCCCGCATCAGGCTCTGTGCTGACAACTTGAAGCCTGCTTTGAATTCTGTATCTCCCTCTCTCTTCCCCATCCCTGCTCATGCTCTGTCCTCTTTCTCAAAAATGAATAAACATTAAAACAAAAAACAAAACAAAACTTAAGTATTCTCAAGCCTCAGAATACATGACAATCATCTGGCTATAAGTGCAGTCTGACAGACTTCACTGGAAAGCCTTGCTCTTAACTGCTACACTGTGTTGCCTCCACTTGGTCATATGGACCATGGAACTAAGTTATTAAAACACAGATCACATTATACATTTAAGGATGGCTTAGAAACTTGGGGCACCTGGGTGGCTCGGTGGGTTAAGCATCCAACTCTTGATCTCGGCTCAGGTCGTGATCTCACAGTTCGTGGGATTGAGCCCCACATTGGGCTCTGTGCTGACAGTACAGAGCCTGCTTGGTATTCTCTCTGTCTCTCCCTCTTTCTCTGCCCCTCCCCTCCATGTGCATGTTCTCTTTCTCTCAAAATAAATAAATAAACTTAAAAAAAAAAGTGGCTTAGAAACTCAGTTGAGGTTATAAGAACAACAATATTTTGTGCTATCAGGACACATGGGGCTCAATGGTAATCAAAAAGACAAATGGAAATGGTAAAGCAGGCAACAGTTACTACTGGGAAGAGCACAGAATATGGAATCAAGACCACTGGGTTCAAATCTTAATTCACCTGCTCCCCTACCTCTGTGAATGTGTGTTAGCCATCTCTCTGTGTTATGATGAAGATTAATGAAATGATCCCTGCCAGTTTCTATGCTATTGAGGATCTTAAAGGCAGGCCCATACCTTGCATGAAGGCATATTATAAGTTGAAAACTGCTGCTAATTTATTACAATTTTTAAGTCTATTTTTGAGAGAGAGCATATGCATGTAAGTGGGGGAGGGGCAGAGAGAGAGGGAGAGAGAGAGAATCCCAAGCAGGCTCTGTGCTGTCAGCACAGAACCCCATGTGTGGCTTGATCTCCTGACTGTGAGATCATGACCTGAAGTGAAATCAAGAGTCAGACACTTAACTGACCAAACCACCCAGGTGCTCTGATAATTTATTATTTTTAAATAAATCAGAATGTAAGAAACTGAGAAAGAGTTCCAGCGATCAGTCAAAGCACCTGGAACCTAATGGAAGAGAGGTCAGCAAAAACTATATGTCAAAGAGGAGGAACAATTTAATTTGTATAATGAGGTATAAAACAAGTTTTGAAACATTAAAAAACTGAAAGCAATCACAACAAAACCAACAACAACAATAAAAACCATTCCAAAAAGCTTGGGTATGTTTATCCCGCCCATAGTCTAAGGTCTTGTACCCAAACATTTGAGACCAACTGAAACCAGGATTACGTCACCTTCCTGTAGCCAATACTCTCCTCCTCAAATTACTCAGTTCCTGTTTATTCCCAACAGCTGAGCTGCAACAATAAAGCTGGTAGGAAGCAGGGTAGGAAAACCGGTTAGATAAACTAAGGATGATTTTCAAGGTGGAACTGGCTTATAAATCTATTACATACTATCTATAAAATGTTATTTTATTTTTTAAAAATGTCTATTTTTGAGAGACAGAGCACAAGTGGAAGAGGGGCAGAGAGAGAGGGAGACACAGATTCCGAAGCAAGCTCCAGGCTCTGAGCTGTCAGCAGAGTCTGATGTGGGGCTTGAACCCTGGACCGCAAGATCATGACCCGAGCTGAAGTTGGACACTTAACCAACTAAGCCACCCAGGCACCCCTGTAAAAAATTATTTTATGCAAAACATTCTTTTATTAGTTTGAAGGATGTAAAATTAAGAATAATATTAGTAAACACATTTATATAGCCCTTACTATAAATATATATACTATATATTATATTACATATATGTATACTATATATGTAACATACTATGTAGTAGGCACTGTCCTAGGCTATTTACATATATGAACTGATTCAACCACTATACCAATTGTAAAATGTGGGTACTGTCTACATTTAATAGAGAAACTGAAACACAGAAGTTGAATAACTTGCCCAAGGTCACACAGCTACGGTCAAGAGTCAAACCCTGCCTGGTATTCTGGCTGTGAAAGCCATGTGCTTCACTACTATTCTCCAAGATGGTTTCCTCTTCAAAAACGGAGTTGGATCTTCCAAAAATTTTTTTCAAAGGACGTTATCAAGAAATACCTTGGTAGAAATATCATAAACCAAATTTCTAAATTACCTATAAAATAGTCGAATGGTGTTTTTATTCATTCATTCCTATTTTTTCCCTTTTACTAATAAAATCCCTTATTTCAGTTGAAGAAAACAGAGTTTGGGCACTAGAGTTATACAACCTGGGTTCACAGGCAGGCCCTGCCATTTATGTGTAACCTTGAGTAAGTTATTTAACCTCTCTCTTCAGTTTCCTTATAGCATTGTAAGAATTGTGTGAAATACTACCTGTAAATCACTCACAACAATGTACTATTGCTTTTAAAAGCATTAGCTATTTCAAAGGTCCATGGTGACCAAAACACTGAATTACTCTTGGGATGGAAAAAAAAAATAACAGATTCACAAAAAATTTTAGGATGTATTTAATTAACTAATTTAACTTGTAGATACCTGTAGGTGTCATCTGGGTATGTTTTGGTTATATAATCTTGGAATTCCACATATGCCTTTTCCTGAAATTTCTCAATTTGTTCCATGTTTTCTAGGCCTGGATGATCTGAAACATCAAAGAATACATTGTTACCCTAGTTCTAAATGCTCATTTAGTAAGGTACAGAGCGGGGCACCTGGGTGGCTCAGTCAGTTAAGTGTCTGACTCCTGGTTTTGGCTCAGGTCATGTTCTCAAGGTTCGTTGAGTGTGAGCCCTACATCAGGCTCTGTGCTGACAGTGTGTAGAACCTGCTTAGGATTCTCTCTGCCCCTCCCGCATGTGCTCTCTCAAAATAAATAAAAAAAAAAAATATTGAGAATATTTAATAAAATAAAATTACATTGTATCACATCTGTGTTCTCTCAAACTTAAGGAAAATGAAGGTGGCAAATTGGTTGTGATTAAAATGTAGATATATATTATTAACTTACGTGAAACATTATAAGAAACAGTTAAAAAAAAAAAAAAAGCTTTAATCATCTTATTGGAATCACTGAGTGTAAAAAGCAGGTTTTCTCAGATAATTTTATTATGATGCACAAGAACAGAAATACATACCAAAATAAAAAACACAGTCTAAAAGAACAGTCAATTTTCCTTATTCAGAAATTGACCATTGAACTTACTGTCATTTTACCATATGTGAAAGCTACAAACTGTCAGGAACACAGGAGACATTTTTCTACCTGTTGGTAACTCTAATCAGATGTTTAGAAGTTTAACCCATTAACAAAACAATACTCATCTTTCATTTGCCTATTAGCGATGCCTAGCAAAATATGCCGAAGAATTCAAATGCTGATGTGACCATAACTATGTCATTTCGATGATTTCTTCAACTTTCTTTCTCATACTTAGATAAATGTCTAACATCCATAAAATTCACTGATTTAAAGTGTATAATTCAATAGTTTTTAGTATATTCACAGTTACGCAACCATCATCCCAAAACATTTAGAACACTTTAGATTTTTGTTACCCCAAAAGAAACTCTGTGCCTGTTAGTCACTTTCCATGCTCCTCGCTCCTTAGTCCCTGGTAACCACCAATATATTTTATGTCTCTACAGACTTGCTTATTCTAGACATTTCATAGAAATGGAATCAAGTAAAATGTGATCTTTTGTAACTAGCCTCTTTCACTTAGGATACTGTTTTCAACCATGGTGTAGCATGTATCAGAATTTCATTCCTTTTTTAAAAAAAAATTTTTTTTTTCAACGTTTATTTATTTTTGGGACAGAGAGAGAGCATGAACGGGGGAGGGGCAGAGAAAGAGGGAGACACAGAATCAGAAACAGGCTCCAGGCTCTGAGCCATCAGCCCAGAGCCCGACGCGGGGCTCGAACTCACGGACCGCGAGATCGTGACCTGGCTGAAGTCGGACGCTCAACCGACTGCGCCACCCAGGCGCCCCAAGAATTTCATTCCTTTTAATGGTGCAATGATATTCTGCTGTATGTGGATATGTAGATGTTACATTTTGTTTATTCATTTGTTGATGGACACTTGGGCTGTTTCCACTTTAACTGCATCATTTTACATTCCCATCAGCAATGTATGAGGGTTCCCATTTCCCCATACCCCCAGCCACTGTATGGTAAATAAGAAGTAAATGTTTATGTAGTACCTGGACTGAAGAGTACTATTGCCTTCAGGTAGGCATATTCATATCCATCAATGCAGAGTTTAACCATGCTGTTGCAGAACTCCTGTAGTTTAAAGATGTGCTCCATCAATAATTTTCTTCTTTCTGTTGACATTTTATCTTTAATTAAAAACAAACAGACAAAAGCTTCTAGTTTTGGGCTAAAATGTATATCTATTTTTACCCAAGACATTTCCTTCTCAATAATTTCCAGTTTTGAATACAGCCAATCTATAAATGTTTAAAATTCTGTATCACTGCAAAGATGAAACTAATTAATGATCTTCAGATAGTGCTCATTCAAGAAAAAAACAAGCTGTTAGTAAACAAAACAAAAACCTCAACAAATTTAGTGTTTCCTTTCAAGATACATCTTTGAGAAGATAAGCTGTAAAGATAACCTCCTGAAAAACTAGCCTACAAGACTCAGATTTTGATAACAAGATTTAATTTAAGCTTAGAGTTTTTAAAAGTTACCAACACTACTAAAGTAGAAACACTTAGCAAAAAACACTACCAAGACCAAAAGAAAAGTTGAATAGTTTTATAAGAACTTTTAAAATTTATAGTGTTTAAAATACATCTGATTAGTCAACCATAGCTTTAGTGAAGGTAGGCTGTGTATAACTCATTACAAATTCATGAGAAATGAATCAAGACCAGGAGTCCATAAGTAAGATAGGAATGTAGTGCAACCTTCTAGCAGGATCTACTGTTGATGACATTAAGGTGATTTTTCTGCCCTTAAACAGGAAATGGAAGATGACTTAAAAATAATGTATGGGAATGCAAGCTGCTGCAGCCACTCTGGAAAACAGTATGGAGGTTCCTCAAAAAACTAAAAATAGAACTACCCTACGACCCAGCAATTGCACTACTAGGCATTTATCCATGGGATACAGGTGTGCTGTTTTGAAGGGACACATGCACCCCCATGTTTATAGCAGATCAACAACAGCCAAAGTATGGAAAGAGCCCAAATGTCCATCGATGGATGAATGGACAAAGAAAATGTGGCATATATATATACAATGGAGTATTACTCGGCAATCAAAAAGAATGAAATCTTGCCATTTGCAACTATGTGGATGGAACTGGAGGGTATTATGCTAAGTGAAATTAGTCAGGGAAAGACAAAAACCATATAACTTCACTCATATGAGGACTTTAAGAGACAAAACAGATGAACATAAGGGAGGGGAAACAAATAATATAAAAACAGGGAGGGGGACAAAACAGAAGAGACTCATAAATATGGAGAACAAACTGAGGGTTACAGGAGGGGTTGTGGGAGGGGGGATGGGCTAAATGGGTAAGGGGCACTAAGGAATCTACTCCTGAAATCATTGTTGCACTATATGCTAATTTGGATGTAAATTTTAAAAAATAAAAAATAAAAATTAAAAAACAAAAAGTACACACACACAAAAGAGTTGGCACTCAAAAAAAATAACTAAATAAAAATAATGTAAAACATGCTAAGGAAATATCACATGACTCCCAATTTGTAAATTATTCCTGAATTCAAAAAGCAGTTCTTCCCATTTGAGGATGGGGCATGCTTGTGGTTAGTCACAAGCCAACCTGAAGTTAAACATTTGTAAATCAATGACTGCCTATCTCCTCAAATAAATGAAAGCTGTAATCATCTTGGCATCAAGAAAAGGAAAGAGAGTCAAGATTGTTCTGGGACTGTTTAAGTGAGAGAATATATCCCAATGAACAATTTTGTTGTGCTCTGATTTGAAAATATTTTTGGGTGATTAATGGATGAATTTATCAAAATGTAGAAATTATCTCAAGCAAAAAGGGTGCTGGTACCTAAAACATTAATCAGATATTTAACTTCTACTTTATAAAACTGATGCTCTCCCCTCCTCTTATCTCCTAGAAAAGGAAATAAATAAAATGCTCCTTACCTTGCTGAAGGCTACCGTGAAGACAATTGACAAACGTTGCTAATATAGTTGCCACATTCATCACTTGCCAGCACTGGGCAAGACCAAGAGTAAAAAGTTCATTCCAATAAGCTTTCACCAAAGATATGCTATTTTCTTGCCTATTAAAACAAACACAACACATACCAGATATTAATATGTATTTTATAAACTTTACAACTGATTCATCTATTTAAAAATAAAATATTACTTAGCTAAAATTATTCTAGAAGGACCAATTGGGCATGGACCTGGTCAATTCTGTCTTATATAATGAATAGCAACTGATGAGGAAGGCTTATAAATTTAAATATTAGCTAGCTTACTAATTAATCAGCCAGTTTATAAGAACAGTTGTAGGTAGTATTGCAAACTAAAAGTTAGGGGTTTAATCCCACATTTCATGGAAACATGGAATATAGATTATTTTAAAAAATATTAAAAGCAAAAGCATACATTTAAAAACTCTCCCAAGTTTTCTTTCGGTTTAAATTCAGGTAAGTGCTTTTTTATGTAAGGGTAACTAGAATGATTTGATGATAGGTAAGCAACCAACTTCCTGGGAGAAATGGTTTGTTCTGTATGTTTCAGATAGGATATTAGTATCCCTATAAATGAGATACCTAGGGGTGCCTGCTCATGCTCTCTCAAAAATAAATAAATGTTAAAAAATTTATTTTTAATTTAGTTTTATTTATTTAAAAACAAAAATTTTTTAGTGTTTTTTTTTTATTTTTTTTAACGTTTTTTTTTTAATTTATTTTTGAGACAGAGAGAGAGCATGAACAGGGGAGGGGCAGAGAGGGGGGGAGACACAGAATGGAAGCAGGCTCCAGGCTCTGAGCCATCAGCCCAGAGCCCGACGCGGGGCTCAAACTCACGGACCGCGAGATCGTGACCTGAGCTGAAGTCGGACGCTCAACCGACTGAGCCACCCAGGCGCCCCTTTTAGTGTTTATTTGTGAGAGAGAGACAGAGTGTGAGTGGGGGAGGAGCAGAGAGAGAGAGGGAGACAAAGAATCCGAAAGCAGGCTCCAGGCTCTGAACTGTCAGCACAGAGCCTGACGCAGGGCTCAAACTCACAAACCACAAGATCATGACCTGAGCCAAAGTTGGACGCTTACTGACTGAGCCACCCAGGTGCCCCCCAACTGCAACTTTTTTTTAAAATGAGATAACGAGGATTTTACTAGGAATAATGAAAATAAGGTCCTTTCCTGAACTTCTGAATAAGAAATTTCAAGAGCATGAGGGAGTAGAAAAAAATATTGGAATAGAAGTCAACCAAGGTTTTTAAACCTACATCATCCACTGATTATCCATTTGAAATCTGGCTAATAAGATTCTCAGGTCTCAGCTGCTTAATTATATAAAATGAAGAGACACTGTATGTCCTATATATCCTGCTCAGTTACTACAAGATGCAAACTTAAGAGTTAGGTGAGTAGGGCATAAAATAAAGTATATGCCAGGTAGTATTCAAGGCACTGGAAAAATAGCAATACATAGGATGGATTAAGTCTGCCTCCACGAAAAAGATAAACATAGTAAAGAAATATTATTTCACATATTTTATATAAATATTATACACACATGCATATAGTTATACACACATTAAGTTAGTTTCAGGTAATAAAAATTCTCCATTACTATAATAGGATGATGCATCAAAAAATGGGGAGTGTTCAGATAAGGTGGCTAGAGAAGGTCTGTTTGAAGGGCTGACATGTGAGTAGAGAAAGCTGGGAAAGAACTTAAAAAACAAAAACATGTAGGGCAGTACCAATTTGTTTTGCAAATTAAAATTTATTTGAAAGTGAAGTTTAAATAAAAAGAAAATCAGCATTTTCAAATGTCCATATAAAAAATGATGTAAAATTTCAATCTTAAAATCGAACAAAATAAAAGAGAACAAAATACTATTTTCATGTATCAGAAAACAAGGATAAAAATCCAGAATTGAGGAGGGTGTGAGAAAATAAGAATTCATTCTCACACAAGCACTGATTAACTGGCTCAACATCTTTTTGGAGGACAATTTAATAGTACCTATCTTTCAAAAAAATAGAACCTATTTTTCTATAGGTTCAGCAACCTCTTCGACTCAGCAACTCCTTTTGTAAGAACATATTTTATAGAACTACTCAAAGTAGGCAAAAGTATACATACAATGCAACAATGCTTATTGTAGCAGTGGATAGAATAACAAAGAAAACTAGCAAGAACCTAAATGTCTACTAATAAGGAATAAGTACGTAAATAATAAATCCTGTAAAAGGGAATACTAGGCAACCACTAAGAATAAATTTACATGTGTTGACATAGGAAGAAATCCATCATCTAAGTGTAAAAAGAAAGGCAAAGAATATGATATGTAAGTGTATATATGATTATTTCTGCACGGAAAAGATGCGGTAGGATGCCAAACTGTTAATATTGGGGTTAGTTATCTCTGGAGAATGAAATTTTACTTTATGTTTCTATACTCCAGTATTTATTTTTTTGTTCATTTATTGATTTTGAGAGAGGGAGAGAATCCCAACCTGTGCTAACAGGTTGATCTTGATCATGAGGCTTGATCTTGATCCCATGAACCATGACATTATGACCTGAGCTGAAATCAAGAGTCTGATGCTTAACCAACAGAGCTACCCAGGCACCCCCTGAAGTTTTATCTTTATTTATTTATTTTTTAAATATTTATTTTGTGAGAGTGCATGTGGGGGAGGGGCAGAAAGACAGGGAGAGAATCCCAAGCAGGCTCTGTGCTCTCAGCAGAGCCCAATAGGGGGGTTGATCCCACATGCCATGTGGAGTTGGATGCTTAACTGACTGAGTCACCAAGTGCGCCTGATTCTGAAGTTTCCAAGAGGAAACAGTTAACCAAAGTAATTAGTGGACACAAGAAAGGAAAATGAATACAGCCAACCGACCAAAAAAAAAAAAAAAAAAAATCAAAGCTCTTACTGGCCTGTGCTACATCTAGTACTAAGAAAGTATTTTGACATTGTCGTAGGAGATTCAGAGAAAAGGTTAAGGAGTAACTTTGCAGAGGGTGAGGAATAACAAAATTGTTTTGAATACCTTAAGGGAAAAATGATGAAAAGTGGCAATTGAGAAATAAGCCACATTATTTTGTTTCCAAAGGAAAAGTAAAAGAGCTAAATATGGAGATTAATTCTGGAAAGATATCTATATTTACATCTTCATCCAAAACAAAACCCGAAATATCCTTGTATTATAGTTAGCCATGCTTTTCAAATACGTTTTCAGAAAGTTCATTAGGAAAGGAAAACAGCAAGTCCTCTTTAAAAGGAAGGTTCCTGAAAGAACGATGGAAAATGAGCACTGATAATCTACTTTGCAGCAGTACTGCAAAGTACTGGGTCAGGTAATTTACATTCATCATTCTCAGCTAAGTAGCCTATCCAGCAAGAAAGCATTTCTGCTTCTAATTTACAGATGTAGAAATGGAGCTGTTAATTAAGTAGCAAAGCTAGCAGATAAATAAATCCAGCATTTGAACCCAGGTGTTCAGGTGTTCAAAGTCTATGTTTTTGTGTAATTCACAACAAATTTTAGCAAGTAAGATGCTAAAGTGCAATTTCACAGTAGACTCCCCATTTATAGCTAATATTTTGTGATGGTAAGGGCATGTTTGCTGTCAACTTTCTTCAGTTAAAAACAAATGATTATTATAATCACATAATAGTACCTATTTTCAAAACATCTTTCCTTTGAAAAGCAAAAGGAGCTAGACAGAAATAATTAATGTATCAGGTACACCGAAAGCAATGCCCGTGTTGATAAATAAAAACACTAGGTTGCATAACAGTAAGTGGGTCAACTTCTTTTATAAATAGGTAGAGGTACTTGTCTCTAACTATTGTACTATACTGTTAAGTTCATTAAAATATGTACATAGTACTCATAATTAGAGATCAGATCATCGTTTACACTATTTATTTTGATAAAGTAACAGGACTTTGGAAGTCACTATTGCCCGGGGATAACATAACCATTTGTCTTCTTCACAAATAAACCCAAGGCATTGTACTTTACCTAGCAGCATTTGTTTGAAAGGAAGGCATGGTCCTTAGAGAAAAGTAGTCAGTGATAGGGCAATAGAGCTGGTTTTAAACCCACAGCCATAGTAAACATTACTTTGTTTCAGTGGGATTTAAAAAGATTCAACTTTAAGGCTCAGCATTTAATGGAAGGTTTCTTGAGTTACTCAGCAAATAAAATCTCCTATAGCAAATAGTGATGGTTTAGAACTTTTGGTTATATGACAAGAATCTAGGTAGACGGGACTGCTGACAAATCATGCCAAGTGCTCATAAATGAACCTACTACTGTGTAGTCATCTAAATTATGCAGACAGAAGTGAAAAACAATTGAATTCCTGTAAGTACTGAGACTTCAAATCTTGTAACAGAAAAGTAATATCCTTGTAAAGCATAAAGTACTATAAAATACAAACAGTATTAACCATCTACTGTTTAAGATTCTTGAAACTACTGTTCCCTTCCATTCAAGTAAGTTATCAACACAAACTCAACTTTTAGAAAATGATTAATGTTGCTTATCTGTTTCTGTCTGTATAATTAGGGCTTTGTTTCCAAATTTTGTGTCTATAAATAAAAATGCAACGAATGTCAGTTTCTAGGAGATTCAGAGTAGTGTTTATTACCACACAACAGGATTTTCCACCATTAGTACCTAGCCTTCTTCCATCTGATTAAATCAAATTACAAATTATCTAGATGCGTATAGTTAAGAGTTTCTGTAGCAATTAATGGCCTCAAATACTATACCAATGGTTAATTCTAATTGCAAGGAATCCTGTGGCTGTTACATTGAAACCAATTTTCAGTACAGGTCACAGGGAAATGCGGCTGCCAATATAAAACTGTATTATGATTGGAAATCTCAGGCTTTATTTTTGGTTTCTTTAACATTTGGAGAATGTTTCCATAGGATAATCAAACTTAATTTAACAGAAGTACTTAAGATCAACAGTGTTATAAGATCAATGGTGTTATATGTAAATTTATATATTTTAATTTTTTGTTAAAAAAGACTGAAGTAATTCTGAAAACTCTGTTATTTTGAGAGAAAGTGCTAACAATAGTTTTAAAGGTTAACCATTTAAATCTGGCTTTCAATCTATGTAATTGTATTAGTTAAGTACTGTGATTTAACTTATGGTATATCCAACACTAAATTATAAACCAAATTATGGTGGGGTTTCTATGTATGCTTTTTTTTTAATCTTTATTTATTTTTGAGAGAGAGACAGCTTGTGAGCAGAGGAGGAGCAGAGAGAGAGAGGGAGACACAGAATTGGAAGCAGGCTCCAGGCTCCAAGCTGTCAGCACAGAGCCCGATGCGGGGCTCAAACTCATGAGATGTGAGATCATGACCTGAGCTGAAGTTGGATGCCCAAACGACTGAGCCACCCAGGTGCCCCTCTATGTATGTTTTTTTAAAGTCATGACTGAGATATGCTTCTTAGTTATATTAAAAAATATTCTTTAAGAATAAAGGATGGGAAGTCATTGCTCCTATTTGGCAAATGGGAGAACAGATGTATAGGATATGAAAGTGTATTGTTTACGAAGTCATATTGGTGAGTAAGGTCCTGTGACTAGAAAAACACTTTTTTAACTATGAGCTTATTTTTCCATGGTCTCTTTGTCTCTTCATACTAGTTACTTTAAAGCAATCTAAATAAGCCTGGCAAATTTTAGGTAATATTGATGGAATACAGATTATTGATATGTTCCTCAGTGGTAGGTACTTCTAAATTATCAGAGTGGTACTATGGGGTTTACATTTTCTTCCCCTTCCCCACTTTTTGTAACCACAGTTGGAAAACAACTTTTTCTACTTTTAAACATATTCACTGTGTGCAAGTTTCAGCTCCTTATTAACATGCCTGAGATGAACACTAAACAGGGGGTGGGAGGGAAACAACAGCCCAAGACATACCTACAGCCTCCCAATCTTCAGGTCAAAGATGGCCTATTTCAAATGCTGGCCATGATTTATCAGCTCCACTGCACACATTTCATTTGAATTATTAACTCAAATTATGAAACATGGATACCGTTCCTACATAAAAAATAATATAATACTAATTGCCATAATTTGTCATATAAATAACAAAACTTTAAGTTATAATGTTATACCATTCTCTTCCTTTAATGCAAATCCATCCAATAAAAAAGTTCTTGCTTAGTGTATATTTGTGCTATAAAACCACATTTATACTCAAGGACTTTAAAACACTTACCCTAGAGCCTGGAAGGAAGGAATCGAAAGTGCCCAATGCATTGATAAGAACAGCAGTCTGGAAGCAGACTCCCCAATGTAGTGCACATTCAGGTACTCAGGCATAGGAGAAGGCATGGTGAGCTAGCGTGAACAGGGACTGAGGTAAATGATCTTATGACAGTTCTAAATTATAATTTCTTTGAAAAATATAAACATATCACATAAGTTTGATATAGTCACCAAAGGCAAATCTTGAAATAATCCAAGTCACTGAATTTTACAGCTAAAAACAGGATTTAGAATGAGTAGATCATAGCTGCTAACAAAGCAATATTTAGACAAGCAGAATCCTACTTAATATCAATCGTGATATTCTTTGGTTGTGTTTTTATTAAAAAAAATTTTTTTAATGTTTATTTTTGAGAGAGAGGGACAGAGTGTGAGCAGGGGAGGGGCAGAGAGAGGGAGACACAGAATCCCAAGCAGGCTCCAGGCTCTGAGCTATCAGCACAGAGCCTGACATCCTGACGTGGAGCTCGAACTCATGAACCGCAAGATCATGACCTGAGCAGAAGTTGGACGCTTAACTGACTAAGCCACCCAGGCGCCCTTCTGGTTGCGTTTTTAAAAGTTACTTTCTGTCTTGGTCTAACAATGTGCTTTTTTTTTTCTTCTCTTCCTTTATTAATAATGATATACCACAAATTCAGTTGAATGAGCAATCTTGTATGTTAAATATTCCCTTCATTCAGGCTGTGGGGAATAACAAATTTAAATCTTACACAATCAGGAGAATAAGTGAACTGGGCCTGCTGGTGCCATCTGGGCAGTGCCTACTCCCAGATAAAGGGCAAGCTGTGACTTGAATTCCATACACTGAAAACATGTCAATTTGGGCTAAAGACTGCCTGCTCTATTTTTCAAAGAGCAGGTTCTGTGTGAAATCTCCCCACTTAATAACTACAGGTAAAACAAAATGTGTCTGTGGCTATAATACAGTCAGTTTGTACTGCTGACCTCAGGTAGTGATTTTATTTTATTTTTTAAAGTTTATTTATTTATGAGAGAGAGAAAGAGAGCGAGTGAGAGTGCATGAGCAGGGGAGGGGCACAGAGAGAGGGAGAGAGAGAATCCCACGCAGGCCCTGCACTGATAGTGCATGACCTGAGCCAAAGTCAGATGCTTAACCAACTGAGCCACCCAGGTGCCCCTCAGGTAGTTATTTTAAATGCACGCCAACTGTTGAAAATAAAGATCCCACATTAAAACACTTCTAGGGGCACCTGGGTGGCTCAGTCGGTTAAGCATCTGACTTTGGCTCAGGTCATGATCTCACGGTCTGTAAGTTCGAGCCCAGCGTCAGGCTCTGTGTTGGCAGCCTGGAGCCTGCTTCAGATTCTGTGTCTCCCTCTCTCTCTGACCCTCCCCCATTCATGCTCTGTCTCTCTGTCTCAAAAATAAACGTTAAAAACACACACACACACATTTAAAACACTTCTAAAAGTATTTTTGAAAATCTTGTTAAAGAGCACTTTTGGGGCTCCTGGGTCACTCAGTTGAGTGTCTGACTCTTGATCTCGATTCAGATCATGATCTCACGGTTTGTGGGTTCAAGCCCCATGTCAGGTTCCGTGCTGACAGTACAGAGAATGCTTGGGATTCACTCTCTCCCTCTCTCTCTGCTCCTTCCCCACTAGGGCTCTCTCAAAATAAACTTAGAAAAAAAAAAGAGCACTTTCACTGCTATAAATAAAATGTAATTTCACCCATAAGAAACACCCAAAAATAAATAAACGTTGAAAAAAAAAAAAAATTAGTGAGATAAACTGAGATGTAATAGCATTGAAAAAAAAATACCTCACAGACATCTAAGTAGAAACAACTGTGAAACAGTCTCTAGATGACCCAATATATGTTAAAGAGAGAGGGACAGTGTGTGTGTGTATGTGCACATACATACATACGTATATACACAAAGGACAGGAGGAAATCTACCATACACTTAACAGTGGCTACCTTGGCAGGGGTGGGGTAGGTGGATGTACCCATATGTATTTTTCGGGGGAATGGATATATAACTTTAATCAGATTCTCAAAGTTGTCTGTGATCACAAATGATCAAAAAGTTTTCATTAAAATGATACAAAAGTTCTCCACTTTTATAAAAATGTAAAAATATGAACTGCCTTTGTTTATTAGTATCAACAATTGTCTTACCTATTTATAAATGGTGCCAACTAATAAAACAAGAGAAATTAACAGTTGAAATTCTATGCATGGGAAGAATGAATTCATGTATGTATGTATGTATGCATGTCTGTCTGTCTGTATTTATTAAAAAAATATTTTAAAGTAATCTCTATACCCAACATGGGGCTCAAACTCACAACCTTGAGATCAAGAATTGCATGCTCCATTGACTGAGTCAGCCAGGAACCCCAAGAATATTTTTTAAATGCTTGAGAAATGTTTACTGGAGTAGTCAATTAAAATGCCATTATTTAAGACAATTCTTAAGAGAACTGTAGGCAAGCAGATATTAAACATTTTAAATGTAATTATTAGGATGCAACTGTTTCTACACATAAGTATATAAAACACAAACTGGGAACTATCATACCTTTTCAGAATTGCCCAAGGTGATGGGGGGGGGTGGGAAGCCTGAAAGATTAGGGGAATTACCAATGATTACTAGTTTTAGGGGGGGAGGTGTAAGATGCAAAACAGTAATTGTTTAAACAAAACAAATAGATTAAAATCACTTCAAAAAAGGTAAAATAGTTACAGTATTAAAATTAGATATAAGAGCTAAAAGATACAGATGTACCTCGATTGATACACTAGTGGTGGTAATGTTGAGAATTTTCTGTGCTTTAATCAGAAAATTGAAATCATTTGCAATATAAACTACAGGAATTCACTATTTAAAGTACTGCCATGTTGTGTCATAAAGAGAAGACATATCTTGTATCTGTTTCACATACTTAATTTTCTTAAAGCAAGATATACCTCTAGCATTATGAATCAGTCAGTTATTGCTGAAGAAACAAGAATTTATTTGACAAGTCTTTTAAATTGCAAAGACAAAGATATCTTCCTCTATATAGAGAAGATAAGTTTCTACTATAAAGATGTTAAAGAGATTCCCAAAAATGCCTGTGAAATTTTAGGTTTATAAATGAATCATACACATTGAATTTATTCACATTTAATATATTGAGATGATTTTTAAAAGTGTTGACATCAACTAGGCTACTCATTTTAGAAGCTCCTTGTCTACAATTATCTTTCTAGTAGTTTCTGTAATTCTGATAATAGGCTAAATGATAGCTTTTAAAACATCGTTTGAATTGAATTAGGAGATCTGAATTCTACTTCCCAGCAGTCACTAATTAGTTGTGTGACCCTGGATTACACATTATAATATTATAATTCAGCAACCACTCACTGAGATCTTGACAACCCCAAGAACAAGAGTCACATACTCTACCAATTGAGCCAGCCAGGCACCGCAACTGAGATTTCATTGTGAGGTACGAAGTTAAGTGCTCAAGTCTCAATATAAGAATAAAATGGAGGGGCGCCTGGGTGGCGCAGTCGGTTAAGCGTCCGACTTCAGCCAGGTCACGATCTCGCGGTCCGTGAGTTCGAGCCCCGCGTCAGGCTCTGGGCTGATGGCTCAGAGCCTGGAGCCTGTTTCCGATTCTGTGTCTCCCTCTCTCTCTGCCCCTTCCCCGTTCATGCTCTGTCTCTCTCTGTCCCCAAATAAATAAACGTTGAAAAAAAAAAAATTAAAAAAAAAAAAAAAGAATAAAATGGAAACAAAATGAGCTATAGAAAGGGCTAAAAAAGGGATGCCACGCCTAAGAAATGACAGGCAACAGAATCAGAATGTGGAACGTCCTAAAATGTCATGAGCTTGGATCTCAAATGGGTAATGGGAAGCTAAAGAAGGCTTGCTGGGTAGCAGAGTAACATAACCGGATTGATTTTGAACACACATCACTTTGCTACCAGGGCACAGGATGAAGAGACTGGAAGCAGAAATATTACTGTAACAGTTTAAGTAAGAAATTTTAAAAGGCCTTGAAATATGGTGATAAAAATGAAGAGGAAGGGAGAAATTAAAACAAAAGAATAGTTAGGATTCAACTAGGGAATGGAGGGGAGTAGGATGGGGGGGGAGAATGATGATGACTCCTAAACATCAAACATGGTGACCAGAAGGATTGTGATTTTCTTTTTTTAAATTTTTTTTTTTTCAACGTTTATTTATTTTTTTTGGGACAGAGAGAGACAGAGCATGAACGGGGGAGGGGCAGAGAGAGAGGGAGACACAGAATCGGAAACAGGCTCCAGGCTCTGAGCCATCAGCCCAGAGCCCGACGCGGGACTCGAACTCACGGACCGCGAGATCGTGACCTGGCTGAAGTCGGACGCTTAACCGACTGCGCCACCCAGGCGCCCCAGGATTGTGATTTTCATACTGAGATGATACAGAGCAGAGAACAGTTTTGAAAATCACCTACCTCTGCCTCACACACTTATTTCTAACTGCAAATTCTATCCACCTTGATTCTTTGTGTAATCACAATGCAAGAATCAAGAATAAAGTACACGAAATCACACCAAAAACTGAGTTTAATAAAAATGTTAAATATTTCTATAGTCTTAGATTCTCTGGAACCAAAATCCAAGTTGCATTATTAGACTATTTCTCCTTTCTGTTTTGATTGCTTTGAATAAGACTCTGAAAACCTCCAAATCGGTTTTCATTCACAAAATGACAATAAAGATCCGAACCTTCACAAGGGACTGTGGTCAAATTTAACAATGCACACATGAAAGCACGCTGCAAACTACACAGTACATAAAAATGCAAGACAGGAACAAAATGTTACTTAGCCCAGATATTAAGAGATTAAGTGAGTTTCTGATTACAGATGTCAGGTTTTGAAACTCATGACCATAAAACCTCAATGAGAAAGCCAACCATGACAAAGTGCTGAGCTGGGAAGTGTGGGAAAACGGAAAATCTGCAAACAAGAATCAGAGAAAAAAGGAGCTGTTTTTTGTCTGGGGAGCAAGAAATTTCACAGTGCTTATTCTGAGGATACTGAGCACAGCAGGTCAAAAACTGCACAGAAAAAAACCGATTCTGGAGAGAGGAAAAAAAAGTTCTAATTTGCCTAATTTGTCCGTCCATATCAAATATTTGAAAGAAAAATTTTGAGGACCAACAACAGTAAAAAAAAAGACTACTTCTACATTTCTATAAACTTTTTCCTTGTAATCTTCTTCCTTTTACCCACCCTTTCTTCCCATTTAAATCCAAAGGTAGAAAATAAAACTAAGATGACAAAAGCAGGTATTTTATTTAGAATAAGAAAGAGCAATGGGGGGGGGGGGGGGCTGGGTGGCTCAGTTGCTTAGGCATCAGATTCTTGATCTCAGCTCACTTCATTATCTCATGGTTTGTGAGATGGAGCCCCAAGTCAGGCTCTGTGCTGACAGCGTGGAGCCTGCTCTCTCTCTCAAAAAAAAAAAAAAAAAAAAAAAAAAAAAAAAAAAAAAAAAAAAAAAAGAGCAATGTGGAAAAAATCAGTTTTGCTTTGCTCTTTGTCCATAGCTCCTACCATAATTTTTTAAGGATAGCATTGATTATTCCTATTGTAATTTTTAATAGTCCCCATAAAAAGTTTTTGTTTACAGTACAAATAAAGCATTTCTAATTTTTTTCATATAGATTATCTTTGGTAAAATTTTACATGAAGATTGGTTTCACTGATATGTTTTACTGATTATATAAAGTTACAGCAATTATTAAGTCACTGTGAGTTTTCTCTGTGGCTATTTCTACCAAATCAAATTTTATAAATGTAAATTTTAAAATATGCAGTTTTAGCCAATGCTAGATTTGTGTTATTTCTACCAGTCACACAAACATTTATTTGATAACTGTGTATATTTTCATTAGAAATCCATGGAAACTTATAATCTACAGTAAAGTTAGTAGCAATTTCCTTCAGATATTCCAGGACTCGCTATGACTGCTTTAAATCACTTTGCATATGATTTTCTAACAGTACTCATAGCTAGTAAAGATAAAGAATGGTTAAAATGGAGGGATCAAAACATCAAGATCTTAATGTAGGGCCTCAATGGTTAGTATTGCTATAGCTGTAGTCCCAACATTATTTGCATGACAAATCAAACACTTACAAAATTATTTTCTAACATTCTACATGTATTGTTTCCATCCTACATGTATTTAGGAGAGTAAAAAAGGAACTACAAATGTACCTCCTCCAAAATGGTTAAAAGCCAAAAGTTAAAATGTGTTAACTAATTTTTACCTTCTTAAAATAATACTGAAAGCTAGCTAATTGGGGCAATACATAATAATGGAGTTCTCTCTGGGTCTTACATATGGCTTTGCACTAAAGTAGTAGGAGGTGGGCACTGAACAAAACCAAGGTATTCAATACATCATGAATGACAATACTAGTGTTAACAACAACAGCAACATCCAAAATTTATGTCTAAATGTTCTAAAACCTAGCTTTTATAGACTTAAAATCATGAAACGATATTATAACCATGATTTATAAACAGGATGCTTTAATGAGCTATTATTTTATATAGTCAGATGTGTGCTAGCTGCTATTCTGGATTTTATCAGGAATATTTCTGACTTTAAAAGCACAACAAATATACTTTGATTTTTGAAAGGAAGATTAAGATCAAAATGGTAACACAACATAAAAATTACATAAAAAATATATGGAAATACCCTGAAAGCTACGTGTGAATCGCTGAGAAGTGGCCCCTCTTTTTCGATGTAATTTATGCTTGAGTCTCCGGCAATTAGGTGTACGCTTCCTTCCATGCCTTCTACTGCGTTCTGACAGGCTGTGCTCTCTCCAGGATTCAATGCTTTTGCAAGAGTATCAAATGCCCTGTAAGGAAACATCAGATGCTGTGAGCTTGGCCAATCTCCACAATAAAATAAAAATTCTACATAAAATTCTGGAATTAAGATTTAGGCCTTAAAAAAATAGTTTAGAAAATAAACCTTTGGAGTAGCACTGAGTACTCTATTTCAGTGATAGCTATGACTGTCTCCAAAAGCAACAAATTAAACTTCAATATGTATACTATGAAAAACTATATTAATGTATTATCAGAGAACTAAAGTCTTTAAGAAATCTTATGTAATTATGAGGAAAAACCCTTATACTTTGGTCTAAAAATATGCTTTTATGTTATATGTTATGTTATACATTTGATAGTACAAGATATTAGCCCGTTTACGGTACTTACAGAAGTTATTTAGAAAGAACAAGGGCAATAACTTATGTCAACTTTATATTCTACATGACACAAAGTTAGATTTTATTTAAAAATTCAGAGAATATTTTAAAATTGTGTTAACACAGCTACATCTGAACTGTAAGAATTTGAGATTACGATGACAAATAATGAACTAATGTTAGCAAATAATTACTTAAAATAGCCCTCCATATTTTTCAATGAGAGGCCTTTTAGAGTTTCTTAAGATTTCAGATTCAACAAAGTACTTATTGAGACTCTTAAGTGCAATTTCCTCAACACTTAGGTAACAAGCAGTGTAAAAAAGCCTGAAGAGATCTGGGTTCTACATCTCATGTATTAATATCAAGAGAATGAAAAACAGAATTCTGATACAAGTTTCCTGAAGCATAACTTAAAATTGTAGTTTATTCGATGAAGTCATTTATTTATTTATTTTTAAGTAAGCTCCATGCCCAGCGTGGAGTTCAATGCAGGGCCTGAACTCACAACTCTGAGATCAAGACCTGAGCCACCCACGCACCCCTCAATCAAGTCTTTTAAATCTATTTTCATCATTAGAAAGTGGTGGGGAAAATGAACATGACTGTCCGGGGTAAGACAAATGTTTAAATACACAGAAAATAAAATAACTGAAATGTCAGACCCAGATTATCATCTTTAGTAGGAGAAAAATACCTAAATTTTATGATTACATTTCTAATCTTACAATATTCATTTATTGCTCATTATTTAGAATGCAACCTGCTAGATAACATTTTACACTGAATGTAGTTCATTCAGTTAAAACTTACTATGCTTTAAATTTTCTAAGTCTAATAGAAATATCTGTTTTCTGAAACTTCTGTAAACAGTATTCAACATAAAAATATTGTGGGGTGCCTGGGGAGCTCAGTCCATTAAGTGCCCGACTCCCGTCTTCAGCTCGGGTCATGACCTCGTGATTCGTGAGTCTGAGCCCCACATTGGGCTCCATGCTGACAGTGAGGAGCCTGCTTGGGATTCTCTCTCTCCTCTCTCTGCCTATCTCTTCCTCTCAAAATAAATAAACAGACTTAAAGAAAAACATAAAAATACTGTAAGAAATACTAATAATTAAGATCAAAACAGGGGCGCCTGGGTGGCTCAGTCGGTTGGGCGTCCGACTTCAGCTCAGGTCATGATCTTGCGGTCCGTGAGTTCGAGCCCTGCATCGGGCTCTGGACTGACAGCTCAGAGCCTGGAGCCTGTTTCAGATTCTGTGTCTCCCTCTCTCTCTGACCCTCCCCTGCTCATGCTCTGTCTCTGTTTCAAAAATAAATAAATGTTAAAAAAAAAAAAAAAGTTTTTAAAAGATCAAAACAGACCTTACCTTGAAACATCACCATTAGTCTGCATTTCTTGATGAAATTCACACAAAGAGGTATCACCATTACTTAAGCTTTCAATCATAGATATTTCATTACTATTCTGAGAAAGATCTTTACTTTTTCCAAGGTTTGCTAATGATGTAACCACACTGGCCAATGTACTTAAGTCTCCCTGACATGATTCAGCCTTAAAAAAACAAAAAACAAAAAACAAAAAACAAAAAGATTAAAATCTACAAACTGGTATTGGTGAACATTTGAGTCTGAAATACCCAATTCTAGATTATAAAGTGCCAAAAGTAAAGAACTCTAATTAAGATGAATGAAACCTAGAAAGTAAAACCAAAGAGCTTTGAGGTTTTAGAAACTTTTGAGGAAAATATAAATTTAAAAACATCAGGTACATTCCCTAGGAAATGTTTATACACAAAAATTACATTAAAACCAAAAACTGTACTTAATGACTAATCTATTCACATCAACAATCCCTTCCTCTGTAAAAGGATATTAGATGATCTTTTAAGTTCTTTTTAGTATTAAAATTCTGACAATTTCCAGAACTTAAACTATACAAACAAAAATTGTATAGAATGTATTAAAATTATTACTGAAAAGAGAAAAAAAAGTAAATGTATTATTGAACAGAATTCCTAGAATACCAACTATTACCAGCCACTTTGTTAAATGTGTTAAATACCAGGGACCAGGTAGGTGAAAAATCTCTTTACTAAGATAATATTGGCTTTTGGTATACATTGCATATTTTCCCATTTGTCTTTAGTTTTTATTTTTGTTAATGACATATATATTCTTTATTCACTAATTAGCTATAATTATTTTGTCAAAAAGAATTTTCGTTCCTTAACTCTTTGATTATCCAGAGATACAATTTCTGCACGAAAAGCAGGTAAGTGCTTGATTGTTCTTCCTTTTATCAATTTTTAGAGCAATGAGTCAATGCCCTTAGTAACCTCTAATGGTGACAGATGAATTTTAAGTATTATTTTAAATTCAAAGATTTTTATACATTTACTATGTTTAAATGCATTATTTTTTTCAATGTTCAAATTATCCCATCCTAACCTAATGAGAGTCCTTTCAATTGCCTTCTATGGCCTATTGACAGAATCCTTTAATGAAATTTTAATTCTTCTTTTATGGTTTTTAGTTTTAGTGTTTTAATCCTAAGAAAAGGCAGGTTTCCTTGATGTTTCATGTTATATCAATTCTTTATGTAAAATTGATTTTGGTGAACAGAATGACACAATTTTTGTGTTCCCAAATTAATGAATGGTCCCAGAATCATTCAGAGTGACCTACCAGTTGCAGAGTTATTAAATGGTTACTACTCATATATGTATTTTATTTAAACCTCAAAACAACCCTGTGAAATAGGAATCATCATCCCTTTATTACAGACAAGAAGAATTATCCATTGTCACTCCAGTCTGATGGAGAAGACTATGCTCTAACCACTGTTCCAGGCTTCTTAAAACATAAGTAAAAAAAGTTAACATTTTTAAGTGTTTTTTCAACTAAAACTTCAACAATTATACATTCTCTTGTATTTCATTACATGTCTATCGAGCTAGATTTTTAAGTTTTTGCCACTGAAGACTCTTAGGCAATGTGAAAAGACCTCATCTTGTGACTTGCCGGTTTTGAGACTGCTTGTCAGAAACTTCCCACAGAAGGTTGTTATTACAATTTTAATACAAAGACATACAGAGAAGTAGTGTCTGGGCAAATAGTAATTTCTCAACAAAACTTAGTTCCCTTCTTCTCCTAAAAGAGTTAATCATGTCAGTGCAATGGTAACTACCATCCTAAGCTTGAATCATGTGCACAAGGCTAAGTGCAAAATATATGGTAAAAGGCCAAATCTCCCCAGTCAATAACAACATGCTATAAACCCCAACCTGTAAGGTCGACACTCCTATTGGCCCTATTTTACAGATGAGGAAGGAAAGTAAAACACTGAGAGGTCAAATAACTTGCCCAACGTTATGCACCTACTAAGTGGCAGATGAAATTGGATTCTAGAGCTCAAGTATGAAGAGTGCCTTAAAAGTATCAAATAATAAAGGGGCCCCTAGGTGGCTCAGTCAGTTAAGTGTCTGACTTTGGCTCAGGTTCTGATCTCCTGCCTTGTAGGTTGGAGCCCGGGTGTTGGGAGTCTGTGCTGACAGCAGGGAGCCTGGAGCCTGCTATGTCCTGTCTCCCTCTCTCCGTGCCCCTTCCTGAGCTCAGGCCCTGAGCTCTCTCAAAAGTAAATGAATGTTTAAAAAAAATTTTTTTTTGATACTTTTTAGTATCAAACAACAAATGTATGATAAATCTGGCCATAATTAGGATGACCAGATCACTTAACAGGCTGAGAGAAATACTAGTCGTAGGCTCCCTAAAATCTGTTTATAGACATGAGTCTTCAGGAGAAATTTTTGATTTTTGTTCTCAGAAGGGTTTCTGAACACTACAGAAACTCTACATGTTCCATCTAAATACACAAACTTTTTTTCCTTTAGACCTCTTGCTCAATAAAGAGGCGTCCCAATCTCTAAGAGAACCCAGATAACTTAGATATATAATGAGTGCTCTTGGACTTCTATTCCTACTCTTGACTCAAGTCAATGTTTTGAATAACGCGTGCTAGAAATTTCCCTTTACTTGAAATATTTTAAGTATTTTGTTACTATAAAATCTATCGGGCAACATAAAAGGAATATTACGAATTTTGTACTTCATATAAATTATTCTTCTGAGGCTTTCTATTTCAAGGTGAAAGAAGCCTAGAAGACTTTTGTCTGTCACTCTCACACTGAAGCTGTACTTGTCCTCCTGGAATAATGAACATTTCTACTGATAGTTATTTGTATACGGGGACCCACAAAATGGAGGCCATACTGGTCACAAATCTAAACCCAAGTCAGCATGCACATATAGGAAACACCTGTCAAGGAAACCTAACATACACCAATCACGATCTTGCAACTCTGCCAAGTTAGCTCTCCTTACCCTAGAAAACAAGACCCACTAGCCTTAGTAGGAAACCTTCAACTTCCTAGGCAATAAGGCCATTTCCACATTCTGCTTCTAATGCTCTGTAAAACTCATTCCTGCCCAAAATCCCTTGGCAAGAGTGCTCCACTGTTTATGAGGCACTGTGCTCTGCTGATCTATGGATTCTTTTGCCTTGAATAAAGGCATCAAACTTGTTCCTAAATTGTTTTAGTTTTGTCATTTGACACTATCAAATAGTTGATAATTTATGTTAAAAAAAAAAAAAAAAAACAATTTGTAATAGGGAATATTTAAGACCAGATCAACTGACCAAATTAATGGAAATTAAGAAAAGGAAAAAATATTAAAAGCTTAAAAAAAATTTAAGCTTTAAATTAATTGCACTACACACACCTTATCTGGTGTCATCAGCACAGTTGACTCAGTTTTTATTCCAGACTGGTGAATATTCACAAACATTCCTGAATCTAACAGTCCTGCTGACCTGTAACAAACAAGTATAAATTTTAGCCTTAGTTTCACTGGGAAGAAAAACAAATGACCAGCTACTTAATGTGGTTGTTGTGTGTATGTGTGTGTGTGTGTGTTTTTTACTATACCTTGCAGTTTCACTATCTGTTACAAAAGTTGGAGTTGCAGCTAATGGGCTTCGAAGGTCTTTTCGGATGTAGATTTTTTCTGTTGAAGCGGCACAGTTGGAAGATTTTTCTCGAGATACTTCAATGGGTTTTCTTTCACACTGAACAGCTACAAAAATGCATTAAACTATTACATCACAATGCAGAATTTATAGGCAATTTTAAATGTAACCTTTCGGTCAGCAATTCTGCTCGGGAGACAGTTACCATAACTGAACTCTAAAGACAATCATAATCTTTAGAAATTCTTTCCAAGCCCAACAAAGTTGCTTCAAAATAGTAATTTGCATCTCTCATTCTCTTTTCTCTTCCTGATCCAGCTGTGGTAGAAATGTAGAGAAACTCTTATTTTTTAAAAGCTCACTGTCAAGAAGGAAAAACTAAAGTCAGGAGTCTCTCACCTATCTATATGAGAGTTAAAAATATTTAATTAAAAACAAGACTAATAGAGAGCCACAAAAGACTAAAATTAAATCTTAGTTAAGGGCAGGGAGATTTTTGAGAACTAATTCAACTGTTTAATCTTAATTTATAAAATATAGGTAATATATTTCATTTATAGGAATTTTATTTCATAATACTTAAGAGACAGTATAATGTAGTTGTTAAATGTATATTTTCTGAGGGAAAAAACTGCCAAGATTCAGATCCAAGTTTTGCCACTTATTAGTTGTGTGACCTTGGGCAAGTTATTAAATCTGTTTACTCTGATCAAATGTAAGATGCGTAACAGTCGTACGTACTGCAGAGAGTTCTGCTATGAGAATAAATAAGTTAACTCATACGTTATACACAGAGTTAGGCATGGTAGGAGCTCAATCAGTATCAGCTATCCTTTTTATCATTTTAGGAGTTTAATCAAAAGCTAGACTGGTATCTAGTTAGTTGTGCTTTTTTTTTTTTAAAAAAACCGTATTCAAACATACATACATACATGCAAAGCGGATAGGAACTCAACATCTGTTGAACGAATAAATATTGCATGCATATGTACACATTTCTATGTTGTTAGTTGGAAAACTGTAAATGAAAAAGCACATATATTTGACATACTGTGTTAATTTTGACATACTTCTAGTTTGCCTGAATCCTTAAAATTATTCTCTCCTTTAAAGCTAATACATACAGTCTTGTCTCATTCCAAACGCAATACATCTCTGTAACCTGCAGTATTGACAGCGATTTCGATGGTGTTTATTAATAATACAGTCCTTTGATCCTCGACATGAATAAACTAAATTTTTTCGGATGCTTCTTTTAAAAAATCCTTTGCAGCCTTCACAGGTTACTGCTCCATAATGACGCCCTAGAAACAAGATGTTTAAGAAAACACAAAAGTCACATATTTTAGAACAGAAATGGAAGTAAGCCCATTTCTTCCCTTTAAGTAACAATATATGTTATCAGACAGAGATTTTTGAGTTTCTGACATGAAAAAAAATTTTAAGGAGTTACTAAACAGAATGAAACCACCACATTCTTTGATAAATATATTAACCAGTATGAATTTTTAATTTTGGTATTTTTTTAAGTTTATTTATTTTGAGAGAGAGAAAAGAGAGCATGAGTGGGGTAAGGCAGAGAGAGAGAGAGGGAGAGAAAGAAAGCCAAGCAGGCTCTGCACTGTCAGTGCGGAGCCTGATGTGGGGCTTGAACCCACAAACCGTGAGATCATGACCTGAGCTGAGATCAAGAGTCAGATGCTTAACTGACTGAGCCACCCATATGCCCTATGAATTTTTATTTTGTAAGTAACCTTAACAACAGTATGGAAAATTTCGCAAAGAAAAGAAGCAAAACCATCCATAACACCATGATATGTAAAAACTATTTTCACTTCTGAGATCACTTACAAATTATAATTCTCATATATTATATAAGGATATTTTATTCTGAAAACTATGCTCTAAAACAAGCACACTAATTAGTATTTGAGCTAATCTCTTCTCATTGTGGGTTCCACTTTTTAAATTTCTGGAGAAATTTTATACTTTGATTAACCTACCATTTTATAAATGATTTCTTTGGCACATTTATTTATTTATTTTAAGTGTATTTATGTTTGCAGAGAGAGAGAGAGCGAGAGAGCGAGGGAGCATGAGTGGGGGAGAGGCAGAGAGAGAGGGAGACACAGAATCTGAAACAGACTCTAGCCTCTGAGCTGTCAACACAGAGCCCAATGAGGGGCTCGAACTCACGGACAGCGAGATCATGACCTAAGCCAAAATCGGATGCTCAACCGACGGAGCTACCCAGGCGCCCCTGGCACAACATTTATTAAATTGAACATACTCTTGGGAAAAGGTGTAGTGGAGACTTTTGTAATGATGCTATGGAAAAGATCAAAGATTACAAAAAACAAACAAGGCCCTTAAAGTATATCCCACTGGCACATGGGTACTTTCCTAGCATAAAGTAACAATAAACATAACTAAAATGACATAACCCTGATATTAGACTTGGAGAAATGTCTGCTCAGCTGTGCACAAAATTAAATAAAAGTTAACCAGAAATTTTTCATCTCAGTAATTCAAGTTACTCTCTATCCCTGGACTAGCAACAGGACTCAACAGGTAAATTAACAACTTAACATTTATATTATTAAGGACCACAACTCATTTTAAGCAATTCCTTTGACAAACCGGCTTTATATTTAAAAAAAATTCCACTTATTCATTCAGTTTACATTTTAAAGGAAAAACTGCTTTTCCTAATTCTTGAAAATATGCATTTTATGTCATTGCAAGACCAAGTCAAACTGCATTCAAGTGAAAAAAAACCTTAGGTGAATAAAAAACTTGGGGATAAAATCGGTTACATTTCATAGGCTTCAAATATGGACCATAACAATGACATTCTCTTGGGGCGCCTGGGTGACTCAGTCTGTTAAGTGTCTGACTTCAGTGCAGGTCATGATCTCTCCATTAGTGGGTTCAACGCCCACATCAGGCTCTGTGCTGACAGCTCAAAGCCTGGAGCCTGCTAAGTAAGGTTCTGTGTCTCCCTCTCTCTCTGCCCCTCCCCTGCTCAGCTCTGTCTCTCTCTCTCTCAATAGTAAACATTAAAAAAAAAAAAAAAAAAACAAAAACATGACATGCTCTTTTTACTTTCAGAAGAAGAAACGTGGTAGTGTGGTAGTTTCAACACAATATATATAGGTTATTTTTAAATGTTACCTGATGCTTTGTCTCCACATACTACGCAAAGATCAAAAACCTTATTTGGTCCTTGGTCTGGAGAAGAATTATCTGTTAAGAGCTAAAGAAAACCCCCCAAAACAAAAAAACAAAACAATAGTGTGTTAATAATGCTCGTAAGTAAAAAGTAGAAGAATATTCAGTCTTAATTATTGCTTTCTTTCAAGTTATTCTGAAACTTTGAACTCTATTATACATATATATCAATTAAACTATTCTTATTTTTCTTTATGTAAGTAAAAATATCAATGTCATTAGACACAAAGATAGGAAGAATACCTTTTAAATTTACTCTGTAACACTCTAATTTAACAGACTATTAAACACACAAATAAATGCATGAGTATTTAACGTATCTTACCCATTAAGCACTTATTATTCATTCAACACATCAAATGATTGCAGAAGCTATCAGCCCCATCATGACATCTGTCTTTGAACAGCTCAAAAATTTCCCATATGACTGACTAAAATAAGCTATAATAGCATAAAAAAGATAACTGATTTTTAATAAATAAATATTTATTTTGAGAGAGAGAAAGAGAAAGGGACAGAAAGAATCCCAAGGAGATTCCGTGCTCTCAGCATAGAGCCAGATGTGGAGCTTGATCCCGTGAACCCTGAGATCATGACCTGAGCCAATATCATGAGTCAGATGCTTAACCAACTGAGCCACCTTGGTGCCGTTGAACTTTTAAATGGAAAAGGGGTTAAAGTTTTTGTTAAAGTATTTACTTATAATTATGGAAATATGATTGATTTACGAAATATAAAATTTTCATCAATGAGTTGTCTAGGATTAGGTGGAGTGGTTGACAGCATGGGTTGTGGAGTCTGGTAAATGGCAGAAGGTCAGTGAGACTGAGTGGGGAAGCCTTGGGCAAATTACAAACGCTCCTTAAATTATATAAAGGGCTATATATCACTAGGTATAGCTACTATGATGCTGGCAAAGAAATACACTAGTCTCTTCTTTTAGATTTGTTTTCTAATATTTTCATCATTTTCTTTCAATCTTTTGGAATGTGAATGAATTAATTTAATCCCAAAAATGTGATAGGGCATTCCCTATGATAGTGGCATCATTCTTTTAAAAAAATTTCTTTAATGTTTATTTTTGAGAGAGAGAGAGAGAGAGAGAGAGAGAGAGAGAATGAATGAATGAGTGGGGGAGGGGCAGAGAGAGAGGCAGACAGAGGATTCAAAGCAGGCTGGGCACTGACAGCAGAGAGCCCCATGTAGGGCTCAAACTCACAAACCGCGAGATCGTGACCTGAGCCAAAGTCGGATGCTTAACTAACTGGGCCACTCAAGTGCCCTGGCATTATTCCTTCTTATATCACTATAAAAATTAGTCTTCAACAGAAACGTAAGAAAAAACCTTCTGGTACTAGCTGTCCCTTGAAAACATCTATGAAAAGTATCACTCCTTTCCTTAATAGCACATCTACAGCAAATGGTGTTAATCTTTTATCCTCTATTATTCTTATGGGTAGAAGAAATATTGAGAGATTAAGGGACACTAGATCACTAGATCAGAAATCCAATCTTTTTGGCCCAGGGGAATTCTATCCTATACCTGTTTCTCTTTCTTTGCCCTGAGAGGTGCTCCATAAAGTAAGCAAAGTACCAATATTATCTTTTCTTCTGGAAACAGAATTTTTCTTTTAAGAGTAACTTTACAGTGGAGAAAAGTGACACACACTACTTCAGCCAGGTGGTCAAGATCAATGTCACCAGTTATCAAACATGATGATACTAAGTACACTTGATATAATGTGATGACAATGGCACTCTGTGATCCTCCTTACCCAAACCAACAAGCCCAGTCTAACCATGAGATGTCGAAGTCCCATAGCAGGGTCACCTATAATATACCTGAAGAGTATACCTCAAAACTGTCAAGGTCATCAAATACAAGAAAAGTTTGAGAAACTGTTACTGCTAACAGTAATCTAAGGAGACATGATGATTAAATGTAATATGGTATCCTGGAATCAAAAAGAATATTAGGTAAAAATTAGGGAAAGCTAAAAACATTTATGGATTTTAGTTAATTATCAAAATTAGTTCATTATCAAAATAAAGGTATCATATTAATACAAAATGTTAATAGGAGAAATTGTGTGTTGAGAGGTTATAAGAGACCCCTGTACTTCCTGATATTTCTTTAACTATTGGGCAGTCTGGGTGGCTCAGCTGGTTAAGCATCCGACTCTTGATTTCAGCTCAGGTCATGATCTTACAGTTGTGAGATGGAGCCCTATACCCAGCATGGAGCCTGCTTAAGATTCTCTCTCTCCCTCTGCCCCTCCCTGCTTGTGTTCTCTTAAAAAAAAAAAAAAAAAATCTGTTAACTATAAAACTTGCAAAAAATCAAATCTGTTAATAAGGAAAAAAAAAGGTATTCATAATGTTATAAACTTTTTGGGACTTCTGTCTTGTTGATAAAATAACTTCTTGTAAATCCCATCTATTTTTTACCTTAGCCATTCCTAAAAATAATACAGATGATGTAATCAGAAGAATAATAGAATCAGGCAAAATTTTGTATTTTATGAATTAGTTTCTCAATCCTAAAAGGAACTTTCCTTGACCAGGTTTTCAGCACAAAACATGGAATTCAATTTTAAGTGGGTACTCCACCAAAAAGTCTCCAAAGGCAAACTTAGGGGGTTGCTGAATTTGTATTCAATCATAGCAACCAGCAGTGAAAACATCTATGTAACCACAGGTATGCATTGTGTATAAGCCTTAACTGGCTCTTTGAAAAACAGTGCATAACTTGCAAAAATCAAAATGATGTGAAGTTAATCTAGACTACTGACTGACTTCCAGTGTTAAAGCAGACCATGAGGGTAAACCACCTGTTACATCAAGGAAGACATAGATGACAACCAAGGAGGCACAGTGACAAAGCTGCAGCCATAAAACCACCTTCTTGATCTGGCAGCTTGTTTGAGGCCTAGGCAGTGTGCTCCTGGGAAGTGCTGCTACCACAGAAGAGGCTCTTGATTTGGCAGTTTCCTAACCGAGCAGAAGCAGGTCTCTTAGAAGCCAGTTCTGCAGCACATCCAAGTGGTTATTCTTGGAAACTGACCTAGAGCTGTTTCTTCAGCCTTCCCGACAATTCTATGAGTTCTCCATATCCTTTATTAAACCCCTCCCTGGACAAACTAGCCAGAGTGAATCCTGCTGTATGTAAGAGCCCTCCAAAATACACGGAAGGGAGGGTGTGTGAGGAAAAGTACAGTGGCATATAGGAGAGGGCAGTCACCACAGATAATGTGCATACCATGTAATTTTATGCAAGATTTTTTTCTATGGACCACGCAGGATATAAAGTCTTAACACCAGGACTTACACTTATGACATGCTTTTAATTCTTTCAAGTGTGATGAAGACACTGTAAAGTTATTTACCTGGAGATGTTGTGCAGACAGATCAGGAGTTGTAAAAAATAACTGATTAACACCTGCTGCATCTGGAGTAGTGAGGAATACTTTCCCTGGAGTGGAATCTTGCCTGGCCAGAATGACTTTGCTTGGAGTAGAGCCATCATGATTTGTCAGAATGAACTGCTTCCCTTGTGTGTTATGATCAAGTGCTGTCACGATCTGGATTTTCTGGCCAGTTTGCTGCTCGGTAACAATCTAACACAACCATGTCATATCAGTAATCGATTCGACTTAATCTTTTTTTTTTTTTTTTTTTTTTTTTAAACTCTAAGGACACAATTTTCTCCTACCTTTGGACAAAGTTAGAAAAGTGTAACATTACTTATATATTCAACACATTACACATAGACACACACCTTTTAAACTAGCAATTCTACTCCCACAAAATCCTATCCTATAGAAAAACAAATGTGCAAGTGAAGGTACAATCACTATTCTGATTCATTCCTTCCTTCTCCTTCCCACCCACCTTCCATTTACACAAACCTATATTGGGTGCCTTCTATTTGCCAAGCACTATTTGTTCTGGTCCTGGAATACAGCAATAAACAAAACAAAACCTTTTTTCTCATCAAGCTTTTATTTTAGTGAGGAAAGGCAGATAAAAAACAAGCAAATACTGTTGTCAAACAGTATTAAGTGCTATAAAGAACAGATAAAACAAGGTAGAGATGGTGAGAGTCACTGATAGAATAAAAGCCATGAGGAGATGACATTTTTGCACAGACCTAAGTGCAGTAACAGACCAAAGCTTAGGACTAGCTACGGGTAATGCATCCCAGGTAGAGAAAAAGAAACATGAAAGAAGGCTGTGGGGCAGGAGGAGTGTGTCTGAGGCAAGAGGCACTACAAGAGAGCTATGTGAGTGAGAGTGGCAGAAAGGATTATGGTAAAAGACAGGATCTGAGAGACAGTAGGAGCCAGATGGTATAGGGCTACATAGGGACTACAAAGTCTGGATTTCCTCCTGTGTGAAATGGAGATCCACCTTCCTCTGGAAGGTCAGAGAGCAGAGTGGCAAGATCTTTTTCAAAGAGAGTGTTCTAGATTTAGTGTGTAGACTAGCCTGTGAATGTTGAAGAGAAGAATACTCAGACACCGGCAATATCTGGGAATTATATATGGGCAGAGATGCTGGTGGGGAACAGGGTAGCAGCCATGCCAGAGGAGAAAAATAATTGGATTTGGGATATTTTATGAAGGGAAATGTGACAGGATATGCCAACTGCCTGGATGTGGAATATGAGGAGAGAAGAGTAAAGGATGACTATCAAATTTTGGTCTGAGCACATGAGAGGACAGAAATGCCATCCACTTAGTTGGAGGAGTCTGGAGAAGTGCAAGTTCATGACTAAAGAGAACTAGCCAGTGTTGAGGGCTTTGGTTGTTGAGCAAATATTTTACAGAGTAAACTCATTAAGGCAATTTAATCCCTTGATTCAAATTTAAAATGGCAAATTTGGTTTGTTTCCAACTTTTTCTCCATTTCCCTGAAATTATTTTCATCAAGATTCTTTTCTATGCAAAATTTACAACAAAATGCTGAATTACTAATCAGTTTTTGTCAGGGCAGATTGTACTGACTATAGCTGCTGCCAACTCAAGTTTTCTTTGTTGACCATTATTTCTAGCATGTCCTATTTTTCTGGGTATACTTTTCACCATTGTCAATTTTATTTTACACATAGATTATTTATACCAAGTCTAGTCTCCATCTTCCCTAACAATTTTTGCAATTTCCTTAAAAAAACTTTTTTTGGGGGGTGCTTGGGTGGCTCAGTCCGTTAAGTGGCCGACTTTGGCTCAGGTCATGATCTCGCTGTTCGTGAGTTCCAGTCCCGCATTGGGCTCTGTGCTGACAGCTCAGAGCCTGGAGCCCACTTCAGATTCTGTGTCTTCCTCTCTCTCTGCCCCTCCCCTGCTTGTGCTCTGTCTCTCTCACTCTCAATAATAAACAATAAAACAAAAAAAAAATTTTTTTTTTAAGAGAGAGAGAGAGAGACAGAGAAAGAACACAAGAGAGACAGAGAAAGTATGGGGTAGAGGGAGGGGGGGAGAGGGAGGGGGAAGGGAGGGAGAGAGAGGGAGAGGGAGAGAGGAAGGGAGGGGGAGGGAGAGAGGGAGGGAGGGAGGGAGAGAGAGAGAGAGAGAGAGAGAGAGAGAGAGAGAGAAACTTAAGCAGGCTCCACACTCAGTGCTGAGCCTGATGCAAAGCTCAATCACACAACCCTGGGATCGTGACCTGAGCTCAAATCAGACGCTCAACCAACTGAGCCACCCAAGCTCCCCAAGAAACTGTATTAAGATCTATTGGTCTATCCTGCAATTTGAATGGATCCTTTACTTATCAGTAATTTTGTAACATCACACATTGGTCCACTGATTTATATACATCTTTTATATGTTGACATGTTTCATCATACAGTATCATCACATGTCATGTAGCCTCTGGGGAAGAAAAGGTAACTAATGTTCCAGTATTATTATGAAAACATTTTTGACCTTGCTGACTCTCTGAAAGAATCCCTAGATGATACTTTGAAAACCTCTGGGTTATGGTACCTCTTCCTAAGAAATAGGGCATAAGATCTGTTATTTGACATGGATCTCCTCCCACTGGTCCATTAAGACTGGCCTCAGATTCTGTACCTCCAAAAATATTCCATGACCAGATCTCCACAACCCTCTGTGACTCTTCATTAGCTGTTTTTCTTCTGTGCTCCCATAACACCGTATACAATAATCTATTACAGCCCTTACCACTGTATTGTGACTGTCAGATGATTCAACTATCTCTTACTAGATTTAAAAATATCTTAATGTTGAGGGTATCTTTTATCTCTGTACCTCCAGAACCTAGCATATACATTTGATGTAAATAGGTTGATGGATCAGCAAATGAACTGTAAATCAAACATACCTCTCCCATTTGTTGTTCAATAATTTGATGTGCAATTTCTTCTATGGTTGCCATGTTCTAACTGCCAGAATGTCCTGCCAAGATAAAAAGACACTTTTCACAAAATAAAACATATTTACTGAAGAATTTACAAATGAAATCACATGCTGGTGCCTGGGTAGCTCAGTCGGTTAAGCATCAAAGACTCTTGATTTCCGTTCAGGTCATGATCGCACAGTCATGAGATCAAGCCCCTTAAGATTCTCTGCCCCTCCCCGGCGTGTGGTTCTCTCTCTCAAAAAAAACTAAAAACGCAACCCTCCCAAACAAATGAAATCACATGATAGCTAAGATCTGCTTCAAAATAATCCAGTTGGGGTGGGTGGTGGTAGGAGGGAATAAACAAAACAAGGTTGGCCATGAACTGACAGTTGCTAAAAACTGTTGTTTATACAGGGGTTCATAACAGTATTCTCTGTTTTTATATATTTTGAAAATATCTACTTAGAAAAATCATTCAGGGTGACTGGGTTAAGTGTCCAACTCTTCATTCTCAGCTCAGGTCATGATCTCATGATTCATGAGATTGAGAACTGACTTGGGCTCTGCGCTGACAGTGTGGAGCCTGCTTGGGGATTCCTCTCTGTCCGTTACCTGTTTGCTCGTACATGCACATTTTCTCTCTCTCAAAATAACAAACTTAAAAAAAAAAAAAAAAGATTCAATACCAAACAATTCCACTTTTCAAAGATATTGAAGCCTAACCAGGACAACTCTACAGATCAGGAGTAGTTTATTAATTTAAATAAGGGTAACCCTATCTGTAAACAAATACATCATGGTAACCACTTAACATACTCTTTTTACCAATACATTGTAATAACTGGCATTCGTTCAAAAGGAAAGAAGATTTCTCTAGAATCTTGTAACTGTTCTTCATTAGTGGAAGTTTTTTATATATTAAGGTTAATTTGAATTCAATGTAAAACTTTCTCCAAATGGATCTGAGAGCCTGAAAGATCAGTGGGTTGACTCTGATTTTTGCTTTTTTTCTGTATCAGTAGATAAGAACACAAAAACTATTTCTGACTTTATCACATTATATAATGTCTGTCATAAATTCACTAATAGTCTACAATTATAAATAACATTAATTGCTAAATCATCTGAATTGTTTTTCTTTCAATTACTTTAAAAATTTTAAATGTTTCAATTAGTTGTGCCAAAAGCAGTATTTAATATTTAGCTTCATTATTCAACTATCTCTTACTAGATTGAAAAGCAGTGGCCTCAACCATTCTGGGACCAACTGAGGAAACAGAGCTGCTCCTCAGGTTTGTGTCCTCTGGGGCCAGGGTAGCAGTGACAGCCCTGACGACCTCTGACCCATCTTTGAGGCCTTCCTTCCTATTCCCTGAAGGATAACTTATGTTTAAAACTGAATAGCTCTACTGGCCCATCCAGGAGAATCCCACAAGTTCGACAGCTTTTCTTCATTTCATCCCATATATGTCCCCCTCGGTCCAAGCTGGCAACATTTCTGCTGATATAAAATTCTCAGAAGGGGCGTGTGGGTGGCTCAGTCGGTTAAGCAGCCGACTTCAGCTCAGGTCATGATCTTGCGGTCCGTGAGTTCGAGCCCCGCGTCGGGCTTTGTGCTGACAGCTCGGAGCCTGGAGCCTGTTTCAGATTCTGTGTCTCCCTCTCTCTCTCTGACCCTCCCCCGTTCATGCTCTGTCTCTCTCTGTCTCAAAAATAAATAAACGTTAAAAAAAAAAAAAAAAAATCTCAGAAATCTTGTTGCCTTCCTTGCAATTCATGGGGCTTTAGGCCAGCAGATATAAGAGTCCTATACAGATCTCTCCCGAATAACCCCATCTCTATTCCTGGCTTCTGTTGAGATGGCTGCCTGGATCCATAAATCACATGTCCCTAATTCTCTTTAGCAAATTGTTGGTTGTCCAGTCATACCCAAGAGAGTCTCTTAAGAACACACTTTCTCTTTTTTTGCAATATGGATAGGTTATTTTTCAAATCTTTAAGTCCTGATTCCATTTTTCTAAACAATTCCTTCTTCAATTTACCTCTTTCCTCTCACATTTTACTGTACGCAGCAAGGAGAAATGGCCATGTCTCTAACTAACACTTTGCTTAGAAATCTCCACAGAAAAACAGCTTACAAGTTCTGCTTTCCACAGAACGCTGGAACACAAGGACAAGTTCTTTGCCCTTCATCATAAGGTTCATTTTCCTCTAGTTACCAAAACTGTAACATGTTCCTCATTTCTGAGCCCTCACCAGAAGCATTGTTAATGTCTATTATTTCTATCAACATTCTATTTATGAAACTATATGTGTATCTCTAAGATGATGGCAGCTTTTTCCACAGTTCTCTTTTCTTTCTGAACTCTCACCAAAATTGCCTTTGATATTCGTATTTCTATCAACGATCTCTTCAAAGCAATCTAGGCTTTTTCTAGCATGCATCTCAAAACTCTTCCAGCCTCTACCCATTTTCCAGTTCCAAATTTTTAGGTATTTGTTACAGCAGTACTCCACTTCCCAGTACCAAAATCTGCACTGGTTTGCTAGGGCTGACTTAACCAAGACTAACAGGGCTAATTTTGGCTGGGTGGTTCAAACAACAAAAATTAATTTTCTCACAATTCTGGAGGCTAGACATCTGAGACAAGCTGTCAGTAGAGTTGATTTTTTCTGAGACCTCTCTCCTTGTCTTCTCTTTGTCTCTTCACAAGTCTTCCTTTTGTTTGTGCCTGTGTTGTAATCTCTTTTAATAGGGACAACACTCATATTGGATTAGGGCCTACCCTAATGACCTCATTCTAACTCAATTACAAAGGCCTCATGGCCAAATATGGTCACATTCTGAGGTATTGGGGGCAGGACTTCAATATGAATTTTGGGGGGAGACAATCCAGCCCATAACACTTAGACACAAATCTAACAAGAAATGTGCATGCTATATGTAAGGAAAGCTTTAAAATGACACCTAGAGGGGCGCCTGGTGGCTCAGTCAGTTAACCATCTGACTTCAGCTCAGGCCATGATCTCAAAGTTGGTGGGTCCGAGCCCAGCTTCGGGCTCTATGCTGACAGCTTGGAGTCTGGAGCCTGATTCAGATTCTGTGTCTGTCTGTCTGTCTGTCTGTCTGTCTCTGCCCCTTCCCTGCTTGCGCTGTGTCTTTTTCTCTTAAAAATAAACAAACATTAAAAAAAATATATTAAAATGATACCTAGAGGAAAAACTAGCTGAAAGAACACAAAAGAAAATGTTTATAGTGACTATCTCCAGGGAGAACTGGAAGTTTGGGAACAGGGATGGAATGCAGACTTTTCAGTGAGTGTCTGTTCTTTTTAAGTTTTACTTATTATTATTATTATTATTATTATTATTATTATTATTATTATTAGAGTGAGAGAGCAAGCATGTGTGCTAACACAAGTGGGGAAGGGGAAGTGGGAGAGGGAGAGAGAGAATCTCAAGCAGGCTCCATGCGCTGCACTGAGCAGGGCTCAATCTCAGGACTGTGAGATCATGACCAGAGCAGAAATCAAAGAGTCATACACTTACCTGACTGAACCCACCCAGGCACCCCAGTGTGTATTCCTTTCAAATTTTAAGTATTACCACAAAAAAATGAATTGTAAGCAGGAAAAAAAAAAAAAAAAAGCGAAACAGTTTAAAGGAATCTTGTCTAGAAATCCTAAAATCAAGCAGCATTATCGGCACATCAGACCCAAAGAAGCTAATTCATAATGAAAACTTACCGTGGTATCATGACCGGAGCCAAAATCAAGAGTCGGACACTCAACCGACAGAGCCACCCAGGTGCCACTAAATCAACTATTATTTTAGCCAAAAAGACCAAAGACTATGAGGGTATATGTGATACACATATATGCCTGGTATATATGCCTGTAAAGGTTCATGCTTAATTGTATACTTTGTCATTAGCAGCGTTTCAGGTAATACAATGTTAAAGGATTTGAATGCTGATACTCCTGAAACAGAATTCTTGAATACTGAATTCAGGGATATTTGGATTTTTTTTCTGTTTCAGAAGAAAAGAGCAGGAAATGGCAACGGATTCCTAATTTTTGGAGTTAAAAACTTCTAGGAGAATCTGACTAAAGCTACACAACCTCTTCAGAAAAATATACACACACATACATGTTTGGTAGATTCCGATTTGTGATTCACCATATCAATTTTCTACTTCTTTCTGTATAAACTCTCTGCATTACTGCAGTAGCCTAGAACCCTTATCTCCTACCGTTCTATAGATCCATATAATCCAAACTGGTGTGCAAAAGAATGCTTAGGGAAAGTTTTTAGAATACTTACCTCAGTGATCATACACCTTAATTTGTATGGAATGAAACACAAATGAGAGGAATTTAGGGAATAGATTTGACCAGAAAGGTGGAGTAAGAACAACTTTTTCCCTCTGGACCCTCTCCAACCAACCATATCTTCCACTGCAATCTCAAACTATTTACCTTATCCTACTTGTAAAGCCTGTTAGGTGTCTGTCAAGCTGGTTCATTAAGATTTAAGTCTAGAAAAGCACAGACACAGGATATAAAGTCAAATCCATAATCCCATTTTCCTTATTACTTACTTCTCTCATTAAACTATCCACTAATATAATACATCTTTTTTTTTTTTAATTTTTTTTAACCTTTATTTATTTTTGAGACAGAGAGAGACAGAGCATGAACGGGGGAGGGTCAGAGAGAGGGAGACACAGAATCTGAAACAGGCTCCAGGCTCTGAGCCACCAGCACAGAGCCCGACGCGGGGCTTGAACTCACGAACCGTGAGATCATGACCCGAGCCGAAGTAGGACGCTTAACCGACTGAGCCACCCAGGCGCCCCTATAATACATCTTTATATGCAAATAAATCCATGCAATAATTCACGTACACCCTACAATCTTGTTGATCAAAAATTTTTCCCACCATTTACAAAAAGGATGCAGACTATCTAAATTAACTACATAATTACAAATCATATCCAAGTGTATTAAGTTTTACTAAAATTCAGAGATTCCCAGAGGTTAGTATTTTATTCACTCTGATAAACAAAAGTATTAGCAAGGGGGAAATGATGAAAATTAGTAAGAATGAAATAGTTATTTAGCATCAAAGCAAGGATTTATGACAATGTATTAGTCACTTTGGTTGTGATAAAAGCTCAACTACTGCTAGTTTAAGCAAAAAGAAAATGGCTGGGGGGGAACAGGATAGACACTGCTAGGATCCAAGTGGAGCTGACCTTGGGAAAAACTGGTGTTAGTTTTCCGATGCTGTCAGGAATCTCCTTATCTCTATTTTTTTTCCCCTTATTGCTGTCCTTATTCTCCCTATGTGGCTTCTTATTTTCTGCTTTGTAGTAAAGCACCAGAAAAATAAAAGTAGTCTTCTCTCATTTCAATTTTAAAATGCTGGTAATAGATTCTGATTGGGCCAGCTTAGGTTATGTGCTTATCTCTGGAATTAATCACTGTAGGCGGGCCAGGAAGAAGGAAAGGAAGGTCGGTTAGGCGTCTGACTTCGGCCCAGGTCATGATCCCGTACTTCGTGGGTTCAAGCCCTGTGTCAGGCTCTGTGCTGACAGCTCAGAGCCTGGAGCCTGCTTCCGATTCTGTCTCCCTCTCTCTCTGCTCCTCCCTCCTTGCACTCTGTCCCCGTTTCCCAAGAAATAAATACTAAATAAATAAAAATAAATAAATAAAGACTAGCATAGACATGGCTCCTGATAAAATCACCACGAGCCAGGCAACCACCTCAATTTGTTTCTACTAGACACACAGAATTCTTCAACCAGAAGTCCACTGAACACTACACTACTCAAAACATTTAATTCAGCATTGACTCCAATTTTCTGTTGTCAGTTGGATAAATCCCAAAAAGGAGAAAGAATGCTTACTCAAATAACATATTGTCAAAAGTTTTCCTTCTGGCTACTTCCAGATTAAAGTCCTTCTAATTTCTTGCTCTGTGAGTTCTTCAGTAAAAGACAAATTTAGTTTTACAGCCATTTCTTTTTTTTAATCTTAAAAAAAATGTTTTTAAGTTTATTCACTTTTGAGAGAGAGAGCATGAGTGGGGGAGAGGCAAAGAGAGAAGGAGACACAGAATCCCAAGCAGGCTCCAGGTTCTGAGCTATCAGTACAGGGTCAGATGTGGGGCTCAAACCCATAAACCGTGAAGATCATGACCTGAGCTGAAGCTGGATGCTTAACTAAGCCACCCAAACGCCCCTACGGCCACATTGTTTTAAACAATCTCCAGAGTTTCTAGAGAATTCATAAAATTTTTGTTGAATTTTTTCCCAACATCCCCAATTTTTTTTTTGTTTGTGTTAAGCTGGTAAAAAGGCATAAGGAGTGAGGGCAGGGCAGCCTTTGAATCCTTAATATTAAAAACGTGAAGCCTGGAGTCTTCAGGACTGGAGGCTGTTAGACTAATGAAACAAAAAGATAACAGGAGTTACCGGTTACCCTGATGTACTGATAAACAGAATCTTTCTGATGAGAGACTACTGACAGAGTTATGAAAAGAATCAAATTAGTTTTGGATTACCAGTCCAGATTTTATTCCCAGACTTATTTTTTTAAACAATTTTTTAAAGTTTATTTATTTTTGATAGAACGAGAGTGAGCAAGGGAGGGACACAAAGAGACGGAGAGAATCCCAAGCAGGCTCTGCACTATCAGCATGGAGTCCACAAACTGTGATATGAATCAACAGTTGGATGTGTGGTGCCTGGGTGGCTCAGTCAGTTTAAGTGGCCAACTTCAGCTCAGGTCATGATCTCACGGTTTGTGAGTTTGACCCCACATTGGGCTGTGTGCCGACAGCTCAGAGCCTGGAACCTGCTTTGGATTCTGTGTCTTCCTCTCTCTCTGCCCCTCCCCCGCTCTCTCTGTCTCTATCAAAAATAAACATTAAGAATTTACGTAAGAAACAAAATTTTAGGGGCGCCTGGGTGGCGCAGTCGGTTAAGCGTCCGACTTCAGCCAGGTCACGATCTCGCGGTCCGTGAGTTCGAGCCCCGCGTCGGGCTCTGGGCTGATGGCTCAGAGCCTGGAGCCTGTTTCCGATTCTGTGTCTCCCTCTCTCTCTGCCCCTCCCCCGTTCATGCTCTGTCTCTCTCTGTCCCAAAAATAAATAAACGTTGAAAAAAAAAAAATTAAAAAAAAAAAAAAAAAAAAAAGAAACAAAATTTTATTTACAACTGATTTTAACTATGCAAAAACACACAAGGACTAAAAAGAAACATTCTCATATGTTTAGGTGAGATTTACAGGCCACTTATTTTCTTCTGCTTTTTGAATGGGTATCTTTGGTTGTAATCAGAAGTAAGCATTCTCTCATTTTTAGCCCATCGTATCTTGTGCCTATTTACCTTCTACAGCACCCTGTCCTTACTTGCATAGATGACCCATCTCTAATAGACTTCTAAGGAAAAGAACCGTAGTTTCCCTTGATTTCGGCTCAGGTCATGATCTCAAGCGTTCATGAGTTCGAGCCCCACATTGGGCTCCACGTTGACAGTGCAGAGACTCCTTGGGATTCTCTGACTCTCCCCACTCTCTCTCAGAATAAATAAATAAACTTAAAAAAAAAAAAGAAAAATGGTAGCTTTCAATGGACTAATTTTTTCAGTGAACCTCTAGTATTTAACAGTGCCCAGTATTCACATCTAACTTCAGAAAGTATTTACTGAAACACATTTACCAGGCACTCTGAGACTTTGGGACTCAACAGTGAACAAGCCTGAAAAGATCTCTGCCCCACAGAGCTTATATTTTAGTGAGAAAACAGATTTTAAAAAATTATCATGAACTAAATGCTATGAAGCAAACTAGGAAAAAGTGATAAAGAGAAAAACAGGAGGAGGAAATTTATATAAGTAATAGTGTCCTAGACGGCAAATCAATAGATCAGAGCTTCAATCCCATTATTACTATTTATTTTTTTTAATTTTTTTTTTCAACGTTTATTTATTTTTGGGACAGAGAGAGACAGAGCATGAACGGGGGAGGGGCAGAGAGAGAGGGAGACACAGAATCGGAAACAGGCTCCAGGCTCTGAGCCATCAGCCCAGAGCCTGATGCGGGGCTTGAACTCACGGACCGCGAGATAGTGACCTGGCTGAAGTTGGACGCTTAACTGACTGCGCCACCCAGGCGCCCCTATTACTATTTATTAAATGCATTACTAAATGTCAGTCACTGTGAGGCTCAGTGGCACTGATGGTTAGGTTTGTTCACCAGCCCAAGGGACAAAGCAAGAAGCTTGAGGATGCGGTCTTCACTTCTCTAGAGCTAATTAACATACAAAAGACAAAACAGTCTTACATTTTTGGCCCTGATTTTTTTTTCAATTTACCATGATCTCACTTCAACTTATCTTCACCACAGAAGAAAGCAAAATATGAATGGTGCTATCCTTCTTCCATTCAGATTCAAAATTTTTAGTGTGTGCTCTCTGACTACATCAGAAACAGTTCATTCTCTCCTCACCAGCCCCACTACCATCAACTGAATGTTAGGCTGCTGTCATCCAAAGCACACTTTGTGTTGTGAGCCACTTATGGATGGGGAAATTAATTTAGTAGGTCAGACTTTAAGTTAAATAGAAAACAGTGCATCAGATATAGTCAGGGTAACAATGGTCTCAGGAAGACTTGATTTCAGTTTAATCTCTGAGTGTGCTGAGCTATGGTGCAAAATGTACTTCCTTCTGGGGGATGCGAAATTTGAAAATATGATATAAAACAACGATTTTTTTCCTGTGGAGTAGATCTTTGAAAATTTTTGGAAGTTAAGGTTTCTCTTACCAGAAAACACATATTCACATTCACCCACACTACAAAGGAGTATGCTGTATTTCAAGGGGGTCATAAAACTTCAGTAGCCTGACAGCCTCCAAGTTAACCCTTCTGGTAAAACTGCAGCTACTGTTGAGTTTCCTGAACACATATTTAATACATGACTTTGGGGCGCCTGGGTGGCTCAGTCGGTTAAGCGTCTGGCTTCGGCTCAGGTCATGATCTCACAGTCCGTGAGTTCGAGCCCCGCGTCAGGCTCTGTGCTGTTGTTGGGCTCTGTGCTGACAGCTCTGAGCCTGGAGCCTGCTTCCGGTTCTGTGTCTCCCTCTCTCTCTCTGCCCCTCCCCTGCTCATGCTCTGCCTCTCTCTGTTTCAAAAATAAATAAAAACATTTAAAAAAATTAATATACATGACTTTGTGTACATTAGGCAAGAACCATCTTTGTGTAGATTTGAAGTGCCAATAAGGCATAAACTATCTGTGGGTCAGCACCTCTGACAAGCAGCAATATTAAATATCTCAAAGCTCACAGAACTGAAATATCCTTATTCTCCTGCTTCGGAACCATCAACGTCTCTTTAATGGCCAAAGGATGAAGTTTCGGTCTTTCTATTTTTTCAATATTTATTACACCTCTGAAGCATGCCTGCCACTGTGGAGGTAGAGGATTCCTGTATAGTCTGACTTCCTCATCTTCCCATTTTAGCCCCTATCCTCCCAAGAGGGGCCTCTCTTCAAGTCAAAGTGGGATGTTCTTTATACCCACCATTCCAAGTTCCTCTTCCCTCACTTAAATACCACCTGGCCTTTCAGACTCGGTTGAAATTTTTAAAAATCCAATCCTTTGAGATGGGTTCAGCATCGATTTTGAATGCTAAAGCTCTCAATTACAATTTACTAACAGACTTTTTTTTAACTTCTGATATCATATTCAAAATTTATGTAAAGATGCATTTTTCCAGTGCTTTCATAAAAGATTTCCAGATTACAAAGGGTACTACGAATCAAAAAAAAAGGTAATGATATTTATATTATCAATTCTTTATGCTGCTTTTGTCTTTTCTATTCCCCAAGGGCAGGAATTAAACTCGTTGGGTGACAGAAACACCAACGGTACCATATCTTGGGAATGTTTGATGCCTTTGATTTGTGTCTCCCTCAAAACCCTTCCAGAAGACTGAAATGCCCCTACCAAAAAAAAAAAAAAGAAAAAAAAAAAGAAATTCGTTACATTTATATGCGATCCACCTTTTTTATAAGAATGGAATGATCTACCAACTGGGCACAAGCAAAATTTTAAAACTGTCATCGTGTACCAACCAACCATGCAACAGACACTGATGAAAAATGATCAAAATCAAAGTCCTATTTACAACATCCAGAGGAACAAAAGCCCCAAAGGCCTTAATTTCCAGTCTTTTTTGCTTTTCCTTCCCATTTATTTATTTTTTTAAAACAGGCCGACCTACTTAGTGAAGGTTACGAGACAACTTGGCAACAAGGTTATGAGACAACCAACCTGGCAACATTTGTAATTGTAATCATAAAACGCTACGTGCGGGAGTCGGAGGCAGGGGTTCTCAACAAAAGAACTTAGAAGTTTAGACTTGCCCAGGGCAGTGAGGCCCCTGGACCGTTCCATTTTTCTCAAAAGATACGAGTCCAAAGACAGCGGCTGCTGTCGCCCGATTTGTCGTGAAAGTTGAGCAACCCGTTACTCGTCCCGTGTAGGCACGAGAATTACTAAGCGTCCTCCGAAAGGAACGGAGGCCTCGGCTTGCGGGCTCTCGAGCCCCCGCTGCGACCCCCGGGGCCCCGCCGCCCCGCGCCGCGCGGCTCTCCGAGGCGGGGGGGAGCGGCGGCGGCAACGCCGAGACGGAAGCTTTTCCTGTAGGTGAAAGGTCAGAGGCGCCGCAGGAGGCGCCGCGGGAGAGGCTGCAGTGCTCGCCGAGCAGCTCGCTTACTTGCCTTTCGCGCCCCGACCCCGCTCCGGGCTCCGCGCTCCCGCGCCGCACCCCGGCCCCGGCTACTGCCTCAGCCTCCCGCAGGGACCCACACGTTCGGCCATTCTGCGCGCCCCGAGCCCAACCCGAACAGCCTGCCGCCGCGCTGCCGGGCGGGCCGGCCCTGCCGGCCGAGGTCAGCGGGCTGTCGGGGGAACAAGGGGTGCGTCCGTTGGCTGCTGGGAAGAAGGGACACCCCATCCACCCCCGTCCCAGGGGCGGCCACGGCTGCTTTTCTCCCCACCCGGGACTTCTTACCGGTGCTTCTCCGACGAGCTACGTCCCGCGTCGGGCTTAGACCGGACAGTCCCGTTGCGGTGATTGCTTGGGGTTCCGGGAAGAGACAGGTTAGAGAAAGCTGAAAGGGATGGGGTAAAGAAAAGTGGGGGCAGGGAGCTTTCTGGGTTTGTGTATTTGGGGGGGTCAGAGTTCGTGACCCCTCCCTCGGCTCTGCGGTGCGTGCTCCCATCCGCGCCTGCGCATTACTAGTGGAGCAGCAGTAAGGAGGTCGTGACGTTCCCTGGGTGGAGGAATGAGAAAACCGAGCCTCTGAAAGTCCACTGCCCTCTATCAGCTGGGAGGGAAACTGCCCCGCCAGAGCGGCCCTATCAGGAACCTTCCGAAATCGCGTGCCCTTAGCATCCCAGTTTGCCAAAGGCGGTCTTTAAAGGAAGTTTTGAGACTTTTCAGATTTGAGTAATACTAGATAACCTTATCAGTTTTAGGCGGTTAGAAACTTGTGGAAAATTGGACTCTGTTTTAGGGTATCTCTTACCTTAGACTAAAGTTTATTGGAAGAGTTAAGTCTGGGTAGGTTCCAATAAAATATTTAAAATTCCCTTAAATAAAGGAAGCTAGGGTAGAATTCTCCACAGTAAGGCAGAGATTTGCTATGAACTCGCGTGGGTAAATAGGTATAGTGGCTAAATGGAGCAAGAATTATCACTTAGAATGTAAACTTCTTGAAGGCTGGCTTTTTTGTTCGGTGGTGTATTTCCAAGCATTTAGGACAATAGCTGGTGGTCAATAAAGATTCATGAAACAAAGAGGCATTGACAGAACATCATGACAGTGACCACCTGTGGCACTGAAGTGTGGCAGAAGAGCTGTCCTGTGTGTAAAGCACTGTATGGTTTGGACTTGAGAGAAAGGGTCCTTGAAATTTCTTTAGTACCGACCAACATTAGAAAAGCAGTCATGGGGGCGCCTGGGTGGCTCAGTCGGTTAAGCCTCCGGCTTGGGCTCAGGTCATGATCTCACGGTCCGTGGGTTCGAGTCCCGCGTGGGGCTCTGTGCTGACAGCTCAGAGCCTGGAGCCTGCTTCGGATTCTGTCTCCCTCCCTCTCTGCCCCTCCCCTGCGCATACTCTCTTTCTCTGTCTCAAAAATAAATAAAAACATTAAAAAAAATTAAAAAAAAAAAAAAAAAGAAAAGAAAAGCAGTCATGGATTCAGGCCAGAAACCCAAGTCAGGAAAAACAAAAGTGCGCTGGGAAGAACATTTCCTCTATCATTTCCCTCTGGAACTAGGCGGCTGGACACAGAAAAATTCCCCAAGAAGAGGAATATGCTTCATGTCTCAGTCTCTGAAAACAGGTCTGTGTGGTTCATCTTTAAATATGTGACTCTAAAAATACATATGGCTTAGGGGCGCCTGGGTGGCTCAGTCGGTTGGGCGTCCGACTTCGGCTCAGGTCATGATCTCACAGTTAGTGAGTTCGAGCCCCGCGTCAGGCTCTGTGCTGACATTTCAGAGCCTGGAGCCTGCTTCAGATTCTGTGTCTCCCTCTCTCTCTGCTCCTCCCCTGCTCATGCTCTCTCTCTGTCTCAAAAAAAAAAAAAAAACAAACAAAAAAACAAAAAAACATTAAAAAAAAAATTAAAGGATTTAAAAAAAAAATACATATGGCTTAAAAGACATCATCACACCAAAAGTAGATACAGTAAATTTATTTTGTATAAATACATATTGACATTATTTACAATACTAATATTTATTTATAAGGGATCTATATGTGGACGATAAGATACAAACTATTACCACTTTAAGTAAAACATGTTTCTAGAAACTCATGTTATTTAAAAAAACAATATAGTATTTCAAGATTGGTTCTTAACATGCTATGACCGACTCTAAAAGAGAAAGTTGTCCCTTTCTCTCCCCTCACCATGGGAATTTGATATTGAGACTTGAAAATTTTCCATTATATAATATCTTTTTTTTTTTTTAATTTTTTTTCAACGTTTATTTATTTTTGGGACAGAGAGACAGAGCATGAACGGGGGAGGGGCAGAGAGAGAGGGAGACACAGAATCGGAAACAGGCTCCAGGCTCTGAGCCATCAGCCCAGAGCCCGACGCGGGGCTCGAACTCACGGACCGCGAGATCGTGACCTGGCTGAAGTCGGATGCTTAACCGACTGCGCCACCCAGGCGCCCCCATATTATATAATATCTTAAAAAAAATAAAATCCTACTAGAAATTATCTTTCTTATAAAAGTGAAAGTCATAGATGATTTTCCTTTACAGAATATTAAATGTGGCATAGGCCCCAGAACATTTGTGTTTTGAAAGCACTTAAAAAAATACAAACCAGAAGGGATCCATTTGGAGTGATTTAATTCACCAAACAAATGCTGAGTGTCCAGAGCATGCAACGTACTCTGCCAGATGCTGAGGAGTCTCAAAATCTCAAGAATAGAACGTGATAGGCACCATAAAAAAGTGTGTTTCCTAGTTAAAAGGCTATAGAGGCATAGGAAAAGGAGAGACTAGATGTGGTCTGGAGGAATAGTGTGTGTGTGTGTGTGTGGGGGGGTGGATATGGGAGAGAAGGACTAGGACCAACTGTTGCAAAAAGAAAAGTCTTGGATAAATAGGCAGACGTGGGTTGGGAAGAGAATGAGAAGTAAACCTTATAAACAGAGAAGGGTTGGGGTGGATTTAGCTGGAGTGTGTGATACCTGAGGAAAAATATTCTATGCCAAGCCACTGGAAAGCCATTGGAAGTTGCAAAGAGCATGGATGAAACTAGGTTAGAGCTCCGCTTAGAAGATGGCTCTGGCAGAGTTGAAAATGGGACCATGCAAAGATGGCACTGGAATTAGAGGAAGAGTTATTCTAATCATTGGGAAGAGGTAACAAGGACTTGAGCCAGGGTCTGTGCAATAAAAGTGATGAAGATGGAAAGGATCCAAGAGCAATAGCAGAGGGTCTTGTTGAGACTTAGAAGCAGATTCTAGAGCCTAGAATGGTGTTTTTCCATTACAGAAGAAGATAAACAGATCTGAATGAAAAGAAAATGAAGTCTTGTAAAATTTAAAATGCCTAAAAAGGACTCATGTGTAGATGTCCAGCAGGTAGTTGCAAATATGGCCTTGCAGGATGGAGGAAAAAGTAGGTCAAAGATCTGAGTTATAATGAGGCCATTGGGAGGGCTGTGTTTGAGTTGTAGATGACAAGAATCCAGTCCTCACATTCTGTGTATTTCAACAAATATTTTGTCTTAAAAGACACAGGATAGGTATTTTGTGAGGCCTAACAGGAGAAATAGGATTTATCTCTCTGAAAATCTCAATGACTACATTTGACTATGGTAGATCTCAGACTTCAAAAATGGGAGTGCAAATGGATGCATATTCTCAAGACATATCAACATATGTTGTAGTAACATTTACATTTTAACTAAATTTCTAAATAGTAGGCTTTCCCTATTTCCTGCCAACACCTGGCTAACAAAACTATACTGTGTGTATTTTTCTAATGTTTATTTATTTATTTATTTATTTTTATTTTTTTATTTTTTCAACGTTTATTTATTTTTGGGACAGAGAGAGACAGAGCATGAACGGGGGAGGGGCAGAGAGAGAGGGAGACACAGAATCGGAAACAGGCTCCAGGCTCTGAGCCATCAGCCCAGAGCCCGACGCGGGGCTCGAACTCACGGACCGCGAGATCGTGACCTGGCTGAAGTCGGACGCTTAACCGACTGCACCACCCAGGCGCCCCGCTAATGTTTATTTATTTTTGAGAGAGAGACACAGAGTGTGAGCAGGGGAGGGGCAGAGAGAGAGGGAGACACAGAATCGGAAGCAGGCTCCAGGCTCTGAGCCATCAGCCCAGAGCCCGACGCGGGGCTCGAACTCACGGACTGTGAGATCATGACCTGGGCTAAAGTTGGATGCTTAACCAACTGAGCCACCCAGGTGCGCCAAAACTACACTTTAAAGTTATCTTCCTTGGATGGAGCTAGAATGTATTATGCTAAATGAAATAAGTCAATCAAAGAAAGATAAATAACATGATTTCATTCATATGTGGAATTTAAGAAACAAAACAGATGAACATATGGGAAGTGGGCAGGGGGATGGTGCAGGGAAGAGAAGAGAGGGAAACAAACCACAAGACTCTTAACAGAGAACAAACTGAGGGGAGGCGGGTGGGGGATAGGCTAGATGGGTGATTGGTATTAAGGGGGGCACTTGCTGTGATGAACACTGGGTGTTGTTTGTAAGTGGCGAATCACTGATTTCTATTCCTAACACCAATATTGCACTATATGTTACCTAAAATTTAAATTAAAAAAAATTATGTTATCTTCTTCATTTAGTTGTTTCATTACTGTTTTATATTAAGCAGAGTTGCTGTGATGATCTCATTTTTAGGAATGCTACTACATACTCAAAGAATCAAGCTTTTGGTTGAAGAGAGAATTAAGTATCTTGGGCAGAGGGTAAATAGGAGGATACGGGGTACATTAGGGAACAGGGGAAAAGAGGTGGGAGAGAGGTTCAGAAATGTGGGATGATGCCCAAGATAACCTTTCTCATTTTTCGAGGACTCTGGTGGATCCTCTACATTTACAGCTTCACAGCTAAAGAGGAAGCTTGATTGAGGGGACACACTAAGAACACCAGCCTTCCCCCAGTTTAACCTGGCATTTCTTGACTAGGTTACTTTTAGTGCCTTTTTTTTTTTTTTTTTTAATTTTTTTTTTCAACGTTTAATTATTTTTGGGACAGAGAGAGACAGAGCATGAACGGGGGAGGGGCAGAGAGAGAGGGAGACACAGAATCGGAAACAGGCTCCAGGCTCTGAGCCATCAGCCCAGAGCCCAATGTGGGGCTCGAACTCACAGACCGTGAGATCGTGACCTGGCTGAAGTCGGACGCTTAACCGACTGCGCCACCCAGGCGCCCCAACTTTTAGTGCCTTTTTGCTTAGCTTTACAAGTGCTCTTCTTTCTCCCCCTTATGAATAAAAGGAGAAACTTGAACAGAGTGTGATGGAAACACATGTATAATAAATACATGTTGGGATTTGGGTACTGTGTATATGTTCTCATAGAATGCACCAAATAATGCCATTTTTTCCTCTAAAATGTTAGCTATCAAGAGATATTTTTTTAAAGTAGCCTGACAACAAAATGTATATAATTAGGTTTCTCAGTTGATATTGAATGAGCCAGATTAAATAAATAATTGAGCAGATTTTAGTATGTTATGAAGGATTGATGAAGGGATAAGGGAATGCAATACTATTCCACATTTAAAATACCTTTTGGGGGGGTGGTAATCTGATAGCTTCCTCAAAAAGCTATATGTATTTTATATTTTTCAAAACCCTCCATGGGGCTAAGCCAATAGGGAGTACAATCATACAGGAGTTTCACATACAATCAGAATTACTAGAAGTTTGTGCAGTTTTTTTGTATTTAGATTTATAACTGGTTCTTGAATGAGCCAGCTGTTGGAAGACAAAATAGCCTGGCTGGTATTTTTTGGATTCTGAGGTTTAAGCCAAACCTTGCAGTCAGAAGTTTGAGAGCTCAAGAGGAGGGGGGAAGAACTCCAAATAACTTGTCATGTGCAAAGTCCTAGACCCAAAGAAGCAGAAGGAAACACTTTATAAGGTATAACCTTGGTCTCCAAAAAGGATACACTAAAAACTGCAAGGATTTTAACATGGAAGCCTTATTTATGCTGTCTCGGTTAAAATTAGTGAGTTGCAAAGAAGTATTAGTTTACTTACTGTGACAGAAAGGCTGGGGAGACAGTGAGGATTGTGTGTGAGGGTGCAAGAGGGTTTAAAACGATTCCACAGCATGAAACGGCCAGAAAAAACTACAGCAGCCAACTCTAGATTTAGTAGAGACTCTGGTGCTGGAACAAACAACATTCAAAAGGCTTCAGAAAGGCACTCAGTAATTCTCTTGACGAATGTAAACATCACACCGAATTAGGAAATCCTTTATATAAAAGCAGTAAGGAAAATTCCTGTGCCCTTTAAGATAATTTGTATTTAAAGTTCAGTCAATAAGTGTAAATTATGAACATCAAGCATGACTTTAATCACTGTGTGAATTTCATTTGTCAAACTCTGTTCATCAACAATTTTATGTACAAAGCAGTTCACGTTAGTAAGTGCACCAGAATTATGAATATAATTCTTTCCTAATGAGGTGCGCATTGGCAACTGGTTACAGAAATAAAGGATTTGTTTTAATTACCAAGGGAGGACATAACACAAAGTAGTATTAAATAACCTTTAAAAAATGAATACAATTTCAGTAAACACTGGCTTAGAATATGTGCTTTTTTTTTTTTTTGATATGGTAATTCCAGTTCATCTTTTAAAGCACAATATTATAGGAAATGGAACATTTAGATGCAACCACCACCACTGACTTGGGCTCAGAACACTTATAATAGCAAAGGATATTGTGGAATATGATGCTTACCATATTTTGCTTTAAAAAAAAATACAGTTATGTTTCTAGCTTTAAAAAAAGGATTAGACTTAATAGAAAGACCTCAGTTAATTATTTGTATTCCTCTGCAAATGAAACCATCCTCTTTCCTACTACTCATAGCTCAGTTCAACGAAAACTTTCAGAATCTATCCCTTTGCTATAATTCCTTGATGATGTAACATTATCTCATGCCAAAAGAGGTATAACAGAAATACTCTAGATAATTTACTGGAATTTCATTTCACAGTTGCTGAGGTAGAAGTTGGCCACGTGTTTTTCCATTAAAAGATACAAAAATTCATCTAAGTTTATTGATTCAAAAACATACATTTTTTTTTCTATCAGCAGTTTTATAATAATTTCTAAACCAAACACTGCATGGAAATTTTCTCCTTGATGTGTATTTTTGTATTTACAAAGACTTATTACCTCAGGTGAGAATGTTACAATGAAACACTATAAACACATGGAGAAATCTGTGTCACAAACGGTTAATACAGTATACAGTATTAAGATAAGTTTTCTGGTTTCTAAAGAAAAGGTACTTTAGAATTCAGTGTGAGTCGCAGAAATAATTCTGACAATTAAGTAAACATCAAAATTTAATAAATAACATACATGAAAAACCAAACATTCAAAAAAAACCCCTTATACCCAACAAAATAATTTCTAATATTTGATGAAGATTTTGGCTGGATTTTCTTGGCAGTGTTCATTTATATACAATCTTTGTACTGCATTTACTCCATTCTGATGAAATTCCACCACGTGAAATCACAGAAGAGATGAAACCAGTATCACTACAATATTGTGCCTTCCTGAAATGCTTCTATCCACCTATTGGTAAGAGAAATTTGTTAGAATTACAAAATGCAATCATCTGGTACATGTTAAGACAATATACATAATAGCTGTACCTGTGGATCCAATTACCCTGCCTGTATATTTAAGATCTTTCCTATACTATTGGGGTGCCTGCGTGGCTCAGTCAGTTGAGCAACCAACTTCAGCTTGGGTCATGATCTCGCATTTCGTCAGGCTCTGTGCTCACAGCTCAGAGCCTGGAGCCTGCTTTGGATTTTGTGTCTCCCTCTCTCTCTGCCCTTCTCCCGCTCACACTCTGTCTCTCTCAAGAATAAGTAAACAATTGGGAATGCAAGCTGGTGCAGCCCCTCTGGAAAACAGTATGGAGTTTCCTCAAAAAACTAACAATAGAACTACCCTATGACCCAGTAATTGCACTACTAGGCATTTATCCATGGGATTACAGGGGTGCTGTTTCGAAGGGAGACATGCACCCCCATGTTTATAGCAGCACTATCAACAATAGCCACAGTATGGAAAGAGCCCAAATATGTCCATCGATGGATGAATGGATAAAGAAAATGTGGTGTGTGTGTGTGTGTATATATACACACATATACACACACATATATGTGTATATATGTATATACACATATATGTATACATGCATACACATGTATATGTATACATATATGCATATACATGTGTATATGTACATGTGTGTATGTACACATAAACATGTATATATGTATATGTATACATACATATACATATATGTATGTATATACATACATATGTTTGATCAAAATATGTGTGTATATATATGTATATACACATACATACATACATACATACATAACGGAGTATTACTCGGCAATCAAAAAGAATGAAATCTTGCCATTTGCAACTACATGGATGGAAACTGGAGGGTATTATACTAAGTGAAATTAGTCAGAGAAAGACAAAAATCATATGACTTCACTCATGTGAGGACTTTAAGAGACAAAACAGATGAACATAAGGGAAGGGAAACAAAAATAATATAAAACAGGGAGGGGGACAAAACATAAGAGACTCATAAATATGAAGAACAAACTGAGGGTTACTGGAGGGGTTGTGGGAGGGGGGGATGGGCTAAATGGGTAAGGGGGACTAAGGAATCTACTCCTGAAATCATTGTTGCACTATATGCTAACTAATTTGGATGTAAATTTAAAAAATAAAAGAATAAAAAAAGGTAAAAAAAAAATTTTTTTAAAAGAAATAGACACTTAAATATAGAGAACAACCTGGGGGTTGGTTGAGGGGAGGTGGGGGGGGGGATGGGTTAAATGGGTGATGGGCATTAAGGAAAGCATATGTGATGAGCCCTGGGTATTGTATGTAAGTGATGAATCAGCTAAATTCTACTACTGAAAGTAATATTACACTGTATGTGAATTAACTGAATTTAAATAAAAATTTGAAAAAAAAAAAAAAGATCTTTCCTATACTAAACTAGAATTCTGCGTATATGGAATTATACTTTATTTGGTAATATGGCCCAAAATCTGGCCTGACTTCCTTCTCTCTTAACTCCCTGGGGATCCGTAATTGAAACCTGTTTTAGTATTTTCAGTGAAAGAGAATCTCTATCTGGTCTACTTCCAGTTGATCAAAATTTTGTATGCAATATAAAGTGTCTCAAAAAGAAAAAGAAATGTGTCCCAGAGTTTCATAGAAGTCTTCCCAGAATTCATTAGTCTCAAAGTTTATCTGACAATACCCACAGTTTCAATTATTCAGAAGACACTTGGAGGTAGTCACTTTGTACCTCCCTAGGACTGTAATTGCTTCTGTGAACATCTAAAATCACTCAGTTAATAGAAGCAGCCTATAACAGATATAGCTCAAATTTCAAGGACAGAATTTTCACAAATTTAAATGCAAATGGCATGTTATATCATGATAAAGAGACTTTTAAAAAGTTAAAAATTTTCATTAAAATTAACACATTTTAATATTCTATACTATGCAAAAAAACCCCATTACATTAGTGACTTCAAAGAGAAACTTGTAATTTATCCTGTATTAATTCTCAATTACAAGAGGGCAGATTCCCTTTACTTAACTACATTCAATTGTCTTAAGGTTTTTCTACCTTGTTGACTTAATGATATAAACAAAAGATGTATATTCAAAAGCAATAATTTTTATCAGTTTGATGATGAATACAGATAAAAATCATGAGAAGTGTAATACCTAACAGAATATTAGAGCAATTACTCTTTTACCCAAGTAGTTTTTACAGAAAAAATAATGGTTAAGTGACAATTTTAAATATTCTTCAATTCAAAAAAATTTATTTATAGTAATAGATATACATAGTAGATGTCCTAACATAGACTGGAAAAAAGAAAAAAGTGTTCCAGAGTATTTGCAACATTGTACCTGATTAATATGCAAGAGCATATGCAATTCTGGTACATTAATTCTAACTGCATTAAGAAAAGATAAGCCTTGCTGACTTAAAGCATTCTTTTTTTATCTGCATGCACCGTTTTAAGCCTATGGAGAAAACATAAGCACATCTTAGTGAAAACAAAAACATGTAACGTGTGAGACCAAAATAAAAATCAAGTGAAAGATTTGGTTAAAGGTTATCTGCTCTATTTTGTTTACAAAGGACCTGGGTTCCACAGAGATATGCTTCTCTATGTCAAACCACATCATGACATCAAAACAAATGCTCTTGTTGGAATTTTGAAGAGACTGTTTAAAAACCTTTACCATCTAAAATGATATCCATTTCCTTTTACTCAGTTATTGGGAACAGCATGGGAGCCTCTTAATGTGTTTGACCTTTTTCCCAAAGAAGTAAGTTAGCAAGCAGCTGTTTAAACTCCTGCTGTTCCATGGCACAATTGAGTCACTGGATTGCCAAAGTCCTGGAATGTTTCAAGAGATGATCCTCACCCTCACTGAAGGAGAGGTCAAATGCCTCGGCTTCCTTTCCTTGCAGCAGAGCAGTTTCATGCTGCTTCCTCAGAGGTCAGTATAGACAAAATATTTTGGACAGAACTACCTATTTTCTTTTCCCCTCTGCCTCCTGAAAATATTCCAGATCCTCTTGCTTGTCCTTAAAACAATTCTAAAGAGTTTGAAAAATATGTTAAATCTTCCTAATTTGGATCTTGGATTTAAATTCTTAATTGTCCCCATGCATGAAAGTAGGTTATTTTAAAATCAATCATGTAACAACTTGAAACTCATGTATAAAAGAAAAATATGCCTAAATTACTTACTTCTGAGCTGAGTGAGCATCATCTGCTTTGAACAAATAAAATAACATGTTTTTGTGCAGCAACTGGAACACTCTAGACTCTGAATTCTCATCTTTGACTTGAGTGACAGTGAATCCTAGTAAAGGCTGACTCTCCAGAGCTGCCACATCCTAATTTAAAAAGACACAAAGGGAGATGGGACTTTAAATTGATACAAAATTCAGATTTGCAAACTCTTAAAACTATACAGCTTTAATTTTATATGCACACTATATAGAAAACAATGATAATTCTAACAACTTACTTACTTTTCACTTATTCAACAATATTAAGATGTCCCCCCACCCCTGAAGCTACCCCATGAGCCAGACACTGTGCTAAACAGTTTTCCTTGGGTTCACACTCATCTAAGTTCACATATTTCCCCACAACCATGGGAGGCAATTATATTACTTTCATTTTATGGATGCAGAAAACAAGCTCAGAAAGAAAAGTGATTTACCCGGTACCACTAAGGAAAAGCTTGGCTCTTAGAGCAGTGGTTTTTATAGCCAGCCAGGAATTGTTTCTAACCCAAACAAAGTCTATCTTATCGAAGTTTGAAGCCTGATCAATACAATCTGGGGATAGTCAAGGGACTGTCTTCCATGAGAGCTTGGCAGAAAGGGTAAGAACCTTTGCCTTTAATGAAGTTGTTAGTAGTCACATGACACCAAAAAAAGTTACATCTTAATACTATGGAAAATTCCTAACATTTTTTGAGTAAGAGCTCTAGGACATTGTTGACATTAAAGGTAACAGCAAAAAGAATCTCCCCCTCCAAAAGCAATGCAAAACAAAAAAATACACAAAACGAATAGATCAAACAAATATTGTGATTATTTCTAATTGGCATTATAAAACCAGACTCCCAAATAATTCATCTTTAGATTTCAGATCTTACCTCACTTGCAGCATATGTATACAGCACTTTATTTTTTATGACAAACCACAAGTGTTTCCAGGGTTTTTTATTGCCCTTTGATCTGTACAAATAGCCACTCATGGAAGAATCTTCTGTATTTGCTGATACCTAGTAAGTAAACCCCATACATAGTTTAATGGTTTTCAGACAGCAACAAAATGTAAAGTAACAAAACTGCTTTTGATCATTGGTGCTGAAAGCAATAACCATAATACTATAATGTTTCAGAATGAAATTGTTTACGTTCAAAGTCTGCTACTGTACAAATTGAATACTGCCATTACCATGGGCATAAAAACCCCTTTCGTTTAGAAGCAATTCCAGCATTCTGCTTGGTTTAATTGTGCTTCCATGTATGTATTTCTTTGTAGTGCCACCTGTGTTTTCCTAGTTTCCAGAAGAAGAAAAATAATTCTAAAGATCAGAAATGCTTTTTGAAAGCTGCATTTTTGGGAACCGTGTATGTTGTTCTTCATATTTTGCAATGTTAGTGAAAATTACTTAAACCTTTAACTCTTTCTGAAATAGCTTTTTGGACTTATAAAAACTGTATTAGGGGCGCCTGAGTGGCTCAGGTCATGATCTCACAATTTGTGAGATCAAGCCCCATGTCAGATTCTGCACAGACAGCACGGAGCTGGCTTAGGTTTTTCTCTCTCCCTCGCTCTCTGCCTCTCCCCCACCCAGACTCCCTCTCTCTCTTTCTCTCAAAATAAATAAATAATTTAAAAAAATAATAAAGTTTATATTAAACAATAATATTTGATCCTCCTCATAAAATTTGTAAGAAATTAATACAATTCATACATGATTAAAGGCAGACTTTAAAAATTCATAGAATCCACTTGTGTTTGTTTTCTGTTGTCACATACAAATTACCACCAACTTAGTGGGTTAAAACAACATACATGTGTTGTCTCAGGAGTCCGGGCACAGCTTAGCTGGGATCTCTGTAGGGCCCCAGTCAAGGTGTTGGCCAGCACCAGAGTTCTCATCTGACAGCTGACGAGGGAAGGGTCTACTTCCAAGTGGATTCAGGTTTTTAGCAGTATTCATTTCCTTGAAGTTATGAAACTGAGGGCCCTGGCCTCTTGCTGGCTTTTGCCTGGGGCTCATCCTCATTTCCATGCCACACAAGCCTCCCAAGACAACTACTTACTTCTTCAAAGCCCGCATGAGAGAAAGTCTCTAGAGCCCATCTACAGCAATATGGAGTCTTCCATAACATAACATAATCATGGGAGTGACATGCCATCATCTTCCCCATATTCTGTTGGTTCAGAGCAAGTCACAGGTCCTTGCCCCACACAACGGGGAGGAGACTGTACAAAAGTGTGACCATCAGAGGAAGGGATCATGGAACCACCTTAAAAGTCTGCTCACCATTCTACTAATAACACAATTCCTAAATTTGGTCTTATATTTCTCTCTTGTTCCTATGTTAAAAACAAAGGTTTCAACTGCCAGATTACAATCATTGAAACCTTACTACCTTTTGGCCTAGAGATTAAAACATTTTCATCCTTTTATGAAGCAAACTAAGTTTTGCTCAGACCAAAATTTGAGGATCAGAAACTGATCCTTAAAATCACCATAAATAATAGAATTTCCATTTACCTCTCTGTTAATACAGTTTTGTTTTTTAATGTTTATTTAATATGAGAGAGCATGCATGCAAGCGGTGGAGGGGCAGAGAGAATCCCAAGCAGGCTCCATGGGATCTCACAAATTGTGAGATGTGACCTGAGCTGAAACCAAGCCACCCAGGTGTCCCAGCTAGTGGGAACTTTAATATTAAGTGCAAACAAATTTATATAAAAAAATAACATCCTTGTAGAAGATTACAAATAATTTTTTTTCAATTAGAATGTCTATGTTCAAATGAAATTTTGCTGGAAATGTAGTTATATTGGGATGCTACTATGTACTTAAGGGTTACTATCATTGCTCAAAATATTTTGTATGTTCCTTTTTTGGAATATTCTTAAATTAGTTTTTTAGCTATGAAAGAATACCAATCACAATCCTGAGTCGAGAATAGTCCTCTATTATCTTTTTAAAAATAAAATTGGTCTTAACCAAATTAATCATATGATTCATAAAACTTTCCAACAAGGTATATATATATATATATATATATATATATATATATATATATACACACACACACATATATATATATATATTTTTTTTTTTAAGTTTATTTATTTATTTTGAGAGAAAGAGAAAGACAGCACAAATGGGAGAAGGGCAGAGAGAAGGAGACACAGAATCCCAAGCAGGCTACTCAACATCGGTGCAGAGCCCGATACAGGGCTTGAACTCACGAACTCTGAGATCACGACCTGAGCCAAGATCAAGAGTTGGATGCTTAACCAAATGCGCCACCCAGGCACCCCTGATTTGATTATTTAAAACATAAATCAAATCTAACTCAAGAGACATAGCCTGCCATTACTGAGGGTACTGAGAATCTGAATGTAATTCTAAAATAATGAGTTTCTGAAAATGTATTGAACATTTTTACTGGAATAAAAACACTTCCCAATCCTTAAAAACTTAAACATAAAATTATCATGTGACCGAGCAATTCCACTCCTAGGTGTATAACTAAGACAAATGATATTTATAATAACCCAAAGGCAGAAACAACCCAGATGTCTATTAACAGATGAATGGATAAATTCTGATACATACATACAATGGAGTATTATTCAGATATAAAAAGAAACAAAGTACTGATAATGCTATATAACTTAGCTTCTAAAATATTGTACTAAGTGAAAATAGCCAGATACAAAAGGTCACATATTGTAGAATTCCTTTTTTTTTTTTTTAATGTTTATTCATTTTTGAGAGAGAGAGAGAGAGAGAGAGAGAGAGAGAGAGAGACAGAGCATGAGTGGGGAAGGGGAAGAGAGAGAGGGAGACACAGAATTCGAAGCAGGCTCCAGGCTCTGAAATGTCAGCACAGAGCCTGACGCGGGGCTCGAACTCACTAACTGTGAGATCATGACCTGAGCCGAAGTCGGACGCTCAACCGACTGAGCCACACAGGTGGCCCTGCAGGATTCCTTTTATATGAGATATCTAGAATAGGCATAGAGACAGAGAGCAGATTAGTGGTTACCAGAGAGGGTGGAGAGAAGGGACAAAGGGATTGATTATTTAATTGATACAGGGTGTTTTTATGGGGCGATGAAAAAGTTTTGAAACTAGAGCAATATGGTGGTTGCACAATATCGTGAATACACTAAATATCAATGAATTGTATTGCTTTATTTTTTTTTTAAAAAAGATTTTATTTATTTTTAAAGTAAACTCCACATCCAATGTGGGGCTCAAACTTATGACCCCAAGATCAAGAGTTGCAGGCTCTACCGACTGAACCAGCCAGGTGCCCCTGAATTGTATACTTTAAATGGTTAATTATAAATTAGGTGAATTTCAACTCAATTACAGATAAAAAGACAAAAACTACAGCTTCCCAAGTACAACACTTGTACTTTTATAGCACTTAATCAGATAAATTAATTTTCCCAGTTTGATTTCAAAGGAGCAAAGCAGTGGTTCTCAAACTTTAGCATACACCTGAATCACAGAGAATGCTTATTGAAATTTCTGATTCTGTAGACCTTGGGTGGGGCCTAAGAATATCCATTCCTAGTAAGTTTCCATGTGGTGCTGATGTGCTGCTCTGGAGGACACTTTGAGGACCAGTGGAGTAAAGGAAGAAATGGCTGCAGTCAGGAAGTAGAGGTTTGACAGCAGAAGGTCTGTTTGTATGGCTGGTTGGAAAGATACACAAAATGGGATTGGAGTTAGGCTGGCTCTAGTCAAGAGCAGAAAGAGTTTTGCAACCAGTGCTGTAGAGTTTAGGCTGACAAGGGGAGCAAGTGTAACAACTGTATCTATAAATTGTGATATCAGCATGGAGAGGCAAACAGTTATTGAGAACTGAAAATTACTTCAGTTTGTTAAGAACCTTAAAGTTCTGAAAGTCAGTTTAGATTTAGGAACTGAGTGATGGAAAGGATAGTTGAGAGTACTAAATCCCCTTAACTAGGGTGGCTCAGTCAGTTGAGCATCTGACCTCAGCTCAGGTCATGATCACACAGTTCTTGAGTTCAAGCACAGAGCCCACTTTGGATCCTCTGTTTCCCCCTCTCTCTGCCCCTTTCCCGCTTGTGCTCTCTCTCTCTCAAAAGTAAATAAATATTAAAAAATAAATAAATCATCTTAAGTAGTTTAAGAAACTTGGCAATTAGAACTTTAAGTCCTAGTCTTACTATTTCATGAGACTGGCTATAAATCATTTCCTAGTGTTTTAACTGCCATGATGGAATACATTCAACTTTACATAAAGAACACAATCTTGGTCAAATTTTTAGAGTTGTCTGCTTCCACATTCCACAGAACACCTCCAGAGTATCCAAGGAAGAGAACAAAATTCAAAATTCTGCTGGCCAAAAAACTGGCCGGAAGTGGAACTAATTAATAAACTAATCAAAATGGTGGTAGATATGCAGTGCTGTGTGTTACATGACACTGGCTGACTGAACACTTGAATTTGAGGAGATGGGATAGGATATTGGTGATGCCTGTGGATTACACCACTGGCAGTCTAACTGTATAGACAGACTATCCTAACTTTTTAAAGTTTTCTTTTAAGTTGAAAGGAAAGACAATTTACTATCAGTGCAGCTGTATATAGCCAATGAATCCTTACAAATAACAAATTGTGCAGATCAGGAAATGCTAATAAAACACCCCAAATATTCTATAGACTCTTCCCTCTGGTAAGGGTTTTCCTCAAAGTAATTTTAAAAATTCACATGTGTCTAAATTATCTTTTACTTTCTATCATTGCTATAAAATGTTCTCCAAACCTTTCAACTGCCATTTTCTAAATGACTCAGGTCATAGGGGAGACCAAGCAAGAGAGTGAGGCATCAGCCACATCCATCACCAGTATTAAAATGCCATGTCTTAATAGTAGTGGGAAATGACATCTTCCTTTATGAAAGAAAAACAGTGTATTATATGCATATGAATAATTCAGCCTGTATCAGGTTGCAAGTTTAATGGAAACACTTACTTCCTTGAGAGCAGCTGGGATTTTTTTCTGTTTCCTCCCTGATGGAATACTATGTAAGACTGATGATAAGGCACTTGAAGGAGATTTGTGATTTCCAGGAGATCCAATCTTAGGAGAATGCTGGTGATCTAAAACAAATCAGATGCACTCATGTAGCCAATGGTAAGCATTTTGCAATTCAAGTTAATTCATATCAATAAACACTGTTGCATAAAATATCCATGGAAGGATACTTGAGAAACTGAGGACACTGAGACCCCTGGGAAAAAAAAAAGATGGCTGGCTGCAAGCTGAGTGGGAGAAAGACTTTCTACTGTCTAGGAATTTAAGCTTTTTCAGGTGTGAACCATGGTAAAGGAATACCCTTTTGTGCCTTCACAATTCTGAAACATGTTAATATACTACTTAATGTACTAACCATGTCAATGTACTAACTGAAATTCATTCTATAAATTTTCTTTAATGTTTACTTTTGAGAGAGAGAAACAGAGTGGGTACGGGGGAGTGGCAGAGAGAAAAGGAGACACAGAATCCCGAGCAGGCTCCAGGCTCTGAGCTGTCAGCACAGAGCCCAACACGGGGCTCAAACTCACAAACCGTGAGATCATGACCTGAGCCGAAGTTGGACACTTAACCAACTGAGCCACCTAGGTGCCCCCTAAACTAATTCCATAAACTTCTGAAAAAAAGCTCCTGACTTAAAAAACCCCCAACAACCTAAAAGCACTGTTCAGTATTGAGATATATGTTGAAATAAGAATATTATAATGAACAAAATGCTAGAAAGGGGGCTATAAGACAAGATAAGGAAGCCATTATATTTGACTGTAGAAGTTCAGTGAAAGCTGGGAAGAGAGTAAGATGTTTGAGTTGGCCATTAAGGTATAAGTATGAGTTTGCCAAGTCAAAAAGAGGAGGAAAAACACTCCCTGAAGGCAGCATAAGCAAAAGCAGAGGTATGAAATTAGATCATCTATTTGGAGAATAATAAAGCTGAGGAAAAAAAAAAGGCTGGTTCTAAGGAACATGGACTGTTGTTTAAGTCATGGGAAATTAATGGTCTTTTAAGCTGGGAAGTGACATGAGCAGATTGAATTTAGGAAAAAAAAAAATCTGGCAGCAGGAAGGAAGAAGGATTTGCAGCAGAAAACCTGTTAGGAAACTATTACAGTAGACCAGATGAAAGATAGGGCTGAAATGAAGGACAACCTTTTTGCAATTTAGATCCTATAGGTTTCAGGAATTTAACCAAATCTCTCTTTTCAAAATGTAGACCTGAGCAGTCCTGCTAGCTGCATTCATCTTAACTGTGGGAACGGATACCTGCAAATAATGAGTAGGCAGATATGAGTTATCATTTTGTATTTGGTGAAAAGCTGAACATGTAGATATACCACAGAATCTCACCAAATCAGTCCAAGTGGTTAGAAATAAACTAACAAAGTGCCACCTAGTATATTTCCATAGAGAATTATTTTACAGATAGACAAAAATGATTTGTTAATGAGCAGGCAGTTGTAAAACTGAAAACTTCAAAATTACTTGAAAGTTAAAGTTCCCTTGTAACTGTTTTAATGCATTTCATCCTGTAATTGCATTTCTACAATTAGTATTCTAGGAGTTAAGAAAGCTTAATTGAATTAAGAAAGCAAAATTCTTTTTTTTTTTAATTTTTAATTTTACTTTTGAGAGAAAGAGAAAGAGAGCGAGTACACATGCATGCACGGGTGTAGGTGGGGGAGGGGCAGAAAGAGAGAGGGAGACACAGAATCCGAAGCAGAATCCAGGCTCTGAGCTGTCAGCACAGAGCCCAGTGCGGGGCTCGAACCCACGAAGTGAGGTCATGACCTGCACAGAAGACGCTCAACCAACTGAGCCACCCAGGTGTCCCAAGAAAGCAAAATTCTTAATATTTTGAGATGAGTATCACCAACCATCTTGCTCACTTGTCTAAGATGATTCTTTCGGAAGGTTGTTTGAAAGCAACTGGGAATAAAGGAATTTATTAAATCTACTTATATATTACCTAGTTTCTGCAGTTCTTGGAAACAATGTTCACATACTCTTGCTGGTTGATTTTTCAGGTAATCTAAACCATACTTATTTGATGAACAAGCTTGGCATACAATCTGAAAACACATTGGAATTATTTCATTTAGAATAACAGTATCAAACCATCTACTTTGCTACAATTTATAATGCTGTTTACCTATAGTGTTTTCTTTTTTTTTTTTTCAACGTTTATTTTATTTTTGGGACAGAGAGAGACAGAGCATGAACGGGGGAGGGGCAGAGAGAGAGGGAGACACAGAATCGGAAACAGGCTCCAGGCTCTGAGCCATCAGCCCAGAGCCTGACGCGGGGCTCGAACTCACGGACCGCGAGATCGTGACCTGGCTGAAGTCGGACGCTTAACCGACTGCGCCACCCAGGCGCACCCTTATAGTGTTTTCTAAACCTTTTCACAACCACTGACTCTCAATTACACCGCTATGGAGTTCAGGCCCGTAGTGAACTCACACACTGGAAGATGAAGAGGCCACAGATTATTATGACTGTGTGCTAAGTCCATCAAATAAAATGCTAACAGTGTTAATGTGTGCAAAATATTTGGAACCATGTACGGCAAGCACTAAGTCCTCTGGTAGCCATATTTGTCATCATCGACATTGCCCCGTCATCATTCCTGCTGTAACCACAATTATGTCTGCTGCACTTCTACCAAGCATTTGGCCCTGTACGAAATGCTCTCGAAACAGACCTTGTTTAATCTTCACGGTAACTCTCTGACGTCATTGCCATTTATGCTCATTTTACTAATGAGGCCATGAAGGTCTAGAAACGTCACTGGTGATAACTTCAATACTTAAAGTATCTCTATTAAATACTTAATACTTAAATAATATCTCTATTAAATACTTAGTATCTATGTAGTTTAAACAAATATCAGTAAATATGGGAGTCTATTTAACTGTGAATTTTATTTTAGTGAAAATTATCTATCATTGACATTCTACAATAACCTTGGTAGACAGGGTAACGACTGACCTATGCCTAAATATTTAGAGAAAGTATCATCCATGATTCAGTATCTTTTTTCCCCCTGCCATGATTTACAAGAGGAAATATGCTTCCTCACTATGTACAGCCTGGAGCTATAAAAATTCACAACGGAGATGGGTGTCATCTTCTCCAACCTTTCCGCAGGCCCGGCAGTGGTGTCGTCGCCAGGTCAGAGTAAATTCACTTGTGCAGATCATACACATTGTGGCTCTGGTATCAGGGATCCAGATGGGAGCCTTTGATCCAAGAGGACTAACTTCCTCTTTATTTTCTGCATCAGCCTGGGGAAGAACAACTTTTCATTATCTCCATGCACATTGAGTGTTATAGATTCAAGTCTTTTTTTTTGGGGGGGGGGGCAATGCTGATGGAATTATCAAGGATGTGGGACAAATCATGGGCCATTATATTTTTCATGTTCTCAGGATATTAAGATTAGCTATATTCTAATAATCCTTTAATGCAAAATCAACTTAAAAAGACGTCTGTGGTACTGCCATGACAGCTGATTAGTTTCTTCCTTAAATTATGTTATTTCCCAAATTTTTTACAATGAAGTTTTACAACCAGAAAAAATAAAATGTGCTGCATGTTATCACAGACTTAGTTAGACATTAATAGGATATTTAGTTCTGAAATTATACACACACATGTATCTTTCTGTGAAACGCATGTTGCTTTTCTAAACCCCTAGAAAAGTTTAAGGCAAAAGCTGTTTGAAATGCACTGAAAAAAAAAATAAGAAGGAAAAGACAATACCTCATCAAGACTCCTACTAGGACAGAATGTGATTCTTTTTTTGGCATACTCTTCTATTGACCTGGAAATCGCTTCTAGCCATTCATCCCTTTCTGTGGCAGAACTGTTGGGGGCAAAAGAAGGTTCCATCAACCAGATGTCAGCATTTATTCTTTGCCTTCTTCTTACTTCTTTTCCTTCTGCCATGGCGACAGATTCCACTACCCTCCAACAATGCTAGTGGCGGGCAGCAGCTCGGAGATTTTTTTGCACAAATAATCAGAGCAGGCATTACAGCACACATGGCATTTTACCAAACACAATGTTTTTTTTCTTCCCCAATGTACTGCTTTATACTTTTGAAGTCTCTTAAATTTGGAAGTTTTTTTGCTTGGCTTAAAAGCTAGTCATACAATTAATAATTAGGGTTATTTCCATAACCTGAGATATTATCCTAGAATTTAAAATTTTTCCAAGGAATCAAGTTTCAAATCCAAACTTACAGCATAGCATACTAGCTATTTTTTGGTTATTAATTACTAAAAATTTCTACAAAGGACACTGGAGTAAAGGAAACATGTATCTGGCATCATAAACAAATGTTTAGGAAGTGTTAACAAGGAAAATAGACTGTAGTTGTTGTTAGGGCTCCCCTAAACTCTTCATGTTTTTTGTTTCTACCCTCAGGTCATCAGGAGCCACAGGATTCAAATCTAGACAGAAATGGGCCAAACAGTGGGAAAGCTTGTTCAGAAAAAGGCATTCTCGTTCTGCTTTTTTTGCAACTACACCTCCTCCAAAAAACTCTGATGAGTGGCATTAGCACATTTAGTTTTGTATACTCAAGAGTGAGAGGCACGTTTTAGGTAGTGCGTGTGTGTGTATACGTAATAATCTCTCAAAATAAAATCTACCATTATAATGGGAATGGGACTGTGTAAGGAAATGTGTGTTTTAGAGAGGCATATGAAGTATGTATATAGGAGTAAAATGACCTGATATCTGCAATCTGCTTTGAAATACTTTAGGAAAAAAATTTGTGGCAGAATCTGGATAAGATTTGAATCTGGGTGAGTGAATATGGAGTTTCATTGTATTATTCACTCTAATTTTAAGAATATTTGAGCTTTTAATTTAAAGTTTATTTATTTATTTTGAGAGGCAGTGCGCGCATGCACATGAAAGGCAGCAGGGGAAGGGCAGAGAGAGAGAGAGAGAGAGAGAGAGAGAGAGAGAGAGAATCCCAAGCAGGCATCGCCTGGCTCCATTTCACAAACTGAGATCATGGCCTGGGCCAAAATCAAGAGTCAGATGCTTAACTGACTGAGCCACCCACACACCCCTAAATAATGTTTTTATAATTAAAAATCCCATTATGCAAATGGTATGAATGGGCATATTCTGTTGTATTTTGCTGAGCACAGAGCCAAGTCAAGGAGATACTAAAAAATCACTCACCTTCCCCATAATAATTATACTCAGAAATGTACCTTCCTACTAAATGGCTTAAGTGTCATTTAGAATATACACTCACATGGTTATTAAAAAGTAGAAATCCACTTTTAAAAATAAAAATTTAAAACCAGTATAGTTCTCAAATTTTCATTATATATCAGGAATAAAATAAAATAGAATAGCTCTTATTTCTCTAATCCAAACAAAACTTGCCTCACTTACCTCTACTGCTCTACCATTACTGCCCCCGCTAGCTGCCATTTACTTAACGGTTACTACATGCCAGCCAACTGTGCTAAATGCTTTGCAAATGTCATTATATCTCACCCTCAGAGCTACCCCATGGACTATATTACTGGATCTTACACTCCTTGTCCCCAATCCCATCACTCCCACCAATCAGCATCATTTACAGATAAGCAGTCCGAGGATTTGAAATGTTAGGCAATTTTCTTCAGCCAACAACATGACTTGGTATCAGACCCAAGTGTGGCTAAAGATTGAACCCTTCACCACCATGCCATTCATCTCTGTTCTCTGAACTATGCTCTGAAAATACATGCTCAAGCCTCCAAGGAAACATTCATAGAATCTTACTGTCCCTCCTTTTCTCTTCCCTTCCTCTACTTTTTAGTGGAAGAGGTAAGAGAAAGTAGAGAGGCAGATGGCTAATTTGAGCTTTGCCGTCTGATTTTTCTGGAGCCCTGGGAGCATGTGGAATGTGATTTGACTGTGCAAATCATGTCACATATGCTGTTCTTTCATTTAATCATTCCTGGCTCTCTCTTGTGTGGGGATCTGCCAAAACAATGTTTACCAGCTCTTGATAACACATTTTTCACAGACCACACACATTTGTCTGCAATACTGAGTAGAGACATTCTAGCCCTTCTTTTGTAACATGGTTAGCAGAAGAATCAGCATCTTCCTCAGTTAAACCAACTTAAAATGCAGTTAAACCAAGTATTCTTTTCTTTATGGAATGTGCCTATTACCTAGAAAGCAAATTTGTATTAAACAAGCACATTCTCCCATTGACTGGGATGAATTTCCAAACGGAAAAACCTCCAATAGAAGAGATTTCAGGTATGTTAAGATCTTGCCATGGTATCTAGTACCTGTGTAACTGTGGAATGCTATTCCAGCATCTAAAGTCCACATCACTTCATTTCAATTCATCTGAGTAGCATTTAGCAGGAGCCTACTGAAGGCCAGGTACTAAGCTATGAACTTACATAGCATACAAAACACACACTTGTAAGGGCTCATATCTAATTAATTGAGTTGAGACATAAAAACAAGTAATTACCACATTATACAATAAAGGCAAAGTAGATGAGTAACATAGAAGCAGTAAACTACCTTATTCAGGTAGCAGGAAGGCTCTACAGAGGTGATGACTAAGTTAGGACTAGAAGAATTTAGGCGTCGACATAAACTCTGCAGTGTCTCTGTGCATCCTCATTTGCCCTCCTAGCTTTGCTTATCTTCTCTAAGCTGATGACTCCCAAATATATGCCAAGTCTGGGCCCCCTTCTGACCTCCAGATCCTTACAGACACTGTCTCATTGATGGCTCCATCTTGATGATTGATAGGCACCTCACATTCAACATGCACCTCTGAAACTATATTCCTGATTGTTCCCCCAAAGCTGCTTTTCTCCCAGTGTTCCTTAACACAGGGAATGACACCACTATCCGACACAGTGTGTAAGCTGAAGACTCGCTCTTAATGCCGCTCTCTCTCAATCCCCATGTCCACTTAATCACTTTACTTCCCCTCCCAAACCATTCTCCACCCAGCAACCAACTTTTAAAAAGGCCAATGTGATCACATCAATCCCTAGTACAAACTTTTCAGTGGTTCATCATCCCCTAGCACAAGCTTTTCGGCTCAAGACCCAAATCCACAAGCTCTTTCCCCTGTCCCTCCAGGCTTACCTTTGATCACTCTCCCCCTCATTCTCTATTTTCATGCCATTCTGGCCTTTCAGTTCTTTGAATATGCCATGCCCCTTTCCACCTCAGCACCTTTGTACACATTATTCCTAATGAGAGCCTCCTTTCCCCTTTGCCTTGCTATCCAACTCCTACTTACCCTTCATAACTTGGTGGACACAGCAGGTCTTTCAGGAAGCTAACCTTGACTTCCCTTTCTCTACTAAAATTAGTTCAAGTTTCCTTGTTTTACAGCCTCATAGCATCTGGTAGTTTTCCTGTGCAATACTTAATCATAATAATAACTGAATGTGTTGACATTTTGTTAAGTGTATGTCTTCCCTAACGGAATGCAAGTTCAGGAAAGGAAGGGCCCTTTTAACTCTCCACTGTATCCTGATGCTTAAAACACTGCCTGGCCCAGGGAAGAGGCTCCATATTACTTGCTGAATGAGGGAATGAATTCCAGGCGGAAGCAGCTGCCTGTGCAAGGCAAAAGGATGTGAGGTAGGCTGGCATGCATGGAGAATACGTAGATCCATCTGGCAGAACATGCCATGTTTTGGTGGGGGTGGAGATAGGGAGAATGGATGGAAATCAGGCTGGTGAGGTAGACAGGAACCAGATCACAGGAGACCTTCTCAACTCCTTCCTACATGTTACAGAGTACCCAGCTCTCTGTGGTTGGGGGAACTCAGAAGAACAGCATGGTACACTGGTGGCATTCAGTATGTGTCAGTTCTCCTTCCCCCAGGCCATCTTAATCCTTCCTTGGAAACTTACTTTCCCCTTACCTAGAACTTTCCAGTTTATCATTTCTCCTGCATAACCCACATTCAATCCATCAATAATCCTATTAACTCTGATTCTGAGCATTTCTACCATTCTAGTACAAGAAAGCATCATCTAGTTTCCTGCTTGGTCTCCCAACTTCTACACTAGACTATAATGGTTTATCTTCCACAAAGAAGCCAGTGTCCTCTTTTTAAAATATACATTAAATCATACCAACTCTTAGCTTAAGACACTCGGATGGTTTCCCATCACACTTAAAAATCCAATGACCTTATTAAGTTTTAAGATGCCCAAAGAAAGATTTACTATCATTTCCTGAACAATTTCATTTTTATTTATTTTTTAATGTTTATTTATTTTTGAGAGAGAGAGAAAGAGACAGAGTGTGAGCAGGGGAGGGGCAGAGAGAGAGGGAGACACAGAATCCGAAGCAGGCTCCAGACTCTGAGCTGTCAGCACAGAGCCTGATGTGGGGATCAAACCCAAGGGGCCTGAACTCACGAACCACGAGATCATGATCTGAGCCGAAGTTGGACGCTTAACCGAGTCACATAGGCACCCCAACAATTTTTAATAAAATAGAATTTTGTTTTCACCAAAGCGTGTATGTGTATGTGTATGTGTATGTGTGTTTGTGTGTGTATTATATATATATGTATATATATGCACATGTATATATGTGCATATATATATATATATATATGTATATATTTAATTTTAGAGAGAGAGCATGGGTACAAGTGGGAGGGAGGGGGTGGAGAGAAAGAATCTTAAAGCAGACTCCATGCTCAACGTGGAAGGAGCCTGATGTGCGGCTCAATTCCACGACCCTGGGATCAGGACCTGAGCTAAAATCAAGAGTTGGATACTCAACCATCTGTCATCTGGGCACCCCAACCAAAGCAGATTTTTCCTTAGGATATTTAAGTGTAACTGAAAACTTGACTTTCCTGTAGGTAAAATTTCTCTGGATATTTGAAAATAAGTTTCTTGATTTTAAGAACCAGGCTTAAGTATTTGTCAGGAGCCTGTTGCATAGGGATGTGATGTTCTTTGCACTTTTGTTCAAACTCAAACTCAAACTCAAACTCAAACTCAAACTCAAAAACAAAAAAATCCCAAAAAAACAAAAGTCACAGTTCCAGGTGATCAAGAGTTTACCATCACTTTCCAAGTATTAATCTGGAGGATGCTTCAGGTACCACCTCCGCCCCAACACCCACCCTGAAACTGCTTGCTCTGGTGGGTAGCTGGGAAGCATGTCACAAAATCCTGGACAAACCCTCTCTCTCTTCTGTCATCCTGAGATCTAGTGTCAGGCAGCAGTGGTCATTCCATCTCAGAAGGGTGACAATGACCCAGGGGGTTGTTCTTGTGGTCCTGATTATGGGAAGTCAGACGTCTGGTCTGAATCTTTGATATCCATAGACATAGGCAGTATTATAATGGTTAAAAACATGATTTTCAGTGTCAGATATACCTAGGTTAAAATTTCAGCTTAACTGCTTATTAGTTCTATAATCTTGGGTGTGTTATTTAACCTGAGTCTGCATTTTCTCATCTGGAAGGTCAAGACAACAACACCTACTCCACTAGTTATAATGGAAATTAAAAGAGAAAATAAATATAAAAGTTTAGCATTGTGACTGGTGTAGAGAAATAAATGGTTCCAGTTAGAACGCTCGCTGCTACTATCCAGATGCACCAGTGGAGCATGGTTGTTGGTGTCTCTTCCTGCACCAGCCAAATCCTGCCAAACATCCACTTCTGCCACTTGGCCAGTAACTCAGTAATGTACATGTACGAGTCATACAACTTCTGGTTTCCTTGGCACTTGATTTAAATAGTGGTTTAATATTTTTTGATTTACACATAAGTCACTGCAGGTTCCAGTGTGAAACAATGTGGTATCATAAATAAACAACAACAGATTTAAAAGTAAAAAATTTTCATTTGTATTCTGCCCTTGCCAGCTATGTATTTTTTTTTTTTTTTAGTGTTTATTTATTTTTGAGAGAGACTGAGAGAGAGAGTGTGCGAGCAGAGCAGGAGTGGGGGAGGGGCAGAGAGAGGGAGACAGAGAATCTGAAGCAGGCTCCAGGCTCTGAGCTGTCACCACAGAGCCCGATCTGGGGCTCGAACCCACAAACCGCGAGATCATGACCTGAGCTGAAGTCGGATGCTCAACCGACTGAGCCACCCAGGCGCCTCTCCAGCTATGTATTATTAAGACAACAATTGACTTTTTCTCTTAGTCTTCCTCATTTTTATGAGATGACACCCACCTCGTAGATTTGTTATGACCTTTCAATGTTATATGAAAACTTCCTAGTGAATTATAAAGCACTAGATGTCTTTAAAAACATTAGGTGCCATTGCAAAAAGATTTGAAGTATTCACTAAAAAATAAATAAATAAATAAATAAATAAATAAATAAATAAATAAATAAATAAAAATTAGCAAGGCACTTTCAGCATTATTATTCTTTTCATAGGAACATTTTTCTTTGTGCTTCTAACACATTATTAGATCACCTCTCAGACATTTTATCTACATGATAAACCAAAAGTAAACTGCATGGTTTTAGGGAAGAAAAAGAAAAAGAAATAAGCCTAGTAGTTAACCTAAATGTAAAAGCTGTTGGAGATGTATGACTCTATAATACCAGCAAATGTTCATGTATACATACATGTTTTAAAATTTTACCTGGCTGAAAGGATAAAGGAACGTTCTACACTTTCAATCTTTAGTTCATTCTGATACGCTTCTTGGGTAGGTTTTCTGACCTGAAAGAAAGCAAGACAATTTGAGCAAACTCATCCTATTGCAAATCTCATCTCTGAAGCATAGCTAAAGTTGCTCAATGCTCTTGGTGCAGTCATCCGCCACCAACCCTCATACCCAGCTTTATCTCCCCCTGCTGTCCCTCATCTACTCTGTGCACCAGACAGAGTTAGATACCTGCATATGCATAGGCCCAACTTTCCCACCTTCAGGCCTTGGCTCCCACCTTCAGGCCAGTATACTCGCCTCTACCTGGAATGCCTTCTCCACATCTCAGTATGGCCATACGTGACCTACTCTTTAAGGCTCGTGGCTCTTCCTCCAAAGACTTCTTCTCTGTTTCCTAGCTGCCACAAATTCCTCCACTGTGTCCCATCGAAAGTTGCACATTCTTTATTTTCTGAACTCCCCCATATTTAATTATGCCTTCATTGGTTATTTGTACCCTTATAGGTATTTAGGTATAGTGTATTATCTCACCTCTGGGTGAGGCAGAGACAAAAATCATGATTCACTTCATCTTTGTATTTTTCACCAAAGTTATTACCATGCTTTGTTTATAGTAGTTCTCAATAAATACCTTATGAATAAATTAATGTGTGAGTGAACAAATGACTACATAAATGAATAAATGAACATATAAACAGTAACACAGGGAGAGAGAAAAATTAAGGATGTGAAAAAGATGATTATCTTAGGGCTTCTTCTCTAAATATACTTGGGTTAAGAAAAGAAGTATCTTCTAACAGATGCACAGACCTTCATTCCAGCCAATGAGAGCATGTTGTTCAGTTTATACATCCCAGACTGCACTGGTGTTGTATACAACAGGGCATCATTAAACTGAAAGCAGAAATATTTTACAGGGTCAAGTAAAGAAACAAATTTCAGCTACAGAGACATTGGCAAGACACTGAAATAAAAAAGAAAACACTATTTTTTAATTAAAAGCTCTTTGAATAAAACACATAAGCGTGCTTATATAAACTATAACCACCCAGAATGCTTTATTAAAATTATTATTATTAAAATACAACTTCGGGGGTGTCTGGGTGGCTCAGTTGGCTGAGCATCTGACTTCAGCTCAGGTCATGATCTCACAGCTTGTGGGTTCGAGGCCCGCATCGGGCTCTGGCTTGGAGCCTGGAGCCTGCTTCAGATTCTGTGTCTCCCTCTCGCTCTGCCCCTAACCCACTCCCATCCTGTCTCCATCTCTCTCAAAAATAAATAAACACTAAAAAAAAGAAAAAAAAAGAAGACAATTTTGGGGCACCTGGGTGGCTCAGTAGGTTAAGCATCTGACTTTGGCTCAGGTCATGATCTCACGGTTTGTGAGTTCAAGCCTGGCATTGGATTGTCTGCTTTCAGCACAGAGCCCGCTTAGGATCTTCTCTGCCTCTCTCCTGCTCACTCTCTCTCTAAAATAAATAAACATAAAAAAAAGAAAAAAGGTGGGGCGCTTGGTGGCTCAGCAGGTTGAGTGTCCAACTTCGGCTCATGTCATAATCTCATGGTCTGTGGGCTTGAGCCCCAATCGCGCTCTGCAAGCTGGAAGCTTGCTGTGGATTCTGTGTCTCCCTCTTTCTCTGTCCCTCCCCCACTCGCACTCTGTCTCCCTCTCAAAAATAAATAATAAACATTAAAAAATAATTTTAGGGGGCGCCTGGGTGGCTCAGTCAGTCAAGCGTCCGACTTCAGCTCAGGTCACGATCTCGCGGTTCGTGAGTTTGAGCCCCGCGTCGGGCTCTGGGCTGATGGCTCAGAGCCTGGAGCCTGCTTCCGATTCTGTGTCTCCCTCTCTCTCTGCCCCTACCCCGTTCATACTCTGTCTCTCTCTGTCTCAAAAATAAATAAACGTTAAAAAAAAAAATAAAAAAAAAAAGATTAAAAAAAGAATTTTAGAAAGAAAAAAGAAAAAATAGAAAAAAGGCATTTTCTAGAAAATGTACTCTTTCCAAGTTCTGTAACAGATACAATATTTTCTGAATTCTAAATCCCACTAAAGTATTACAATCTGACTAAATAATTGATTGAATCAATTTTTTCCACATTAGAAAGACATAAACTAAATTCAAAAAGGAAATAATTTCTGGTTATGCATGCATCACAAAAGACTTTGTTTCCTACATTTGAAATGCAAATAAGCAAGACAGTCAGTCAAAAATCCCACTAAAGCTATATGAATGTGCTAAGCTTATCTGTCATGTACAAATGTCTCCTTCCATTAGGCGATTATCCCTTCCTCCGGCTCATCAGAAACACATATGGCCACTTACCAGGAAAAACACTCGGGGCTGCATGACTTTCCGAGACAGCTTCATCAGAGTTCCCTCTTTCAGAAAAACCTGATTCATCCAAACAAATACGCATTTAATCCCACCATCATAACACAACTATGATAAATATCTAATTTGTTTTTCAACTTTCTTTACCCCGAATTTTTTTGGGGGGGAACAGGGCTGGGTGGACATAGTTGCCATGTCACTTTTTACAGTTATGGTTTCTTTTTAAGCTGCTTAAGGAACTGGACAAGCCAGCAGAGTTTCATAAATCCAGTATTGGTCCCAGGGGTACTATGTGGTCTGAAATGTAACTGACTGAGCGTGTACTTGATCCTAAGGCATAGCCAACATCCTGACAATTGCACTTTGTAATTTTCCTGAACTCATTTCCTACGCCACTGTTGTGCTCTATGAGGAGCACCAAAATACCAATTTTCTCCCTCCCCTCTTAAAGATTTTAAATGAAATTGTCTTTAAAGCTGTGTGAGGTCAGTTAGTATTACACAATAAAATGATCCTATTTAATCAGATACTCTGTGGGGTTCCTTGCCTTTCTCCTAATTGAATTGAACTTCTTGTCACAGTGACTTAAATCATGAATGTTTTGAATGGATAGAATGAGTTTGGTTGATCCAGATTGAGTCAGTGAAGAGTAACAACAACAAATAAACCTATTTTCGTAACTGAAATGAAAAATAGCTACAAACAGTGTCTAAATACATTGTATTAAGTTTGCAAAAGGCAGTCTAAAAACACTTACCCGTCCAGGTTGCACTATTTCATGGTGTCCATTTAAGCTGTATTGAATTTGCATAAGTTTCTGAAAGTTGTCCTACAGAAAGAGAATGTATAGCATATGAAGGCCTGGGCTTTTAGGTTCAATAGTATAACAGCCACTGACATCAAGATACTTACCCCTTGCTTCATGGTGTCATTGGCGTGGTTGGCTACCTCAATAACAACAGCAAGGGCATCTAAAATGTATAGGAACAGAAGGGACATCAGGTTATTCCAATGAACGGCAACATTAAGCAATTCCAGAGGGCCAGATAGCAAGTTTATAGCAGCAACCCCTGGAGGAGCTTGGGTCTGATGAGGGCAATACCAAGGAAAAACAGTACTCATGAAGAAAAATGAGCCCAATACTCTAATGAGACATTATAGGCTATATGTGTCAATAGTATAAATGTCAGGGTTGCTTTGTGCTAAGATTTGATTACCCTATTGAATGTTTACAAGGATAAGGAAAGGATTTCACCTGGAAGTTAAAGACCATTCCAGTATAAAGTGCCTTGGGAGAGAAGTACCGTGGCACAGGGGACAGGAAACCAGAACTATGAAAAGTAACGATTTAAGAGGGTCAGGGCTTCGCTGCCTTCTCTTGGTCTGATCCCAAGGGGAAAGAAATACCACAAAGAAGCATGTGAGGCTTTAGGAAATTACATGCACTATTTCGTGAGCTGAGTAATTTATCTGTGTTTATTCTTATTATCCCCTCGCCTTTAACAAAGTGTTTTTGAATGCTCTAGTCTTGTCATCTTCATAACTAGATATAAAGGGGAAAGTCTGCACTTCGTCTCCTTCTGGGCTATAGTTGTTCTTACGACAGTAATGCTTCCCTACAGACATGGGGACATATGGAAAGACAATTTTTGGTTGTCACAGTGACTGGGAAGATCCACTGGCCTTTAGTGGGTAAGAGCCAGGGATGCTAAGCATCTTGCGAGACTAATTACAAGTTCATATAAAGAAGGTTATCCGAAATCACAGTAGCACTCCCACAGAGAAAAAATGGTAGAGTATTATTTTATTTTATTTATTTTTGTTTCTTTTAATATGAAATTTATTGTCAAATTGGTTTCCATACAACACCCAGTGCTCATCCCAACAGGTGCCCTCCTCAAGTGCCCATCACCCACTTTCCCCTCCCTCCCACCCTCCATCAACCCTCAGTTTATTCTCAGTTTTTAAGAGTCTCTTATGGTTTGCCTCCCTCTCTAACTTTTTTTTCCCCCTCCCCCTCCCCCATGGTCTTCTGTTAAGTTTCTCAGGATCCACATAAGAGTGAAAACATATGGTATCTGTCTTTCTCTGTATGACTTATTTCACTTAATGTAATACAAAAACTGGTAGAGTATTAGAGAGGGAAGTATGTCCCCCTGAGGCTGGTGTGGTAGTGGCAATAATCATCAACAAAAGAACTATAAAAAAGAAAAAAAAAAAGAAAAAAAGAAAAAAAGAAAAGATCAATTTCTGGCAAGAGGTTGAGGTTTTTTTGGTCCTATTACTGTAACCTACCAATAGATTCTCTTTCTGGTATTAGCCTTAGAGGGTTCTACATTCTTCAAACATGTATTATTATCACCATTATCAAAGAAAAGCAGTACTTCCTTATAGATACCCCAGACATTTATCAGAATTTACTGCACATGACACTCAGCACAGCAGATATTCAAGAGTGATCCTGGACACATTCCCTTCCTTTCTGGCCCATGTGAACTCCCAGTGCGCAGGGAGAAAAGGTTTAGGATTTCACAAGTGGATACAATGATAAAACAGCTGCTATTTGGTCACCAGGCCTCCAAGCTCTACCTTCTCCTATCCATTTTGCAATTCTACTTTCCCCATGTCACTCCTTTAGGGATCCCTTTAACTTTTCTGCCAGCCTTCCAAAGGCATATCTGTCTCATTTTCTCTCACCTCTTGGGCAATCTCATCTACAACTTTTCACTGTTTTACTGTCATGCTTCTGGCCACACAGTGCACTTCACTGTTCACTGCTTCTTTGAACCTGTGTCTTTGCTGAAGGGTGTAATTTCCTTTAAGCAAGCTCCTTCATCTCTGGTGCTATATTTGTTTTATCTGGAAAATGGAGCTAATAACTCACTTTCCTTGAAGGCAGGAGCCCTGGGAGAGATGTTTTGAGGCCCTAGTCACTAAGTTGTGGCTAAAATTTTCATCTTCACGAGCCAGACTCTGGCCTGGAATGCCTGCTCTCCCTCTTGTCCACCCTTCAACTCATCTCCAGCCCCACTTCTCTCTAAGCAAAGCACTGCCTCTTCAATCTTTGCATCTTCCCCACTCTTTGAAATGATTCTGTACTGCTCACTGCATCCTTACTTTAAATTTTTTTAATCTTTATTTTTGAGAGAGAGAGAGATAGTGTGTGAGTGGGGGAGGAGCAGAGAGAGAGAGGGAGACACTCAGAATTCGAAGCAGGCTCCAGGCTCTGAGCTGTCAGCACAGAGCCTGATGCGGGGCTTGAACCCACAAACCATGATATCATGACCTGAGCCGAAGCTGGACGCTCAACCGACTGAGCCACCCAGGTGCCCCACATCCTTACTTTTTTTTTTTTTTTTAATTTTTATTTATTTATTTATTTATTTATTTATTTTTAATATATGAAATTTGTTGTCAAATTGGTTTCCATACAACACCCAGTGCTCATCCCAACAGGTGCCCTCCTCAGTACCCATCACCCACCCTCTCCTCCCTCCCACCCCCCATCAACCCTCAGTTTGTTCTCAGTTTTTAACAGTCTCTTATGCTTTGGCTCTCTCCCACTCTAACCTCTTTTTTTTTTTTTTTTTTTTTTTTCTTTTTTCCTCCCCCTCCCCCATGGGTTCCTGTTAAGTTTCTCAGGATCCACATAAGAGTGAAACCATATGGTATCTGTCTTTCTCTGTATGGCTTATTTCACTTAGCATCACACTCTCCAGTTCCATCCACGTTGCTACAAAAGGCCATATTTCATTTTTTCTCATTGCCACGTAGTATTCCATTGTGTATATAAACCACAATTTCTTTATCCATTCATCAGTTGATGGACATTTAGGCTCTTTCCATAATTTGGCTATTGTTGAGAGCGCTGCTATGAACATTGGGGTACAAGTGCCCCTATGCATCAGTACTCCTGTATCCCTTGGGTAAATTCCTAGCAGTGCTATTGCTGGGTCATAGGGTAGGTCTATTTTTAATTTTCTGAGGAACCTCCACACTGCTTTCCAGAGCGGCTGCACCAATTTGCATTCCCACCAACAGTGCAAGAGGGTTCCCGTTTCTCCACATCCTCTCCAGCATCTATAGTCTCCTGATTTGTTCATTTTGGCCACTCTGACTGGCGTGAGGTGATACCTGAGTGTGGTTTTGATTTGTATTTCCCTGATAAGGAGCGACGCTGAACATCTTTTCATGTGCCTGTTGGCCATCTGGATGTCTTCTTTAGAGAAGTGTCTATTCACGTTTTCTGCCCATTTCTTCACTGGGTTATTTGTTTTTCGGGTGTGGAGTTTGGTGAGCTCTTTATAGATTTTGGATACTAGCCCTTTGTCCGATATGTCATTTGCAAATATCTTTTCCCATTCCGTTGGTTGCCTTTTAGTTTTGTTGGTTGTTTCCTTTGCTGTGCAGAAGCTTTTGATCTTCATAAGGTCCCAGTAATTCACTTTTGCTTTTAATTCCCTTGCCTTTGGGGATGTGTCGAGTAAGAGATTGCTACGGCTGAGGTCAGAGAGGTCTTTTCCTGCTTTCTCCTCTACGGTTTTGATGGTTTCCTGTCTCACATTCAGGTCCTTTATCCATTTTGAGTTTATTTTTGTGAATGGTGTGAGAAAGTGGTCTAGTTTCAACCTTCTGCATGTTGCTGTCCAGTTCTCCCAGCACCATTTGTTAAAGAGGCTGTCTTTTTTCCATTGGATGTTCTTTCCTGCTTTGTCAAAGATGAGTGGGCCATACGTTTGTGGGTCTAGTTCTGGGGTTTCTATTCTATTCCATTGGTCTATGTGTCTGTTTTTGTGCCAATACCATGCTGTCTTGATGATGACAGCTTTGTAGTAGAGGCTAAAGTCTGGGATTGTGATGCCTCCTGCTTTGGTCTTCTTCAAAATTCCTTTGGCTATTCGGGGCCTTTTGTGGTTCCATATGAATTTTAGGATTGCTTGTTCTAGTTTCGAGAAGAATGCTGGTGCAATTTTGATTGGGATTGCATTGAATGTGTAGATAGCTTTGGGTAGTATTGACATTTTGACAATATTTATTTTTCCAATCCATGAGCAGGGAATGTCTTTCCATTTCTTTAAATCTTCTTCAATTTCCTTCATAAGCTTTCTATAGTTTTCAGCATACAGATCCTTTACATCTTTGGTTAGATTTATTCCTAGGTATTTTATGCTTCTTGGTGCAATTGTGAATGGGATCAGTTTCTTTATTTGTCTTTCTGTTGCTTCATTGTTAGTGTATAAGAATGCAACTGATTTCTGTACATTGATTTTGTATCCTGCAACTTTGCTGAATTCATGTATCAATTCTAGCAGACTTTTGGTGGAGTCTATCGGATTTTCCATGTATAATATCATGTCATCTGCAAAAAGCGAAAGCTTGACTTCATCTTTGCCAGTTTTGATGCCTTTGATTTCCTTTTGTTGTCTGATTGCTGATGCTAGAACTTCCAGCACTATGTGAAACAACAGCGGTGAGAGTGGGCATCCCTGTCGTGTTCCTGATCTCAGGGAAAAAGCTCTCAGTTTTTCCCCGTTGAGGATGATGTTAGCTATGGGCTTTTCATAAATGGCTTTTATGATCTTTAAGTATGTTCCTTATATCCCGACTTTCTCAAGGGTTTTTATTAAGAAAGGGTGCTGGATTTTGTCAAAGGCCTTTTCTGTATCGATTGACAGGATCATGTGGTTCTTCTCTTTTTTTTTGTTAATGTGATGTATCACGTTGATTGATTTGCGAATGTTGAACCAGCCCTGCATCCCAGGAATGAATCCCACTTGATCATGGTGAATAATGCTTTTTATATGCCGTTGAATTCGATTTGCTAGTATCTTATTGAGAATTTTTGCATCCATATTCATCAGGGATATTGGCCGGTAGTTCTCTTTTTTTACTGGGTCTCTGTCTGGTTTAGGAATCAAAGTAATACTGGCTTCATAGAATGAGTCTGGAAGTTTTCCTTCCCTTTCTATTTCTTGGAATAGCTTGAGAAGGATAGGTATTACCTCTGCTTTAAACGTCTGGTAGAACTCCCCTGGGAAGCCATCTGGTCCTGGACTCTTATTTGTTGGGAGATTTTTGACAACCGATTCAATTTCTTCGCTGGTTATGGGTCTGTTCAAGCTTTCTATTTCCTCCTGATTGAGTTTTGGAAGAGTGTGGGTGTTCAGGAATTTGGCCATTTCTTCCAGGTTGTGCAATTTGTTGGCATATAATTTTTCATAGTATTCCCTGATAATTGTTTGTATCTCTGAGGGATTGGTTGTAATAATTCCATTTTCATTCATGATTTTATCTATTTGGGTCATCTCCCTTTTCTTTTTGAGGAGCCTGGCTAGAGGTTTGTCAATTTTGTTTATTTTTTCAAAAAACCAGCTCTTGGTTTCGTTGATCTGCTCTACAGTTTTTTTAGACTCTATATTGTTTATTTCTGCTCTGATCTTTATTATTTCTCTTCTTCTGCTGGGTTTAGGCTGCCTTTGCTGTTCTGCTTCTAATTCCTTTAGGTGTGCTGTTAGATTTTGTATTTGGGATTTTTCTTGTTTCTTGAGATAGGCCTGGATTGCAATGTATTTTCCTCTCAGGACTGCCTTCGCTGCGTCCCAAAGCGTTTGGATTGTTGTATTTTCATTTTCGTTTGTTTCCATATATTTTTTAATTTCTTCTCTAATTGCCTGGTTGACCCACTCATTCGTTAGTAGGGTGTTCTTTAACCTCCATGCTTTTGGAGGTTTTCCAGACTTTTTTCTGTGGTTGATTTGCCCCACATCCTTACTTTAAAGCTATCTGTTTTGTTCTTTATCTGATGGGTATTACAGACTTTTCTCTTCAACTAGATTACATGTTCACCTAAGACAAGAAGCACACCACATACTCCACTCCAAACTTTGCCTTTTTTTTTTTTTTAAAAAGCACCTTTAAAAGCAAAACACTTGCAAAGAGAAGATGTTAGATTAGAAGAAGTAAAATGATTAAGAGAATGAGTAAGAATCTCCACAAAATGGGATAAAAACCTATTCAGCTTTGTAATCTGAAAATGTAAAGGATGTATAAGAATTATAATCAGAATTCATAAAATTAATGGAGTATGGACATGGACTTCAGATTAGAGCCAGGGATATACCTATGGCATTTGAAAGAGGTACTTTGGGGATAAATAGAAAGAAACACCAGTATCCAGAACAGAATTAATCCTTGTGTATGTGTGTGTGTATGTGTAAGAGAGAAACATACATACACACACACACACACACACACACACACACACACACACACTGTGGATTAATCTGTGAATATCAATGAGTCCCTTGTATTGTAATGGAAGTTTTCCTTTAAGTGCTACTAGGGGTGAGGAGTAGAAGGGTGGTAAGGCAATTGCCCAGCATCAAGCAGTCTTAGAATATGCTATTTTAGAATTTATCCTTGATTTGTGTAGTTGATCACTTCACAGAATCATGATTTTAAAGCCTGAAAGGACCTTGCAGATCAACTGGTTCAATCCCGGCTTTTCAAAGCAACAGACACATCTATAGAAGGTGAATTTTCCACTGGCACGGAGTGACTGAGCATAGAAGGAACCTTCCTCATTCTAGAACATGTGGGGTCCTCTCTCAGGAGGCCAGCTTCTGTGGCCAGCTATAATATAAGAACTTCTACAACATATAATACCACAAAAGTTATTTACCTTGAGTGTCTCTGAAATCTCCAGAGTCCTCTAGAAGATTTTTCAAATAATCTAGAAAAGGAAAAGGATTATAGTATTTAGTAAAATAAAGCACTAAGGAAAAAAACATTTCATCTTTCTTATTCAATACTTTAGTCAGTTTTGTTGGTTAATATATGTGCTAGTTCAATGTGCACTAACTTAAAAAAAATTTTTTTTTTAATGTTTATTTATTTCTGAGACAGAGAGAGACAGAGCACATGTGGGGGAGGGGCAGAGAGAGAGGGAGACATAGAATCAGAAGCAGGCTCCAGGCTCTCAGCTGTCAGCACAGAGCCTGACGCGGGGCTTGAACTCACAAACCGTGAGATCATGACCTGAGCCAAAGTTGGTTGCTCAACTGACTGAGCCACCCAGGCGCCCCAATGTGCACTAACTTTCTAAAAATGTGAAAGAATAAAGCCCCAAGATGCATTTGAAATTAGAACACAGGCTCAGAGCTAGAAAATCAGGGACCACACTGGTCATTTTCTTTTCTTTTTTAATGTTTATTTTATTTTGAGGAAGAGAGAGAGGGAAAGAGAGAGAGAGGGAGGGAAGGAGGGAGGGAGAGGGAGAGAAAGAACCCCAAGCAGGCTCTGTGCTAATGTGCCCCACTGTGTGGGGCTCGATCTCATGGCCGTTTGACCACGACCTGAGCTGAAACTAAGAGACGCTTAAATGACTGAACCACCCAGGCATCCCCACACCCGTCATTTTCAAGATGAGGAATCAGGTTATGTAACAGGGTTTCACTGAAGTTACAACCTCTAGCTAAGACTAGAATCCAGGTTTCCTGATGCCCAGTTTAGCACTTTTACTCCAATACACATGAAATGCCTTAATCTCAAATCAGCTGTGTGTCCAGCACAAAATTCTAAGCATTAATAGACTGAATACCTAAGGGATTTGTCAATCTGAGAGTCTAACAATGCAGAGAACATCAGAGGAATACACTACATATGTCTAGAGCAGTGGTTCTCAAATGGGGGTGGAGTTTGCTTGCAAAGGGACATTTGGAAATGTCTGAAGACATTTCTGATTGTCACAACTGGGCAAAGGGGGTTCCATTGGCATCTAGTGACTAGAGGCCAGGGATGCTAAATATCCTACAAATGCACTGGACAGCCCCACAATAAATAATTATCTAAGCCAAAATGTCAATAGGGTTGTAGTTGAGAAACTCTGGTCTAAATGAAGATGTTTTTTAAATAAGCTATATGGGTATACAGTTCTTATAATACAGAAAAAAAAATTAAGGCAATAGGTTATATTTTATAAGTCTTTAACACTAACAGATGTCATGGGATTTCAAGGTACTTCAATCTCTGTTGAGAAATGTTGGATGATTTCGATTATCTCTCAAAACAAATTCTTAAAAAACAAAACAAAACAAAACCACACATACAAACCACCCCCCCCCCCAAACAAATTCTGTTCCCTGGAATTTAAATTCACCCCACTACATGATCTCTATGGACTTTTGGGATTTTCTGTCTCGCTACTGCTTAACACAGGCCCTTTGTCCTTACCAAAGTCTGATTCTGCACAATGCTTGAATACTTCCCATGTGGTCCCTGGCTCCATACTTTTGTCTCTAATGTTCCCTTCTACTGAATCCTTTTCTCTGTCTCTGCACATAAAAATTCTACTCCCATTCTTCAAGGTTCATCTTAAATTCCTCTTCTCTTACCAAACTTTCCATTTGAAAGAAATATTCTCTCCCTTTGAATAATGTATTACACAGTAGTTACTCTCTTTATGCCTTTTATCATTTTCTCATTAGACTCAAAGCTCCTTGAGGGCAGGAGCCATATCTGATTCATCTTTCTATCCCTCATAGTACATAGCCTGGGTCTTTGAATACCAGAGACAAGAAATGCTTGATGAATAAAAATATAAATAATTTTTTTAAGACAGGATTATGTTTAGGAAAAAGGCAGTAAAGGCTGAAACCTTTGTTTCAACTCCTAGTGCCAGTGGGAGTTGAGAAAATAAAAAGAGGAAAGGCAAATTA